>NC_088239.1:21000990-21324740 GCF_036934945.1 Oncorhynchus masou masou | reverse complement strand
CACACACACACACTCAGGCAAACACATGCACACACACAAACAGTAACTGTGAATCAATGGATGATATTTTGAAGGGGTTACTGGGTGTTTTGTCTGAGTCATTGCTTTACAGATGTGTTAAGGCCTCATTCCCCCTTCCCACCCAATTTTTTCGAGATTCTCTAGCCAAATGTCACCGACATGGAATTCTCATCACCGTGTCACTTCCTCTCTGTCTGTGACATTTCCACTGCACTTGCCTCAGAAGGTGTTGCTAGCCAGTCCCCACTCAGGAGAATGGCCCTCGTTGAGGAATAGAAGTCCATTTAGCGGGACCCATTTTCAAATGTCTTCGTCCCTCGTTTCTGCGCCTGAAAGGCTCCATCCTATCTTGACTCATCTTTTGAACATTCCTCAATGAGCTCTCTGGATTGGCTCATTCCGTCTGCCTGTGTTATGACTTATGTTTGACCTATTCATTGGCCCGTCTGAGGTTGATCTAAGCTCTGATCTAATATCTAAGCTCTGCTACTGCTCTGTGTGACATATGTCTGACTCTGTATCAGGATCAATTTGAAGCAGTTCTGGGCCCATATTCACAAAGCACCTCAGACTAGAAGTGCTGATCAAGAATCGATTTAGCCTTTTAGATTATAATGAACACGATTAAATGGATAGAGTGGGGGTTGATCCATCAGAGATGCTTTGTGAATACAGGGGTTGATTGTTTCTTTGTGTCTGTGTGACAGGTTTCTCCCAGCCTGCTATGGGGACGGAGATGGGGATAGCTCCACTATCGACAGAGAGGCCTCCCAGCATCGCAGAGCCCCAGAAGCCCCCACCTCAGGCAGCCAACACACCCAAGGACATGTCTGCAGGTAAACGGAAACGCACATGAAGAAACACACATTATCACTATTAGTAACAGTGCCTATACCGAAGTGCCTACCCCAGTACCTAGTTCAGTAACTGTCAGTACCTATCAACATCTTCAGCCAGCTCTTAAGGCCTACAGTTGAAGTCATAAGTTTACATACAGTTAGGTTGGAGTCATTAAAACCTAGTTTTTCAACCACTCCACAAATTTCTTGTTATGAAACTATAGTTTTTGCAAGTCAGTTAGGACATTACTTTGTGCATGACACAAATTATTTTTTACAACAATTGTTTACAGACAGTTTATTTCACTGTATCACAATACCAGTGGGTCAGAAGTTTACATACACTAAGTTGACTGTGCCTTTAAACAGCTTGGAAAGTTCCAGAAAATTATGTCATGGCTTTAGAAGCTTCTAATTTATATAATTTGAGTCAATTGGCGGTGTACCTGTGGATGTATTTCAAGGTACCTTCAAACTCAGTACCTCTTTGCCTGACATCATGAGAAAATCAAAAGAAATCTCAGACCTCAGAAAAAGAAATTGGAGACCTCCACTAGTCTGGGTCATCCTTGGGAGAAATTCTCAAACGCCTGAAGGTACCACGTTCATCTGTACAAACAATAGTACACAAGTATAAACACCATGGGACCACGCAGCCATCATACCGCTCAGGAAGGAGATGCTTTCTGTCTCCTAGAGATGAACATACTTTGGTGCGAAAAGTGCAAATCAATCCCAGAACAACAGCAAAGGACCTTGTGAAGATGCTGGAGGAAACGGGTACAAAAGTATCTATATCCACAGTAAAACGAGTCCTATATCGACATAACCTGAAAGGCCGCTCAGCAAGGAAGAATCCACTACTCCATAAAAAAAGCCAGACTACGGGTTGCAACTGCACATGGGGACAAATATCATACTTTTTGGAGAAATGTCCTCTGGTCTGATGAAACAAAAATAGAACTGTTCGGCCATAATGACCATCGTTATGTTTGGAGGAAAAAGGGAGAGGCTTGCAAGCCGAAGAACACCATCCCAACTGTGAAGCACGGGGGTGCTTTGCTGCAGGAGGGACTGGTGCACTTCACAAAATAGATGGCATCATGAGGGAGGAAAATTATGTGGACATGTTGAAGCAACATCTCAAGACGTCAGTCAGGAAGTTAAAGCTTGGTCGCAAATGGGTCTTCAAATGGACAATGACCCCAAGCATCCTTCCAAAGTTATGGCAAAATGGCTTAAGGTCAACAAAATCAAGGTATTGGAGTGGCCATCACAAAGCCCTGACATCAATCCTATAGACAATTTGTGGGCAGAACTGAAAAAGCATGTGCGAGCATGGACTACAGACCTGACTCAGTTACACCAGCTTTGTCAGGAGGAATGGGCCAAAATTCACCCAACTTATTGTGGGAATGCTGGTGGAGGGCAACCTGAAATGTTTGATCCAAGTTAAAGAATTTAAAGGCAATGCTACCAAATACTAATTGAGTGTATGTAAACTTCTGACCCACTGGGAATGTGATGAAAGAAATAAAAGCTGAAATAAATCATTCTCTCGACTATTATTCTGACATTTCACATTTCTAAAATAAAGTGGTGATCCTAACTGACCTAAGACAGGGGGGATATTTACTAGGATTAAATGTCAGGAATTGTGAAAACTGAGTTTAAATGTGTTTGGCTGAGGTGTATGTAAATGTCTGACTTCAACTGTATGTGTACATCGGTCTGCCTCTCTTCGTGTTGGCTTGTATGTGTGGCATTTGTGGAAGTCCATTGTGCACACTAGAGGCTGTTAGGGTTGGGCAGTTTCCAGTATTTCCATGAGTGCACACAAGGGGGCACTATTTCTTTCCTAATGCTAAAAAAATTCTAACAAGATACTAGCGAATTACCGTAGCAGATGCTAGCTAAATGGTAACAAGCACAAGTGAACATAAATAAATTGCAAGGATAGACACCCCAGCTCAGAAAGTTGTACAACTATCTAAAAAAAGTTTGCTGCCTGCACAAAACAAATATTAGACTGCAGGGATCTTGATCTAGGAGGGGATTGATGGTCTCTGCTGTAACCAAGAAGCTTGATCACCACTTGCTAACTTGCCACTTAGCTAGCAAGTTAGCAAACCAAATGCATAGCTGGAGCCCTGAGCTGGAGAGAATGTATTTGTCACATCTTAGATAGTTAAACTTTTTAGTTAAAATATATTTAGTATAACAGTAATAAAGTTAAAAGTATAACTTGATCACCTCTCTTACGCTGCACAACACTGGATCATCCCATCATGAAAGCTCCTGTTTGCTCCTTGCGCTCTTTATGAAAAAATATACCATGTAACTGGCTCAATCAGCTACTTTGGGGAACTGCTTCACAATGAGAAAAAAAAGCAACAGGCGAAAAATAATTCAATCTGCTTTATCTATTAAACTAGTCAACAAGTTTACTGCAGGTATTTCTTTAACAAATATTCCCCCCCAAAAAAATGTCTATACATTGCATTTTGTTACATTACAGCCCTGTTCTAAAATGTATTTAATAGTTTGCAAATGTATTACAACTAAAAAACAGATATGACCTTTACATAAATATTCAGACACTTTACTCTGTACTTTGTTGAAGCACTTTTGCAGCGATTACAGCCTTGAGTCTTCTTGGGTATGACGCTTTAAGCTTGGCACAGCTGTGTTTGGGGAGTTTCTCCAATTCTTCTCTGCAGATCCGCTCAAGCTCTGTCCGGTTAGATAGGGAGCTTCGCTGCACAGCTATTTACAGTTCACTCCAGAGATTTTTCGGGTTCAAGTCCGGGCTCTGGCTGGACCACTCAAGGACATTCAGAGACTTGTCCCAAAGCTACTCCTGTGTTGTCTCAGCTGTGTGCTTAGGGTCGTTGTCCTGTTGGAAGGTGAACTTTCGCCCGCCTGAGGTCCTGAGCACTCTGAAGCAGGTGATATGTGGTACCTGGTTTCCTCCAGACATGACACTTGGCATTCAGGCCAAAGAGCTCAATCTTTGTTTCATCAGACCAGAGAATATTGTTTCTCATGTTCTGGAGACTCCTTTAGATGCCTTTTGGTAAACTCCAAGTGGGCTGTCATATGCATTTTACTGAGGAGTGGCTTCCGTCTGGCCATTCTACCATAAAGGCCTGATTGGTGGAGTGCTGCACAGATGGTTGTCCTTCTGGAAGTTTCTCACATCTCCACAGAGGAACTCTGGAGCTCTGTCAGAGTGACCATCGTGTTCTTGGTCACCTCCCTGACCAAGTCCCTTCTCCCCTGATTGCTCAGTTTGGCCTTGGTGGTTCCAAACTTCTGGGGACCTTCAATTCCCCAGAACACAATCCTTTCCCTGAGCTCAACAAACAATTCCTTTAACCTCATGGTTTGGTTTTTGCTCTGACTTGCACTGTCAACTGTGGGACCTTATATAGACAGGTGTGTGCCTTTCCGCAGGTGGTCTCCAAGTTGTAGAAACATCTCAAGGATGATCAATGTAAATAGGATGCACCTGAGGTCAATTTCGAGTCTCGTAGCAAAGAGTCTAAATACTTATGTAAATAAGGCATTTCTGTTTTCTATTTTTAATACATTTTCTAAAATTAAAAAAAAATTGTTTACCCGTTGTCATTATGGGGTATTGTGGAAGAGTATTTAAAAAAAAAAAAAATGTAATTTTTTATTTTTAGAATATGGCTGTAGCGTAACAAAATGGAAAAGGGGGGGGGGGTGTTGACAGTATTGAAAATTATACCGTGGGTATTTCAGAATACCTCTCTATACGGTATACCGCCCAAGACTTGAGTGTTGCCACAAATCCATAAATGCCGATGCCATCTGTCAACCCCAGCCCATCCCCTCACCCCACTTGTTTCCTCCACATAGTCTCATCCCAGTGCCACCTCCCCTTGCCAGTATACCCAGTGGCAGCCAGCCCCTACCCCTCCTCCATATCTCATGCCCAGTTCAGTTGATGAGGTCTGGGTTTTGGCTGAGGGCTTATGGGCTTAGAGCAGCGAGGGGACCCCCTGTGGGGCTCATCACCCAATCCGACCCCCAACTCCGCTCCTGTGTAGAGAATCCTCACACGGGGCACCTACATAACTTTTGTACTAATGCCCTCTCTTGTCCACTGAGGGGGGCTATAGCTAGAGCTGTGTCTGCCTCCCTCCGCTCACTGGATATAGCCCCTGCTGGGAATACCCTACACTCCATTAGACCTAGAGCTGTGTCTGCCTCCCTCCGCTCACTGGGTATAGCCCCTGCTGGGAATACCCTACACTCCATTAGACCTAGAGCTGTGTCTGCCTCCCTCCCTCACTGGGTATAGCCCCTGCTGGGAATACCCTACACTCCATTAGACCTAGAGCTGTGTCTGCCTCCCTCCCTCACTGGGTATAGCCCCTGCTGGGAATACCCTACACTCCATTAGACCTAGAGCTGTGTCTGCCTCCCTCCGCTCACTGGGTATAGCCCCTGCTGGGAATACCCTACACTCCATTAGACCTAGAGCTGTGTCTGCCTCCCTCCGCTCACTGGGTATAGCCCCTGCTGGGAATACCCTACACTCCATTAGACCTAGAGCTGTGTCTGCCTCCCTCCCTCACTGGGTATAGCCCCTGCTGGGAATACCCTACACTCCATTAGACCTAGAGCTGTGTCTGCCTCCCTCCCTCACTGGGTATAGCCCCTGCTGGGAATACCCTACACTCCATTAGACCTAGAGCTGTGTCTGCCTCCCTCCGCTCACTGGGTATAGCCCCTGCTGGGAATACCCTACACTCCATTAGACCTAGAGCTGTGTCTGCCTCCCTCCGCTCACTGGGTATAGCCCCTGCTGGGAATACCCTACACTCCATTAGACCTAGAGCTGTGTCTGCCTCCCTCCGCTCACTGGGTATAGCCCCTGCTGGGAATACCCTACACTCCATTAGACCTAGAGCTGTGTCTGCCTCCCTCCCTCACTGGGTATAGCCCCTGCTGGGAATACCCTACACTCCATTAGACCTCAGATGGTATAGAATACTGTATGTCATCATGTTGTGGCTATTGTCACATAGCATTCCCATAACATCCCATGGGCCACATGGCTATAGCACAGCTGAGGCCCAGTGTTATGCTACTACACAGTAGGTCAGGGGTCGGCAACAGGCAGCTCGCGGGCCAAAACTGTCCCGCAAGTGTATTTTTTGCCCCCCCAAGTGCACACCAATCGGCCCACAGGCTAGTTGCCTACCCCTGCAGTAAGTGGTTCCACTAGTATGTTTGTGTAGGAATAGCATGTAGCTGTGTGTGTGCGTGCGTGCGTGCGTGCGGGCGGGCGGGCGTGTGTGTGTGCGTGCGGGTGGGTGGGTGTGTGTGCGACTAAAGGCACGCAGCACAGTCTGGTACTGAATAAGTTATGCGCTGCAGACCGATTGGAAGCCTGAGGCTGAAAGATAAACTTCACAACGCTGCCTGTGGAGAATTGACTCCAAACTCCAGAGCTTGTCTGTGTAGAGAATGAGTCATTCAGAACTCGATATGGTGAAACTCATTTGATCAGTACAATATCTGAATGCATCTTGCGTTCATGTTTACCCCTGGAAGACTCACCTGCTGGTGAAGGGGGGGGGAGTGACCTGTTATGACTCACCTGCTGGTGAGGGGGGGGGGGGGTGACCTGTTATGACTCACCAACCATCTCTTGTCAGAGACACTCATGGGAAGAATAACAACTGCCGCGATAAGTAACAAACAAAACGTCCTCTGCTACAAAAGTCATGAGGTATTTATGTATTACAACTAAGTCAGGGTTATGTTGAGTGTCTCATGTTTCCCCATGTGTGAACATTAGCATAGCATGCTAGCTACGCGTGTCTGCACTGAACAGAGTTGTGAGGATAAGGGCTGGGAAGCTGGTGGAGTAGAAGTGCTGCAGTGACCTTATACGTGCCGAACAGCACCGTCGTGCTGCATTAGTCATGGAGTCAGTCACACCCCTGGAGACCTGCAACCTGTGGGTTCTGGGGATACGGTGCCACGCCCTGGTTCGGTACTTGGAGAGAACCACGACGGCTACCAAGACAATCTGTTGCTGTTCATCACAGAAACAGCTTCAACAGCTCCCCAGAGCATTGAGGGAGCGGCTCTAAGTGCTCCTGCATTGTCTCTCGTCTCTGCTCTAACATACTAGGTCCGTTTCTGTCATGTGGTGCTTGATTCATGTAAAATATGATAAAGAGATGCTCCGTTTGGAGTTTCACTATTCAAAAGGCCAGAGAGACAACTGGGGCTAAGTGGCCCAGCCTTACTGGCTAATCACTTCCTCTAAAACCCTTCCTCCTCCATTGCGCCCTCCTTCCCTTCCTCCTCTCCTCAGAACCGGCACGGCTTACCCGTGCAGCTTGGCAGCGTGGGGCTCTAGAATTTAATTAGCTAGACGGAACAGTCCAGGAAAGAAAACAATCCCATATTAATCACAACATGATTTACCTTAAATCTAATGTCAAAATGTTGATTTCCACCGAAGCAGAATACCCAAAATCAAATGCTAAATGACTTACTATAATATTTGACCTTGTTTATCACTGTAAAATAAAAATCATTATACTTCGTGACAGTAGAATATTGGCACCGTTTCATATAACTGACGACAGAGCATTGTCAGCCCAGCATCCTCTGAGCAGCGCAGAGACATTCAAATGCCTGTCGACTCGTTACAACTTCAGCTTGAAGCACCAAGTGAATTTGTCCCTCTGTGACCACGAGATGTGGTCTAGTTTCGATTCTGCAAAATCGTTTGGTATTGTTTCATGTTGAGAGCTCTAAATCCATATAAGAACACCACAGCAAGATGAGACTGTTTTTGCTCCAATCACTAGTCTCCCGTTTCATATGTCGTATTGTAGGTGGAGCTGCAGGATTCACAGGCAGACGAAATGTATCCTTTGTCTGGATAGGCCAGAAAATGTGGCATGTCGCGCCTTATTCAAATGAGGTGTCAGAAGCGGGACAACCAGAGCCTTCACAGAGTGCACAGCAATTGATGTTGCACCTTTCAGAGCGATCTGTACACAAACATTTCAATGCCTATACTGTACTATAAAACTGTGTGGTCTGTGCCTGTTTCTGTATACTTGACCAAATTGCTGTGTTTGTGTCTGTATTTGCTGAGTTCAATTACCTACTCACTACGAAGTAAACACAGCTTTCTCCTCCTCCTAAAATGTCATTCAGTACACCAGCATGTCACTAGGGTAGCACGGAGTCAGCAGCCAAAAAGCCACAGTATTACCAGCCCCTCAGCGGGACTATTCATTCACACAGGGGTTACTGAGGCAACGGGCCAATGAGGATGCATGACTGATTTGACACCCATGTTGCATTTTGAGTGTTCAGTGGCAAAATTTGAAATTGCAACTCGTACACTACCAAAGTTCAGTTATATTGAATGGACCATCAATAAGTGTCTACAGCTGTAAAGATGTACACAATGTCTGTTACTACTCTCATTTCTTAGACTGCATTGTTGAACTTGGTTTTGTTTTCAAAGTAAGTGAGCCCTTTGAAGTTCACGCTTTTGTCTAGATGAGAGAGGGAGAGCGACTGTATGCATGCTTTAAACTCTCTTCCCTCTTCACACACGAGGTGCCCTGGGCGACGGCTGGCCAGACGAGGCTTGCATTCCCACCGACCTGCCATTCACCCAAAGCGTCTCCACAGTGATCAGTCGCCATGCCAGCCACCTGGCGGCCAGCCCCGAGGACCGCCCTGACTCTGGCTGGCCCCTCCGAGAGGCTTCGGCGGTGGGGGAGGAGAGGGAAAGCAACGAAGGAAACGACCGCAAACAACAGCAGAAGAAGAAGAAGAAAAGAAGGCCCCGGGATGATGTGTACGACCTGGTAGAGAACAGGGACCACCCGGAGGCTCAGACTGAAAACACACCCCTGTCAGAGGGCCACCACAGGGTCTCCCCCCGCAAGGACAGAGACAGGATGGATGGAGGCTGGGAGCGCGAAGAGCCAGGGAGAAGTGGAGGCAGGGGAAAGAGGGGCAAGAGCAGGAAGAAGCTTCCAGAAGAGTGGGGAGTCACAGCTGAGCCCTTCGTGCCCTCTTCTGCCTCCTCTGCCAATGACCTCCCTGAAGGGGTGTTAGATCAACTAGTGCCCCCCATCACCCATTCCCAGCCCCTGGAGAACCCCTACTCCAACATGGGGCTGAGTCCTGCCAGTGAGGAGTTCTACGGGGGCCTCTTCCCTCCATCTCTCACCCAGGACCTGCTCTCTCTCACAGCTCCCACCCCTCCACCGGCCCTGGGCTGTGAGCTCCTGCCTACCGCCCCTGTCTTCATGCCCACCAGTCAGGGAGACTTCTCGCCCAAGAACACCTTCCCCATGGCCTCACGTCCAGGAGACCCATTCACTGCTAGCTACCAAGACCTGCTCATGGATACAGAGAACGCTAGCATGGGCAATGCCAAAGAGGCTTTCTCCACAACCTTTCCCCTAGATTCCCCAGTTCATGAGTCGGGTGTCAAGGTGGTGTTTGATCATGACACCCCCTTGCACGATGTCCATATGAAAAATGCCTTAAGTTTAAGCCTCACCCGCCAGCCAGATCGTGGCCTGCCCCCATTGGAGAAGTTCAGTGAGCTCACAGCGACCGCTCCCCCTTTCTCCCCATCCGACAGCTCCTGGCTCATCAACGACTCCAACTTCAACAACGACTCCTTTGAGTTCAGTGACATCACTCCAGGGCGCCCACTACCTCTTGGCCTAGCCTTCGACACACCCAGCCCAGCCCCCCTCCGCTCCCCCAAAACCATACCCGAATATCACCCCAGGGAGGGCAAATCCCCATCACAGAATATACCCACGAAGTCCCCCTCCTCCACTTCCACCAAAAGCCCCACCTCCCCGGGGTCTGGTCTGAACCCCGCTGCCAAGCCCTTCTTCCCCAGCTTTGCCGAACTCACGGAGCCCCTGGTGGTGGTGGCCCCCATTTCTGAAGGTTTGTTGCAGTGGCATGTGCTCTCCACTAGGGGGATTGGAAGATTAGAGGAGTAGCCCCGTACCTTGCATGGACATGTGGCGCTAAGACTGGGCTTGGACCGACTCAATAGCCCAGTCTAGACAGCCTGACTGACTAACATACAGGTTCCCCGAAAATATACACTGTCCGAGGGGCTTGGCTTTTTTGGGGGGGGTTTTCCTCTCACCCACAAGGCACTGCTGCGTCTGGGCAGTGCTGGAGTGTTCTCATTAACCCTATGGTGTGCTACTAACCACCACACACAGCGTCACCAGTTTCCCCGGCACTTTGTTTCATAACCAGACCTCTCTTCCTTCCTGCTGTATCCAGGTGTCTCTGATAACAGTCTAGTGTGTGTCTACTGGACCTCCGTGATTCGTCTTTGTCTCCTCTGTGTTGAATTAACATTGGTTTCCTTGTCTTCTTCTCTTTAGCTAGCATTTCCTCCAGAGAGGAACCTCTAAACAGTTCTCTGGATGTTTTGTCCCAACCTGTGCAGTGCATGACCGCTCTCTAACCAAAGCATGCCTGAATGAATGTACACTCCAATCAGATTCTCATTGTCTCCTTCTCTCTTTCCATGTCCTGGCGATTCCCTTTTGCCTCTACGACGGCTAATAGGTGAGTCAGAAATCTCCTTGATCTTTTTGGGGAATATATTGTGGGAAATAGGGATCAATATTTTCCTTCAAATCTACCAAGTTTCAATAATGGGAATAATTCATATTAATTCTGAGAGGCCCAGGAAATATCGCAGAATCAGAAGTTCCCATTTAAAGCGTTTAGAACCAAGATATGGTCATTATTCCAGGGTTCTCCCTTAATTAGAGGGGTGCTTCTGCCACCATGTAAATAATTGAAACTGATATTTGGTCATGATAAAGTAACTATCCAATGATATTGTTGTGAATTGCGAAACGGGCTGTTCACAAATTCAGAGCATTCTCACGTTCCTCAATTAATTCAGCACATTTCAGCGGTGTTTCTCGACGCAGAGCACACCCAGGATGCACAGATCGCACGCAGGATGCACAGATCGCACGCAGGATGCACAGATCGCACGCAGGATGCACAGAGCGCACGCAGGATGCACAGAGCACACCCAGGATGCACAGAGCACACGCAGGATGCACAGATCGCACGCAGGATGCACAGATCGCACGCAGGATGCACAGAGCACACCCAGGATGCACAGATCGCACGCAGGATGCACAGATCGCACGCAGGATGCACAGATCGCACGCAGGATGCACAGAGCACACGCAGGATGCACAGATCGCACGCAGGATGCACAGAGCTCACCCCGAATGTAACTTTGTAACAGCAGTCAAGCTAAATTCAAAATGACCACAATTGCTAAACTTCCCGGATAACCTCCTTCAACGAATGACAGAATATCTCCGGTATTTGGCCAAATGGAGTTGATGATTATACAGATAGCAGATCAGTTCATGAATAACCAAGAGATGAAAAGTGGAAATAGTTGAAATATCAAGGTATCTTCACCAATCTTAGGGACCAATTCTGTTTAAAAACAAAATCCATATCTACTCTTATTGTTGATCACACATTTCCTACCGCAGATCTCATATGGGCAGCAAGAAACAAGACAGAGACGCGGGTGAATTGTCATAGCGGGATTTTGACATGAATAGGCGAGAAAAGTGCGTTGATAAAGCGACCTATGGTTTACAGAATAAAGTTAGGACTTTCCATGCGAGACAGGAGTAGGGATTTGGGGTTTCAGTGGGATTGGGACCGGATAGAAAAAGAACCTAATCTAGGACAGGAGAAGGGAGAATTTTCCCTCGTGCCTTTTTTTTTTTTACAGACTGTGACAGAAATGCCTATGTAGTGAATTGTCCGTAGGCCTATCAAATTTGTGACTGTCCAAAGAGTCGCAATGACAGCTCAAAGAGGCACACATTATTCTATAAGCTATACTGTAGAGGTTTCCTCTAGGGTTTATTAACTTCATTCGGGTCGCGTGTGCAGTCCGTGTCAATAATGCGCGTGCTTTGAATTCACGGCGACTTTGTGTGAATTAAATATTCTCGAGGCTTCTAAAGGCCTCCATGCAACAACCTGTTTGGATCATGTGCAATTACATTTTTGCTAATCTGCTGCTGTGCACGTTGTGTATTTTGTGAAATTGCATTAGTGCCACACTGGGGAAACATTTTGCAATTTCCCAGGTCTTGTCATCATTTGGGGGGGGGGGGGGTGAAGTGTTCCTGGGACAGTCCCGGGATCCCAGTTACCCATCTTAATCCCTAGTGGGAAATGAATTGGGAAAGTCTTGCGTTGCAATGCACCACAGTGAAGCAATCTCTTTGAGACAGTGCGAGGCGTTGATGAAAAAAAGTGTCTTGGGGCTGAATCCAAGCAGCTGGGGCCAGGAGGGCTGAGTGAAGGTCAGCCGAACCCCCCGTAGAGTCGCCTACATAAGCTGCCATGTTCAGGCCGAGCGAACCCCACTGGCACCTTGACTCTCACTGAGCTGAGAGGGGTGAGCGCCTCAAACCCCCTCTAACCCCTCCCTCCCTCCCAGGCAACTCGCCCAGAATGCACTGCAGCCAGAAGAGTATTGTCCAATAAGAGACCACATTCAGCACACTCTCTACTCTCGCTGCTGTTTCACAGTATTTCTCCCATTTCCCCCTTACATAGTAAAGACACTGGGATATACACACCTCTTCCGTTCTAGTGCAGTCATCCGTGGACGACGACTGACTCTTTAACTCCACAGTAGTTGCTCAAAGGAGCAAGTGGTAAACGAGCGTCACAGTCAGTTTTTTTTATCACAGCTTTATTTTAAGCCATGTGTACTGAATGTGCCCCTCAAGATACAGCTGCCACAGCCAATTAGATGCCGCCTTCACCATCGGGCAGCTTTAAGTGAGCGCACAATGCCCAAACTACACACATTTCTATATATTTATTAACTTTGGCAATCTGGGTTCCTCCGTAATGAAGAGTTATGACAGTCGCGAACTCCCTCGGATTCACTTTGGAGAAATTGTCCGCCGAGTAGCGTGTGAAGTATTTGTTTATTTATGAGCGCCCCGGCGAGATGCCAGTATATAAATAGACTATGTTGACACGCAGCGTTAAAGCGCAGCTCAGCAGGCACCACTCTGATTAATTGAAGAAGCGGACGAGTAGATACAGTTTACCGTTTCATCCCGCATCACTTCCTGTCCGTGGCTTCCTCGTCAGCTCGGTGCAGCCAAAGATTCATTCTAATGAGATGTGAGCCCGTTATTCACCTGTGGCGATAGATAGAGAAAGTAAAGTGTATAAAAATTGCTTTATTTGGTCTGGCACCTTGAGTCAGCCATCGCAGCAGGGCCCATTGTTCATCTTAAAGTGTATGGCTTTTAACAGTTGCACTCTGTTCCTTGAGATGAATAGCTTGATGTGTGGGTGGGTGGGTTTTGGGAGAGACACAGCTGCCTCTGTTGCCCCTCTGTAATTTGCTCTCTTTGCCAGTGTTCAAGGGGTGGAGCTGTGTCACTGGGGGTGCTATTTAGGCTTCGTAGGAGACAGGAGATAAGGCTGCTGTGTCCCAGCCCATCCTTCACCCAGCATGCTCTTTCCTGGGGATGAAGGACAAGATTAGCCCAACAGCAGTGTGTGTGTGTGTGTGTGTGTGTGTGTGTGTGTGTGTGTGTGTGTGTGTGTGTGTGTGTGTGTGTGTGTGTGTGTGTGTGTGTGTGTGTGTGTGTGTGTGTGTGTGTGTTCTGTTTCTCATGTTTTTTTCAGTGTGTGAAGTTCAGTAGACAATTCTTGTTGTTACCCATATGAGTGGAAAAGTGCACCGTTAGCTCAGGGCAAAATCCTTTGACAGCTCAGACACTGCCACTCAGTATCTGTGTGTTTGTGCGACAAGGGGTCATTTGTGCTTTTCATTTGGACACAGGCCAGAGATTAAGCACCTCTCAGCTTCAGTGAAGATTCTGTTTAAACAGCGTTTTAGTATATCTCCAAGGGCTCAACACAAACTAGCAATGGATTTCCTCTACACATATGATAGCATTTCAGAGTGTTATCATGTTGACTTGGTCTTGGTGGGGTGTGTGGTGTTAGATAAAGTTAGTCTGGCCTTGCTCCCCCTCATTACTCGTCTGTTGGTATATTTATAGACCAACCAATACGGTGCATATCCTTGCCCTCACTAAGCCTCTCTACCATTCACAACCCCCCTGTGACCCAATGTAATATTGATGGGATTTGTGTGGTTTAGATAAGTCGAGCATTCCTGGCCTTTTGAGGTGAGGCAGTCAGACTGTTAACTTGCCTCTGTGAATGACAACACCCCTTGGCCATTTGGGGGTCAGTGGGAGGAGTACAACGCCTTAACAGAGGTGCCAACATGCCACTGATGTGCCCCCACAGTGTCCCCATGTCACTGTGACTGCACACAGCAACAAAACGAGTCATTGGTGTTATTTTAGGGTCACAGCCCAGAACAACGAAGCTTCATAAATATTCCAGCCACCTATTTCTATCTATGGCGTTTTTCACTGTTCCTGGGGGTTGGATTTCTTTAATAGGCCGTTGACGGATGGGATCCTAGAAGGGACAAGAGTACAGTATTAGCAGTACTGTGTATTAGCAGTACTGTGAATTGATGGGTTGTGGCGTGAAGGGGTAACCTATGTGATTTCACCATTGTGAAAGCCAGGACTCCCACGGGTGCTGTTTTAGAAAAGGGTTATTATCAGGTAGTGCAGGCTGTCTCTGTAAAGGAGTGTTACAGTCCGAGCCAGTGGGGTTTGGATGGAGTTTTGTTCTATCTCGGTCGTATCCCTATGAGAATATGCTGGAAGCCAGACCGCAACATTACACTTCTGTTATCACTGATGGGAAGAACACATTGGATCAGAGGGGCGAGGGCGATACGGAATAACCCCAGGCCCTAGTCGTGTAGCAATACCACGATCTCTATTCTGTAACACACTTTCTGATTCTCAAAAAATATATTTATAATACTCCATCCGTTTGGCTTTAAATGCCTTAGTATCTTCATTTCCTTAGTTGTAAAGGCAGCAACAGAGCAGGTTTTCTTTTGAAACCACCCATTATAACAGTGCCACGGTCGGGTTGGTGCCATCCACTGCGCTCTGTTGCGTCAGGCACTCGAGAACAGCTGTAATTCCATTGTAAGTGCTATTTGATTTCCAGTTACGCTGCGTCACATCACTGCCAGTCGCTTGCGTATAACCACCAATCAAGAAGCCAGTCATCCGACCTATAAGGTGTGTGGGGTTTCTATGTCGCTTCCATTCCATTCTTCTCCACCAATAACAGGGAGAGAGTGGTTATTCTTTGAAATACCATGTTTTCATTGGCCAAGATTTGATCTTGATAGGGGGTCATGCTGAGACCACGGTCTCCTTCACAGATGGGCCCTGATGAGCATTTGAACGTGGAGTCATCCGTGACAGTGTTGATCGGGGGATTTCTGCCACCAGTCCTGTCCCCTTGATGTGGTGAGACAGAAGCACCCAGGTGTGGGCTCAGGGCATGTGGTTATACAATGAGCTCCAGAAGTATTGGCACAGTGACAAATGTTTTGTTGTTTTGGTTCTGAACTCCAGCACTGGATTTGAAACGACGCATATTCCCCCCCTTTTTAGGGTAACAAAAATATTGGGACAAATTCACTTGTATTAAAGTAGTAAAAAGTTGAGTATTTGGTCCCATATTCAATGTCTACATCAAGCTTGTGACTCTACAAACTTGTTAGAGGCCTTTGTTGTTTGTTTTGGTTGTGTTTCAGATTATTTTGGGCCCAGTAGAAATTAATGGTAAATAATGTATTGTGTCATTTTGGAGTCACTTTTAGTGTAAATAGGAATAGGATATGTTTCCGAACACTTCTACATTAATGTGGATGCTACCATCATTACAGATAATCAGGAATGAATCGTGAATAACGATAAATATAACCCCCCCCCCCCCCCCCCAAAAAAAACAACACAAAATGTGTCAATGTCCCAATACTTTTGGAGCTCACTGTAAATAAATCTCCTGACACAGCCCCCATGGAGACAGACAAACCTATCCACAGCAGGGCTGCTCTGCTGTCCACTGGCCCTCAGCAACATTGCAAACTACAGAGCGGCAAGAGTTAGAGGCTTTGATTCCTCTGCTGTTCCTCTGAGAACGATATTGTGTGTGTGTGGGGGGGGGGGAGTTCTGTCTGGGTGATGTCTTTTTGATCTAAAAGGAACAGTGTGACAGACAGTTGTTTGTTCATGTGAACGAGACGATGTGTGTGAATAGTGAAAATCTTTGTGGGCTTACATTGCCTTACTGATGCTTCAGAAAGCTACACGAAAAGGTGTTTATGATTTGAAGACTACTAGAAACATGGCAGACTTGAATGAAATGGAGTGTAAAATGTGAATGTTGTGAAAAGGGTAGGAAAGGTCAGATTGTTGATTTGATTTTTCCAGTGGTAGACAGTTATAGATGTGCCTTTGGGGGGAGTGGGGTCTGGCTAGTTGCCATCGTAACTGAGGAGCAGTTAATGTTGCCATGGGGATGGCAACTGATGCTGAGAACGTAGGCTGAGGCTAAAATATCTTTATCAGTGACGCACACACCCCAACAGTCATGTACACACACACACACCAACCACACAGTAACATGACACTCACAAACAGATCACAGTACAGTACATGTACAGTTGAAGTCGGAAGTTTACATACACCTTAGCCAAATACATTTAAACTCAGTTTTTCACAATTCCTGACATTTAATCCTAGTAAAAAACCCTGTCTTAGTTCAGTTAGGGTAACCACTTTATTTTAAGAATATGAAATGTCAGAATAATAGTAGAGAGAATTATTTATTTCAGATTTAATTTCTTTCATCACATTTCCAGTGGGTCAGAAGTTTACATACACTCAATTAGTATTTGGTAGCATGCCTTTAAATTGTTTAACTTGGGTCAAACGTTTTGGGTAGCCTTCCACAAGCTTCCCACAATAAGTTGGGTGAATTTTGTCCCATTCCTCCTGACAGAGCTGGTGTAACTGAGTCAGGTTTGTAGGCCTCCTTACTCTCACAAGCTTTTTCAGTTCTGCCCACAAATTTTCTATAGCATTGAGGTCAGGGCTTTGTGATGGCCACTCCAATATCTTGACTTTGTTGTCCTTTAGCCATTTTGCCACAACTTTGGAAGTATGCTTGGGGTCATTGTCCATTTGGAAGACCCATTTGTGACCAAGCTTTAACTTCTTGACTGACGTCTTGAGATGTTGCTTCAACATGTCCACATAATCTTCCTGCCTCATGATGCCATCTATTTTGTGAAGTGCACCAGTCCCTCCTGTAGCAAAGCACCCCCACACGATGACGCTGCCACCCTCGTGCTCCATGGTTGGGATGGTGTTCTTCGGCTTGCAAGCCTCCCCCTTTTTCATCCAAACATGACAATGGTCATTATGGCCAAACAGCTCTATTTTTGTTTCATCAGACCAGAGGACATTTCTTTTACTGTTGATATACAGTGGGGCAAAAAGGTATTTAGTCAGCCACCAATTGTGCAAGTTCTCCCACTTAAAAAAATGAGAGAGGCCTGTAAGGTACACTTCAACTATGACAGACAGACAAAATGAGAAGAAAAAATCCAGAAAATCACATTGTAGGATTTTTAATGAATTTATTTCTAAATTATGGTGGAAAATAAGTATTTGGTCAATAACAAAAGTTTATCTCAATACTTTGTTATATACTCTTTGTTGGCAGTGACAGAGGTCAAACGTTTTCTGTAAGTCTTCACAAGGTTTTCACACACTGTTGCTGGTATTTTGGCCCATTCCTCCATGCAGATCTCCTCTAGAGCAGTGATGTTTTGGGGCTGTTGCTGGGCAACACAGACTTTCAACTCCCTCCAAAGATTTTCTATGGGGTTGAGATCTGGAGACTGGCTAGGCCACTCCAGGACCTTGAAATGCTTCTTACGAAGCCACTCCTTCATTGCCCGGGCTGTGTGTTTGGGATCATTGTCATGCTGAAAGACCCAGCCACGTTTCATCTTCAATGCCCTTGCTGATGGAAGGAGATTTTCACTCAAAATCTCACGATACATGGCCCCATTCATTCTTTCCTTTACACGGATCAGTCGTCCTGGTCCCTTTGCAGAAAAAACAGCCCCAAAGCATGATGTTTCCACCCCCATGCTTCACAGTAGGCATGGTGTTCTTTGGATGCAACTCAGCATTCTTTGTCCTCCAAACACGACGAGTTGAATTTTACCAAAAAGTTATATTTTGGAGAACTTGCACAATTGGTGGCTGACTAAATACTTTTTTTGCCCCACTGTAGATACTTTTGTACCTGTTTCCATCAAGATCTTCAAAAGGTCTTTTGCCGCTGTTCTGGGATTGATTTGCACTTTTCGCACCACATTTACATTACATTTACATTTAAGTCATTTAGCAGACGCTCTTATCCAGAGCGACTTACAAATTGGTGAATTCACCTTCTGGCATCAGTGGAACAGCCACTTTACAATAGTGCATCTAAATCATTTAAGGGGGGGGGATGAGAAGGATTACTTTATCCTATCCTAGGTATTCCTTGAAGAGGTGGGGTTTCAGGTGTCTCCGGAAGGTGGTGATTGACTCCGCTGTCCTGGCGTCGGGAGGGAGTTTGTTCCACCATTGGGGGGCCAGAGCAGCGAACAGTTTTGACTGGGGTGAGCGGGAACTGTACTTCCTCAGTGGTAGGGAGGCGAGCAGGCCAGAGGTGGATGAACGCAGTGCCCTTGTTTGGGTGTAGGGCCTGATCAGAGCCTGGAGGTACTGCGGTGCCGTTCCCCTCACAGCTCCGTAGGCAAGCACCATGGTCTTGTAGCGGATGCGAGCTTCAACTGGAAGCCAGTGGAGAGAGCGGAGGAGCGGGGTGACGTGAGAGAACTTGGGAAGGTTGAACACCAGACGGGCTGCGGCATTCTGGATGAGTTGTAGGGGTTTAATGGCACAGGCAGGGAGCCCAGCCAACAGCGAGTTGCAGTAATCCAGACGGGAGATGACAAGTGCCTGGATTAGGACCTGCGCCGCTTCCTGTGTGAGGCAGGGTTGTACTCTGCGGATGTTGTAGAGCATGAACCTACAGGAACGGGCCACCGCCTTGATGTTAGTTGAGAACGACAGGGTGTTGTCCAAGATCACGCCAAGGTTCTTAGCACTCTGGGAGGAGGACACAATGGAGTTGTCAACCGTGATGGCGAGATCATGGAACGGGCAGTCCTTCCCCGGGAGGAAGAGCAGCTCCGTCTTGCCGAGGTTCAGCTTGAGGTGGTGATCCGTCATCCACACTGATATGTCTGCCAGACATGCAGAGATGCGATTCGCCACCTGGTCATCAGAAGGGGGAAAGGAGGAGATTAATTGTGTGTCGTCTGCATAGCAATGATAGGAGAGACCATGTGAGGTTATGACAGAGCCAAGTGACTTGGTGTATAGCGAGAATAGGAGAGGGCCTAGAACAGAGCCCTGGGGGACACCAGTGGTGAGAGCGCGTGGCGAGGAGACAGATTCTCGCCACGCCACCTGGTAGGAGCGACCTGTCAGGTAGGACGCAAACCAAGCGTGGGCCGCGCCGGAGATGCCCAACTCGGAGAGGGTGGAGAGGAGGATCTGATGGTTCACAGTATCGAAGATAGGTCTAGAAGGATGAGAGCAGAGGAGAGAGAGTTAGCTTTAGCAGTGCGGAGCGCCTCCGTGATACAGACAAGAGCAGTCTCAGTTGAATGACTAGTCTTGAAACCTGACTGATTTGGATCAAGAAGGTCATTCTGAGAGAGATAGCGGGAGAGCTGGCCAAGGACGGCACATTCAAGAGTTTTGGAGAGAAAAGAAAGAAGGGATACTGGTCTGTAGTTGTTGACATCGGAGGGATCGAGTGTAGGTTTTTTCAGAAGGGGTGCAACTCTCGCTCTCTTGAAGACGGAAGGGACGTAGCCAGCGGTCAGGGATGAGTTGATGAGCGAGGTGAGGTAAGGGAGAAGGTCTCCGGAAATGGTCTGGAGAAGAGAGGAGGGGATAGGGTCAAGCGGGCAGGTTGTTGGGCGGCCGGCCGTCACAAGAAGCGAGATTTCATCTGGAGAGTGAGGGGAGAAAGAGGTCAGAGCACAGGGTAGGGCAGTGTGAGCAGAACCAGCAGTGTCGTTTGACTTAGCAAACGAGGATCGGATGTTGTCGACCTTCTTTTCAAAATGGTTGACGAAGTCATCTGCAGAGAGGGAGGAGGGGGGGGGAGGGGGAGGAGGATTCAGGAGGGAGGAGAAGGTGGCAAAGAGCTTCCTAGGGTTAGAGGCAGATGCTTGGAATTTAGAGTGGTAGAAAGTGGCTTTAGCAGCAGAGACAGAGGAGGAAAATGTAGAGAGGAGGGAGTGAAAGGATGCCAGGTCCGCAGGGAGGCGAGTTTTCCTCCATTTCCGCTCGGCTGCCCGGAGCACTGTACGTTCATCTCTAGGGGACAGAACGCGTCCCCTTCCTGAGCGGTATGACGGCTGCTTGTTCCCATGGTGTTTATACTTGCGTACTATTGTTTGTACAGATGAACGTGGTACCTTCAGGCATTTGGAAATTGCTCCCAAGGATAAACCAGACTTGTGGAGGTCTTTTTCTGAGGTCTTGGCTGATTTCTTTTGATTTTCCCATGATGTCAAGAAAAGAGGCACTGACTTTGAAGGTTGGCCTTGAAATACATCCACAGGTACACCTCCAATTGACTCAAATTATGTCAATTTGACTGTCATGTATGTACACTTCTGACCCACTGGGAGTTGTGATAGTGAGTTATAAGTGAAATAATCTGTCTGTAAACAACGGTTGGAAAAATTACTTGTGTCATGCACAAAGTAGATGTCCTAACCGACTTGCCAAAACTATAGTTTGTTAACAATACATTTATGGAGTGGTTAAAAAAACTATTTTTAATGACTCCAACCTAACTGTATGTAAACTTCCGACTTCAACTGTATGTTTAAATACAACTTCCTTTTTTCTCATGCAACCTCATTAGTGTGAAACTGATCATGTACACGGAAACAACAAAGCGTTACACTGGACGGCACAGTACATCACAGCACCAGCCACTCGATCACGGTCTTAAAGGTGCAATATGCAGAAATCGCTCTGCCATTTCCTGGTTGCAAAAATTTGAATAGCTCGTCTAATTTCAATTAATGTGACAAAACAAGCAATGTATAGTGTAGATAATAATTGTACCAACTAAACCGCTTTGAAATATATTTTCAGTAACCAAAAATATAGTATTATCAACTGTTTGACGCTAGTGTACAAAACCGAAAGTAAAAGATGCAAAAACAAATTGTAAGAACTGAAAGCTCAAAATAGTGCATATAGAACAGATCTACCGCTTCTTAGACTTGTTTTCAATGCTTATGATAGATCTATAACTCACATTTCTATGTGAATTTGGTCGGGTCGCCCAAAAAGTTTTTAAAAACGCTGCTTTAATTATACAAAACATGTTAATGAGGCAGCCCTGGGCTTGTTTCTGTTTCTTTAATGGACTCTGGAATCGGGTGATTTCTAAAACCGGTGGGCGGCTGCCTGCAAGTGGAAGGAGGAAGGGAGCAGTCTGCTGTCAAAGAATAATATAATATTCCTGGCAGAGCAGAGCAGCATAGCAGAGGGACTGTTCCACCTCCCCTTCCACTCACTCCCCTGACACAGCTGGCATAATCCATAATCCAGATTTGACATGATGGAATTCAAATGAAATGTCTACATTGTGGCATCCAAACCTGGGGCTGACACTGTTTGATTTACAGCAGACATGCTTGGATTATTTTTAGATTCCATAAACTGGAATAGTCCAACAGTGTTTTACTCTGAGCTGTGCTGGTACCAATTTCTTCTCATTGCAAGAAATTGCTGGTTCTCGCCCTCTCACTACAAGAATGTGTTCCTTCTCGCCCTTGTATTTGAAAGTTGATGTAATGCTGGTTAAAGGAGAAGCGAGTGGACTTCCTTCCCTGGATTTCTTCTCATTGCGATGTTTCACACTTTATATATGCACCTTCTTTCTCGTCCGCTGTATTTGAATGGCGGTGTTCTTACGGTGCTGGATAAAGGAGAAATGACTGAGAAATGTCTTGTCACTTTAGAGTGAAAGGCTTGACAACCACATGCTGGCAGTACATGTCACACCAAATTGAATTCCGAATCAATCTGCTCAAAAACCTAAGCCCAAAATGCAGCCATCACTAAGATTTCATATCAATTGGACATGTCATGAATACATGTATCCACTCTTAAGTTCCCCCCCCCCCCCAAATCATCCCATTTGATTGAGCGTCCGTCGTTTATACAATTTAGGGAATTTGGGGAGCTGAGCTGATCTGAGCTCGTTGGGCATTAATCAGGGATCAGTTGTGTCCAGAGTGGGAACGACTGTGAATCTGTCAGAGCGAATTGGCGACAGGCGCCACATCCATAATCAATAGCAATGGATGAGGGAT
The DNA here is from genome assembly GCF_036934945.1 of Oncorhynchus masou masou. Lineage (NCBI taxonomy): Eukaryota > Metazoa > Chordata > Actinopteri > Salmoniformes > Salmonidae > Oncorhynchus > Oncorhynchus masou. Next base: position 21,302,357 of record NC_088239.1, on the reverse strand, counting down.
CCGAGCACATCTGCTATAATAGGACAAAAATGGTGGGGCGGTTTATGGACGTATCGATTTTACCACACAAGATTGAACAGCTATTTCACGTTGATAGATGGTTACGCGGATCTCAGGCCAATTGTTAGTCGCCTGCAGCACTTTAATAGGGCTCTGTTGTTGTTCCAGGACAATTATAATGGCAATCTGCCCAATACATCAGGCAATAGTCAGCTTCTCATCAGAAGATAGCTATTCGATAGGTGAAAGTAATATGTCAGAGGCTAGGTGCAGCTTATGTCAGTGTTCAGAAGTAGACCCAGTTTCAACCTGTAGAATAGATTCCATTGAATACAAGGGAGTAACTACTGAAGCATCAACTCAATAAACCCTTTCAGTCATAGTGAGCAATCAAAGCACATTGTCATGTTATTTTTAACACCATACTATTTTATGAAATATGACCTAGAATTCATTTCAATATGAGTGAAAAAGTTTTCCTTCCCAATTCTTTTTGTATGAAGTACATTCAAAAGCAGATTTTCTGTGTTGGAATGGGGTGGGTATACCCCAACAACAGAATGGGGTGGGTATACCCAACAACGGAATGGGGTGGGTATACCCCAACAACAGAATGGGGTGGGTATACCCCAACAACGGAATGGGGTGGGTATTCCCCAACAACGGAATGGGGTGGGTATATCCAACAACTGAATGGGGTGGGTATACCCCGACAACAGAATGGGGTGGGTATACCCCAACAACGGAATGGGGTGGGTATACCCCAACAACGGAATGGGGTGGGTATACCCCAACAACGGAATGGGGTGGGTATACCCAACAACGGAATGGGGTGGGTATACCCCAACAACGGAATGGGGTGGGTATACCCCAACAACGGAATGGGGTGGGTATTCCCCAACAACGGAATGGGGTGTGTATACCCCAACAACGGAATGGGGTGGGTATACCCCAACAACGGAATGGGGTGGGTATACCCCAACAACAGAATGGGGTGGGTATACCCCAACAACGGAATGGGGTGGGTATACCCCAACAACGGAATGGGGTGGGTGTATATGGTCACAAAATATGCAAGTAGACTGCTGATTGGCCAGATCATCCTCTATAAAGAAATTGCAAGCATTTTAGAAACGGTCTGTTTGAGGTGGGATTTTTTAAGTGTTTTTTTTCACCAATTTATGCTTTTAAACGTTAGATTTTCACTGGACAGTTATCTGTCTGGTAATGTGTGCCATCGTGTCTGGAAAAGGAGGATTCTCAAACACAAAGTACACAAAGCCAGGCTCCCCCCCTCTGATTTTGAGGCTGATGTGATGTAGTGCCCTGATCCGAGGGAGGCAAGGAGTTCATCGTGGAAGTAGAAGATCTGTGGCTTGGACGATAACGGCCACAGCATGTGACTTTCACATTTTTAGGTTGATCAAACCCAATCCCCCCCCCAAGCTATTTGCAGCTGAAATGATCTGTCTGGAGGCCAGTCTATCAGCATGACACAGACATTGCTGGGTTAACAGACTTGCATAGGCATTAGCAGCTGAACGACCGTAGCAGAATAATGACTGTGATTAATTGAAAGATACCATTAACTCAAGAGCAGTGTGAGAGCAGCTCATTGGTTCGTAGATCTGCAGATAATAATACACGAAAATGCACCCAGTTGATTTTGGCCTCTCCCTCTCCTCCTCTAACCTCTCTCTCCCCCTCCTCCTCTCACCTCTCTCCCATTCCTCCGTTCATATATTCCTCTGGCTCCACTTGGTTGCCGTGGCAAGGATCCTGTTGCCATGGAAATGGGAGGCAGTTGCTTTTGGAGACATTTGGTAGAGGGGGCTACCAAGGAAACAATGGGTGTGTGACAGCAGGGGGAGGGGGGACTGATTTGAGCTAAAAATAGAACCACTAAAGACCCTGTCTCGCTTTCTCTCTCTTCCGTCTCACTCCTTCTCTCTCTGTGTCTTCTCATCTCTCCATCCACACCGTTCTTCCCTTTCTCGTTCTCTCTCAGAGAAGTGAAGGCACTAATTTGAGCACTGACTTCTTTTTCACTTTTAGATTTAGCCTCACTGTTCAACGCTGCTGTGCCTCTCCTCAATTGTAAAGCTTACATTTGGAGTACTGCACCTCCTGAATAATTTACCTCTGAGTATGTGCTTGTTTAATGGCTTGATTGATTGGCCTATTTACATATTCTGTAGGGCACCGGGTTAAATAAAGCCCCCTTTACTCTCATCAGTGTTCTTAGTTAATGGCCACCTTTCTAACCTATTTGCAGCATACTCCGTAGATAGTTCACCGATGACAGGCTCCAGTGCAAGGATGGAACATTTTGGGATGGAACGTTGCAGAAATATGTTATTCATTTGATGGATCTGAAAAATAACTCAGATTTCTTGCTGCTGTTTTTACCTCCCAGTTGCTTCCATTGTTAGAGATGATTTGACTTAACTTGATTACCTTTTATCCAAATATCCACGGCTAAATGAAGTTATGAAACGGTTTGCAACTTTCTGCTTCCTTTCTGCGTCCTCATTGTTGTTCGTCTATTAGAAACAGTGCCTTAGTAGCACTGTGGGATTATGTAAAAGAGCCTCTGTGTGTGTGTGTGTGTGTGTGTGTGTGTGTGTTCGTGCGCATGTGTGTGTGTATGTCCAGCCACCCAGCCAGCCGGGCCAGGCAGAGTGAGGTCATCACTGGAGAGGGGGCGCTCTGTGTCCCTATCCTTGAGGTGCTTGGGTGTCACTCATTTGGGATTGAGAGAGGGCTGTGATGTGACAGTGACAGTGGCCTCCAGCCTGCCTATGAGTCGGCAGGGTCAGCATGGCCCAAATATACATTATTATTCCACTGTGTCTACCTAGCACTACCCTACCCTTCACTACCCTACTCTACACTACCCTACCCTACTCTACACTACCCTACCCTACTCTACACTACCCTACCCTTCACTACCCTACTCTACACTACCCTACTCTACTCTACACTACCCTACCCTACTCTACACTACCCTACCCTTCACTACCCTACTCTACACTACCCTACCCTGCACTACACTACTCTACACTACCCTACCCTCCACCACCCTACTGTACACTACCCTACACTACCCTACTCTACACTACCCTACTCTACCCTACACTACCCTACCCTTCACTACCCTACTCTACTCTACACTACCCTACACTACCCTACCCTTCACTACCCTACTCTACACTACCCTACTCTACTCTACACTACCCTACCCTACTCTACACTACCCTACCCTTCACTACCCTACTCTACACTACCCTACCCTGCACTACACTACTCTACACTACCCTACCCTCCACCACCCTACTGTACACTACCCTACACTACCCTACTCTACACTACCCTACTCTACACTACCCTACCCTCCACTACCCTACTCTACACTACCCTACCCTCCACTACCCTACTCCACACTACTCTACACTACCCTACTCTACCCTCCACTACCCTACTCTACATTACCCTACTCTGCACTACCCTACTCTACACTACCCTAGCCTGCACTACCCTACTCTACACTACCCTAGCCTGCACTACCCTAGTCTACACTACCCTAGTCTACACTACACTAGCCTGCACTACCCTACTCTACCCTACTCTACACTACCCTAGCCTGCACTACCCTCCTCTACACTACCCTACTCTACACTACCCTACTCTACACTACCCTACACTACAATACCCTACACTACAATACCCTACACTACAATACCCTACTCTACACTACCCTACTCTACACTACCCTAGCCTGCACTACCCTACTCTACACTACCCTAGCCTGCACTACCCTACTCTACACTACCCTACACTACAATACCCTACTCTGCACTACCCTACTCTACACTACCCTACCCTGCACTACCCTACTCTACACTACTCTACCCTACCCTACTCTACACTACCCTACACTACAATACTCTACTCTGCACTACCCTACTCTACACTACCCTACTCTACACTACCCTACCCTGCACTATCCTACTCTACACTACCCTACTCTACACTACCCTACACTACCCTACTCTACACTACCCTACCCTACACTACCCTACTCTATACTACCCTACCATGCACTACCCTACAATGCACTACCCTACTCTGCACTACCCTACCCTGCACTACCATACTCTACACTACCCTACACTACCCTACCCTGCACGACCCTACTCTACTCTACTCTACCCTACTCTACACTACCCTAGCCTGCACTACCCTACTCTACACTACCCTACCCTGCACTACCCTACTCTACACTACTCTACCCTACCCTACTCTACACTACCCTACCCTGCACTACACTACTCTACACTACCCTACCCTCCACCACCCTACTGTACACTACCCTACACTACCCTACTCTACACTACCCTACTCTACACTACCCTACCCTCCACTACCCTACTCTACACTACCCTACCCTCCACTACCCTACTCCACACTACTCTACACTACCCTACTCTACCCTCCACTACCCTACTCTACATTACCCTACTCTGCACTACCCTACTCTACACTACCCTAGCCTGCACTACCCTACTCTACACTACCCTAGCCTGCACTACCCTAGTCTACACTACCCTAGTCTACACTACACTAGCCTGCACTACCCTACTCTACCCTACTCTACACTACCCTAGCCTGCACTACCCTCCTCTACACTACCCTACTCTACACTACCCTACTCTACACTACCCTACACTACAATACCCTACACTACAATACCCTACACTACAATACCCTACTCTACACTACCCTACTCTACACTACCCTAGCCTGCACTACCCTACTCTACACTACCCTAGCCTGCACTACCCTACTCTACACTACCCTACACTACAATACCCTACTCTGCACTACCCTACTCTACACTACCCTACCCTGCACTACCCTACTCTACACTACTCTACCCTACCCTACTCTACACTACCCTACACTACAATACTCTACTCTGCACTACCCTACTCTACACTACCCTACTCTACACTACCCTACCCTGCACTATCCTACTCTACACTACCCTACTCTACACTACCCTACACTACCCTACTCTACACTACCCTACCCTACACTACCCTACTCTATACTACCCTACCATGCACTACCCTACAATGCACTACCCTACTCTGCACTACCCTACCCTGCACTACCATACTCTACACTACCCTACACTACCCTACCCTGCACGACCCTACTCTACTCTACTCTACCCTACTCTACACTACCCTAGCCTGCACTACCCTACTCTACACTACCCTACTCTACACTACCCTACTCTACACTACCCTACACTACAATACCCTACACTACAATACCCTACACTACAATACCCTACTCTACACTACCCTACTCTACACTACCCTAGCCTGCACTACCCTACTCTACACTACCCTAGCCTGCACTACCCTACTCTACACTACCCTACACTACAATACCCTACTCTGCACTACCCTACTCTACACTACCCTACCCTGCACTACCCTACTCTACACTACCCTACCCTGCACTACCCTACTCTACACTACCCTACACTACAATACTCTACTCTGCACTACCCTACTCTACACTACCCTACTCTACACTACCCTACCCTGCACTATCCTACCCTACTCTACACTACCCTACACTACCCTACTCTACACTACCCTACCCTACACTACCCTACTCTGCACTACCCTTCCCTGCACTACCATACTCTACACTACCCTACACTACCCTACCCTGCACTACCCTACTCTACTCTACCCTACCCTACTCTACACTACCCTAGCCTGCACTACTCTACACTACCCTAGCCTGCACTACCCTACTCTACACTACCCTACTCTACACTACCCTACACTACAATACCCTACTCTGCACTCACCTACTCTGCACTACCCTAGTCTGCACTACCCTACTTAACACTACCCTACTATACACTACCCTACCCTAGCCTGCACTACCCTAGTCTACCCTACCCTAGTCTACACTACACTAGCCTGCACTACTCTACACTACCCTACTCTACGCTACCCTACTCTACGCTACCCTACTCTACACTACCCTACTCTACACTACCCTACCCTGCACTATCCTACTCTACACTACCCTACTCTACACTACCCTACACTACAATACCCTACTCTGCACTCACCTACTCTGCACTACCCTACTCTGCACTACCCTACTTAACACTACCCTACTCTACACTACCCTACCCTAGCCTGCACTACCCTAGTCTACACTACCCTAGTCTACACTACACTAGCCTGCACTACCCTACTCTACACTACCCTACTCTACACTACCCTACACTACAATACCCTACTCTGCACTCACCTACTCTGCACTACCCTACTCTGCACTACCCTACTTAACACTACCCTACTCTACACTACCCTACCCTAGCCTGCACTACCCTAGTCTACACTACCCTAGTCTACACTACACTAGCCTGCACTACCCTACTCTACACTACCCTACTCTACACTACCCTACTCTACGCTACCCTACTCTACGCTACCCTACTTTACACTACCCTAGCCTGCACTACCCTACTCTACACTACCCTAGCCTGCACTACCCTACTCTACACTACCCTACACTACAATACCCTACTCTGCACTACCCTACTCTACACTACCCTACCCTACCCTACCCTGCACTACCATACTCTACACTACCCTACACTACAATACCCTACTCTGCACTACCCTACTCTACACTACCCTACTCTACACTACCCTACCCTGCACTATCCTACTCTACACTACCCTACTCTACACTACCCTACACTACCCTACTCTACACTATCCTACTCTACACTACCCTACTCTACACTACTCTACCCTACACACCCTACTCTACCCTACCCTACACTACCCTACTCTACACTACCCTACCCTGCACTACCCTACTCTGCACTACCCTACTCTGCACTACCCTACCCTGCACTACCATACTCTACACTACCCTATTCTACCCTACCCTGCACTACCCTACTCTACCCTACCCTACTCTACATTACCCTAGCCTGCACTACCCTACTCTACACTACCCTAGCCTGCACTACCCTACTCTACACTACCCTAGCCTGCACTACCCTACTCTACACTACCCTACTCTGCACTACCCTACACTACAATACCCTACTCTGCACTCACCTACTCTGCACTACCCTACTCTGCACTACCCTACTTAACACTACCCTACCCTGCACTACCCTACTCCACACTACCCTACACTATAATACCCTACTCCGGACTACCCTACTCTACACTACCCTACCCTGCACTACCCTACTCTGCACTACCCTACTCTACACTACCCTACCCTGCACTACCCTACTCTACACTACCCTAGCCTGCACTACCCTACTCTGCACTACCCTACTTTACACTACCCTACTCTACACTACCCTACAATACCCTATTCTGAACTACCCTACTCTACACTACACTACCCTACTCTACACTACCCTACACTACACTACCCTATTCTACACTACCCTATTCCACATTACCCTACACTACAATACCCTATTCTGCACTACCCTACTCTACACTACCCTACCCTACTCTACACTACCCTACACTACACTATCCTATTCTACACTACCCTATTCCACACTACCCTACACTACAATACCCTATTCTGCACTACCCTACTCTACACTACCCTACCCTACCCTGCACTACCCTACTCTACACTACCCTACCCTGCACTACCCTACCCTGCACTACCCTACTCTACTCTACCCTACACTACAATACCCTACTCTGCACTACCCTATCCTACACTACCCTTCTCTACACTACACTACCCTATCCTACACTACCCTTCTCTACACTACACTACCCTATCCTACACTACCCTTCTCTACACTCCACTACCAGGTTCGACTCTTGATGTACGCAGGTACAGGACACCACTACAAAATACACTAAGCAATTCTGACGTGATCATGAATGGTTGACAATGTTGTCTAAACACATTGAAGAATCCTGCAAAGTACTATTTATAAAAACAGTTTTTCCACATTGCAAATCTATGGTTTGCTTCATTCACCACACATCCGTGTGTATGCGGCCACTTTTTTTTATAGTAGCTACTCGGCTTGTGATTAGCATCTGAAGTGATTGTGTCTGATCTGATCCGTCTCATTGTGTTTGTCCTGGCCTGGTGTCTATTGTCAGAGCTTCATACTCTGAGCTGCAGAAGCAGACTCAACTGGAACTTATGTAACGTGGCCCCAGTGCTGGGGGCCTGGATGACTGGTAAAGGCGTGTGTTTCTGTGTGTTGGTGTGTGTTTCTGTGGACAATACATCTATTTTTGTTTCCGAAGCCACAGAAGCTTCACACAGACCAGAGATGTAAATTTGTCAGAGCCTGTTGCCCATCACATTTTTCCCCACTTTACTAAACTCTGAGCTGAACTGTTCATTGTAGCCCAGAGTAAACCTTCACTCTGGCTGAGACGGGTGGTAATTCATTTTGACCTCTCAGCTGACACTTAAAGCTTAGAAGGGGATGTTTTGGGGTTGGAACGGTCGTGTCCTGGGGCCTGGTGTTTGACTGTGCTCAGGAAGGAGATGCATTCTGTCTCCTCGAGTTGAACGTACTTTGGTGCAAAAAAATGCACTTCAATCCCAGAGCAACAGCAAAGGACCCTGTGAAGATGCTGGAGGAACAGGTACAAAAGTATCTATATCCACAGTAAAACGAGTCCTATATCGACATAACCTGAAAGACCGCTCAGCAAGGAAGAAGCCACTGCTTAAAAACCGCCATAAAAAAGCCAGACTCCGGTTTGCAACTGCACATGGGGACAGAGATCGTACTTTTTGGAGAAATGTCCCTTGGTCTGATGAAACAAAAATAGAACTGTTTGGCCTTAATGACCATCGTCATATTTGGATGAAAAAGGGGGAGGCCCTTGAAGCACGGGGGTGGCAGCATCATGTTGTGGAGATGCTTTGCTGCAGGAGGGACTGGTGCACTTCACAAAATAGATGGTATCATGAGGGAGGAAAATTGTGTGGATATATTGAAGCAACATCTCAAGACATCAGTCAGGAAGTTAAAGCTTGGTCACAAATGGGTCTTCCAAATGGACAATGACCCCAAGCATACTTCCAAAGTTGTGGCAAAATGGCTTAAGGACAACAAAGTCAAGGTAATGGAGTGACCATCACAAAGCCCTGACCTCAATCCTATAGAAAATGTGTGGGCAGAACTGAAAAAGCATGTGCGAGCAAGGAGGCCTACAAACCTGACTCAGTTACACCAGCTCTGTCAGGAGGAATGGGCCAAAATTCACCCAACTTATTGTGGGAAGCTTGTGGAAGGCTACCCGAAAAGTTTGACCCAAGTTAAACAATTTAAAGGCAATGCTGCCAAATACTAATTGAGTGTATGTAAACTTCTGACCCACTGGGAATGTGAAATGAAAGCTGAAATAATTCATTCTCTCTACTATTATTCTGACATGTCACATTCTTAAAATAAATTGGTGATAATAACTGACCTAAGACGGGGACTTTTTACTAGGATTAAATGTCAGGAATTGTGAAAAACTTAGTTTAAATGTATTTGGCTAAGGTGTATGTAAACTTCCGACTTCAACTGTACACATTCAACCGGGATGTGGACTGAGAATGTTTCCACTGTACTCCAGTTTCAAAATATGCCTTTAGTAATGCAGCAGAGTCTGGGTGAGACTGAAACAGAATGGACCTCATGGTGATTCAGGGTTGAGAGAGTGAAGTCAGGTCAGAGTGTGTGCCTTCTCGTTGCAGTTAAAATCTTGAGGGCTCGTCCCTGCAGAGTTGAAGCCAGGCAAAGGCTTCACACAGACGATGTGTTTGCGTTTGTGTCAGAAGTTCATCTCTTCTTGAGCGTGGTTTTTCTCTCCACTGCTCAGCTCCGTTTTCTTTGCGTGACGAGATCAGGGATGACGGGCATCTACGGTGCTTTTGGGAGGCGGTGGTTTTCATATATCTGACATCCCTCTTTCATTACCGCTATCCTTCCTACCCCCCCCTTCTGTCCTACTGTGACTAGGCTGACTGTGAGTCTGTGTTATCTTTACACACAAACAATCCCCTTCTCACACACAGACAGATACATCCACCATCTCTCTCGCTCTCTCTCTCTCAAATTCAAAATGTTTCTCTCTCACACACATCCTGCAGAGTAAGGGTAAGCACAGTGCCCACAACAAAGTCATTAACACAATTAACAAAGGGGCCAGGCTTGACTTGACTCTGCTCGACAGAGGCCTCTGCCAGGGTACACTACTGGCTGTCTGGCTCAGAGACACACAGTGTGTGAGAGCTTCAGAGAGAGGTACACAGAGTGAATGTGTGAAGTGAGGTGAGGTCAAATGGAGATATGTTACCAAGAAATGGATCATTTTGCTGTGAGAGAGAGCGAGAGAGATGCCCTAGCTACAAACATGCTCCCCTAAAGCAGCTGCCCCAAAACCTCCCTCTCATCTCCCTGGGGTTGTGTGTTGCCTGGGGAGAAGGATGAGCGAGAGGGTGGGACTGGGGTAGAAAGAGAAAGCTTAGAGAGAAAGAAAAAAAACTGAGAGGAGGGGGATGTACACTCCACCACAGGGGGAGGGAGTTGTGATTTGGCAGCAGCGAATGAGCAGCCACTCGAGTCACATGACCAAAAGCCATGCAAAAGGCTGTCAGTGAGTGAGAGGGAGGAGGGAGGGAGGGAGAGTGCGATAGAGAAAGAGGAGCCCAGTTCACAGTGCTTCTTGGTCAATTGAGAGCGAGGAGGCACAGAGAGAGGCTACACCACACACACACACGATCGCCTTCCTCACTGGCCCTACCGCAGCCGAGACAGACCCCACCTGTGCATCCTAACCAGAAGAAAAAACATAACACACAGGGGAACGAGAACAACCGGAAGACAGAGAAACGTAGCCTGAGGAGAAAAGAGAGAGAGTGAGAAAGGAGGGAAAGCATGTCTTCTCTTTCCAACCAGCCGCCTGGCTCTCCGTTCTCAGAGTACAGTGAGCTGTGTAAGGTCCCCTCCATGGCCCCCGCCACAGCCCCCCAGGCTTGGGACTGGCAGCATGGAGACATGGGGCCTCCCAGGAGCCTCGGTGGGGCCCCGGGACTCACCGACGAGGACAAGCTGTGCTTCTTCGACCCGTCAACCGGTGTTGGCTTGGATGCGGATCTCAAGGTACCTGGCAGGGGGGGCTGTCAGGGGTTAGGCAGCGCTGGGGAGAGCCCAGAAAGCCAAGTGTCTTCCTCCCCCTCCCCTCTGAGCTGTGGGAACAATGGGGTCCTACATCCCCCCGTACCTGGTTCCCCAGCTCGACGCATGGAGTTACCCTCACCCTCTAGCCCGCCCATACCAGCCCCAGCCAGCACCGGTGTGTGGAACCCTGGATTCTCAGAGTCCAGCCCCAAGACCCTTCCACCCCAGAATATTGCCAGCCCTAATTACTGTGTCATCGGTGTTGTCAATGACAACTACCTGGAGAGGGGCGACGAGGACAGCGCATCAGCACTAGGCGGCCTCCAAATGACAGAGGGATCCTCGGAGGAGAGCGAGGACGAGGAGGAGGAAGAGGTGGAGCTTGAGCCGTGTTTCATGGGGCGTGCTGACCAGCAGCGGAAGGCTCTGCGGCGGGCCATGTCCGAATGCTCCCACCTCTCGGTACCCTCTAGCCTGGAGCTGCCCGACCATTACCCTGGAGCTGGGCTGGATGAGCTAACAACGCCCATGGGCGGTCCGCGCCGCTCCTGCCACTCTGCCATGAAGCGTTCACTGACTGTTTCGGACGACCAGCTGCCCCCCACTCTGTTTGCTGCAGGCGCCACCCGCTCCGACCTGAGGCAGGACCAGGAGCCCACCCTACACTTCTCACCCTTCCCCACAATGAGAGACTGTGGGGGCAGCTCTCCTCTCTCACCTCTAGAGGGCATCTTCGAGGGGCCCGGGGCAGACAAGAACCAGGACGTGCTGCTGCCTGTACCCCTCAGCAGCCAGGCCATCAGCGGGATGGGCACCGGCCTGGGCATTGTCACAAACCCAGGAACCGGCATTGGCACGGGTATGGGTACCAACATCTGCACAGGTATGGATACCAACCTTGGCACTGACGTTGGAGCAGACGTGGGCACCAACTCAGGCACCAGCTTTGGCGCTGGTATGGGTAGCAACCCAGACAACAGCTTGAGAGCAGGTATGAGTACCAACCTTGGCACCGGCTTTGGTGAAGGCATGGTTACTACCAGTCCTTTCACCAGAATGGAAGGTAGGTAATGGTGATGCTATCTGGCTGCTACTAGCGCTGCCCTCTGGCAATGGCCTCCTCAAATGGCCTGCAGACTGCAGACAGCCCAGATTGTGTGTAGGGGGAAGATGTGGCATCACACTGTCTGATTTACAACTGAGCTGCTTCCACCAGTCTGAGGTGCCAGTCAAGTAGTGTGAAGAGAATGGGAAGGAGGAGGGAGAGAGGGAGAGTTTCTGAAGGATGGTATAGTGATTGATGGCATAGTACAGTATATGCCCAGTGTAGCCTTGTGTGTGTTTTGCTTGCTGGTGTATGTGCAGCAGGAGTGTACTTGTCACTTTGCACGTGATTCACTAAGCGTGTTGTATGCGGATGTACTATATCTAGGTGACCGTCAGCGGACCGGGAATGTGGGACTGGGTCATGCTGCCGACACAGCTCATTACCACAGACCAGAGTCCAGAGCTAGACTTGGCCTCTCTCGCTCTCTCTGGCCACCGACACGGTCATTAGTCCCCTGGGAGGAGTGGGGGAGAGGCAGAGCCAAGATGGCCTCGGTCACATCCGATAACTCCTGCCCCTTAGCCGAACAGGGTCACTGGAGATGTAAACCCAGCAACAAAATCCGTCTGTTTCTTCACTCGTCGCTTTTAATGACCGCCCGCTCTCTCTCTCTCTCTCTCTCTCTCTCTCTCTCTCTCTCTCTCTCTCTCTCTCTCTCTCTCTCTCTCTCTCTCTGTCTGTCTGTCTGTCGCTAAAGTGTGCCAGCAATCTGCCTCGTGGATGCTGGAGCATTAAAGGGCCAGCGTCCCGGAGAGCTCAGAATGAGAGTGTGTGAACTGGTCAGAGGAAGAGTGTGTGTGAGCATGCACTGGCTTGACAAGGTCATTCAAAGGCAGTTTGCACGTGTAAAAAGTGTTCATGTGGAGCGTGCACATTAATGAATCCACACACACGTCGGCCGGCTAGCTCTGTTCAGGCATTCGCCTTGGCTCCCCAATTGGGGTGTGGGAAATATCGATAAACAGATTTGCCATCTCTGGCTCCAGACGGGAGAGAGAGATACACAGAGTCATATAGAGAGAGAAAAAAAATAGTTTGTCCCAGTATAAGAATCAGCCTGAATGTATTTTTACTGACTACCTCAGTTCCATCCAGCCCCCTCTTTTTATTTCTCTCTCTCTCTTTCTCTCTCTCTCTCCGCCGCCCCCCCCCCTCCCCCATTTGGAGAGAGGGATTAGGAGATGATACTGGAGGAGAGATGCAGCGTGGAGAGACAAAGGAACTCGTACTCAAACAGGCTTTGAATCATTTAAGTGTCTTTCTTCATGGTTTGGAGTCATAGTGGGATGTTTCTCCCCAGAACGAAACAGATAATTGTCACCCAATGTTGCTCTCCTTATCTCCTACTAAGCAGAAGGATGAATGTGGCCCGTAATGAGTGCTCTGTAGTAAAGACTCTGGGCTTTGTTGGTCTGTTTCTGTACACACTTCTGTTTGTGTTTCTTCTTGTGTGCACAAATGTGTGGTACTGAGTGTGTGAGTGTTTTTCTTTGCGTCCATTTGTCTCAGATTAATTTAGCCTTACGTCAATACAATTAAAAGAAGAATTACCCATGTTTGTGACCTCAACATCCATAAAAATACCATAAAAAAGTTTGTTTCAATTATTAACACACTTGCAATTTGGGCAAGCTTTTAAAATAGGAGTCAAATGCGTAAAGGTGATTCGTATGCATGAATCATTTTCTACTTATGCCATTATGCTTAAGATATTTTGACACGTTCAAACGTTTGTCTCAGTGTTCCTATGTGGCTCTCACTTTGTGCGCATGCATATGTCTCTGTGAGTAAGTGATCGATGTGGGTACGCTTGTGCGTAAGAAGCCTGTTACCCAGGGGGACAGAAAGCTGTAGAACCTTCCAGATCTCATCAGCCCAGCTCAAGTGTTTTGTTTTGTCCTCTCCGCGCTTAAGTCAGATCCACTCTACTGTATATGATCATGCAGTTACCAAGGACACAATGCACTACTGTCTGAAAGGGGGAGTGGAGGAAGGTTCAGGTCTGGATGTGATGGATACTTTAGGCTCATATATTAGCAACACTTTCCTGACCTCCGTCACATACAGAGTAGATTAGATAAATCCCTCTGCAATGACATGTCTTGCAGTCAAGGCTGCGGTGCAGTGGTAGCGCTGTGTGTGTGTGTCAGAGAGAGAAATACATCCAATCCAGAGAGGACCCCGTAAGTGTTTCCATGGTCAATGTGGATCATCCTTGTGTGTACATGTCAGGTGTCATGCCAGTCTACAGTAGGTAATGCCTAAGTCCTTCCAAAAGCTGCCTGTCCAACCTGACACCGTATGGAATCACTTTGATTAATAGCCTGGGTTTTGTCGTTTATTTCTGCCTTTGAAGTTGCCTTGTTGGATACAAGCCGTTGTGGTGACGAGATCCGCACCTGAGCCACACACCAAGTGAGCAGCTTAACATGAACAAAGAAAGGCTCCGTTTTCTGACAGTTAAATACAGTGAAACGCAATGGCATCCACTTTCACTAAATCACTCCAAACATTCCATAGGCGGCCAGCAGCTTCTTTGACGTGTGGAGAATAGTCACTAAGGAGGATCGTTCCTTTGGAAGGCACAGATACGTTGTCAAGGATTCTGCCTCGTAGCGGCTTCCGGGTGAGGCTGGAGGTAATGACTGTCTTTTAATAAGGCCACGTTCGCCTCGAGGATTGATCTTGTCATCTGAGGAACCAGAGAGAAATACCCAAGAAAATGGTCAGGTTATGCCTGTTTAAAGTAACTGTCCAGTGTCTCCAGATATCTATGAAATATGACTTATAATTAATTGCAATATGAGTGAAATAATTGTCCTTCCAAAAAAATGGTAATTATTATGTTAAAAATGTGTGTGTGTTGGTAAGGTGTGGGCGTACACCAACAACAGAAAGGTGTGGGCAAATACCGGTCATTAAAAATATTCATGTGACTAGACTGCTGATTGGCCAGCTGGCCAGCTCATCCTCTTCTGGAGGATAACATCATCCTCTATGAGGAAATGGCAAGCATTTTTTAAACGTCTGTTTGAGATACAAGTTTGTGGTGTTTTTGAAATGTTTTTTTTTCCTTCTCCAATTCATGATTTGGCCACAAATACGAGTATAGGATAAGTCAACAACATTATTTGGTTATGAGTTAACAGAATATTAACTTTTAAAATGAGATTTTCACTGGACAGTTACTTCATTGGTAGTTTTGAGTGTTAGTGTTGGAGCAGTGAGGGTTTTTCCTTATCTGATGCGACTCTGAAAATGATAAGAAGCAATCCGATGGTCTCAACATCCATGTGGAGATGTTGTCTTATCGCTGTCATGTTTTTCTGCCATAAAAAAAAATCTTAATTAAAAAGACCATAAAAGTGGTTTAAAGGCTGTTTAGCCACCTTAACAGAGCTTGAATTGTGTCTATGCTAATGTGTGGTCTAATGAACTGACCCGGCATAGAAAAGACTTGAGAGTTGTCTCCCACTGTGTTAGTTGGCTAACTGAAATGAGAGATGAGGGTGCCAGGCGGCTGTCTGTGAGATTTATTGGGATAGATATAATGGATTCACGGGTGACCGCCACAATGTCATCATATCTCCAGAAAATGTCTTCCCTCCCAATGATATCAGCGTCATAGGCTCTAAGAGTGATGAATGCTTCTAATCAGATGCTCCATTCATGATGTATTAATTCCCTTCTACTGGAGGGTTCAAAATGGCTGCTTGTTTACATTTAGCCCTGCTGCTCAGTGGTGGGGAGACTGAGACACAAAGTTGGCTGTTGAGGTTGTTTGAGTATGTTGGCTTCAGCGGCTTTATAGGTCCCAGCGCGCTCGGAGTACTCTGCATATCACCTTTGTTGGTATTCACCGGGTAATCCATAATTACCTCGTGAATGTAGCTTGAAAATCCACCGTGCTAAAGCTTCTCACAGGCTTTCTCAGGCTGGGAAGGAGAGAAGAGTGGGAGCAGAGTTGATGAGGTTGTTTTGAGGGTGGCTCTTCATACTGCTTCATAAATCAACCAAATAATGGGTTTGGGGTCAGTAGAAGTCTATTGGATCTCCAATGTCTTAGCTAATTAAGATATACAGTTTATATATGATTTATTAAGTCTGTTAAAGCTGTGGACTACAGAGACGAAGCCTCGTGTTGTTGTGCCTTGCCTCCTTCCATTCCCTTTGTCTTGTCGTGTAGCTTGACTGGATTTGGGTAAGCACTTTGTTTTGTGCCTCCATTATATTAGTCCACCTATTGGGTTCTCTGGCTGTCCACTGTTGTCCTCCCTTCTGAAGTTTGTGGAGCACTGTACCCAGTTATGTATGGCGTCTACCCCCCCCCCCCCCCACGATCCCCCACTTCAGGCAGCCCTTTGCCCTCTCCAATCTCTCATTTGGGTGCTTAGACAAAACACTTGAAAATGTATTATACAAAGGTAGGGATTTAGGTCTGAAGTAATTGAAGCGGGGTCAGTGGTAAATGGGTATCCTGCTTCCTCTGGGGTTTACTCTGACTGATTATGCTGATGTGAGGGAGGCGTTGTTAGCGGAATCGCTAACACTGCTAAAGAGCCTTTTCACCATTTGTCATCACAGTGTAGCTAATAGACTTTTAAGCTAATGGGAGGATACAGGATTCCTCAGTTTCTAGATATTAAGGGTTGAATGTGGCCATAGTGATAGCTCTATGGTATTTGTCCTTTGTTTTGAATAGACTCCCACAGGTTGTACAGTCACTACTTTCAGTGGACTTCTCCCAGCAATATTATCCAAAGGTCAAGTAATGCAGATGCTTAATAGCGGGGAAATATGAAAGTCTACGATATCTAATCCTCATTTTGGGTTGTTTATAATGGTGGATTAACAGTTTAACTCGGTTGACGCTGACACACTGCACAGCTGAGATATTATGCATGGCTGTATAACTCCACAAATCTCTGGAACAATATTGATTTAGTTGGTTATTTAGCCAGCAAGATACCGCTCTATTTTAAAAGGACTGAGCTATTTGCGCTTAGCCAATGAGGATTTGCGATCTTGTGGTGTAGTGGTTTCATTAGGCCGTCCTCTTGTCCAGGTGTTTAATGGGATAATCCCTGTAGCTCCGTATCATTATATCAATATAGTACAAATAAACAGAATAATAACTATTGACATTCCTTATAACTGGACTGAAAGCCGGGGGTACCATCAGTCTAGTCATTGTCATGGCTTTTCCAATCAATCCATTGACATTTACACTATATATACACAAAAGTATATGGACACCACTTGAAATGACTGGATTCGGCTATTTCAGCCACACCCATTGCTGACAGGTGTATAAAATTGAGCACGCAGCCATGCAATCTCCATAGACAAACATTCACAGTAGACTGGCCTTACTGAAGAGCTCAGTGACTTTCAACGTGGCACCGTCATATGATGCCACCTTTCCAACAAGTCAGTAAGTCAAATTTCTGCCTTGCTAGAGCTGCCCTGGTCAACTGTAAGTGCTGTTATTGGAAACCACTAGGAGCAACAATGGCTCAACCGCGTACTGGTAGGCCACACAAGCTCACAGAATGGGAGTGCTGAAGCGTGTAACGCATAAAAATTGTCTGTCCCTGGTTGCAACACTCCCTACTGAGTTCCATACTGCCTCTGGAAGCAACGTCAGCACAATAACTGTTCGTCAGGAGCTTCATGAAATGGGTTTCCATGGCCGAGCAGCCGCACACAAGCCTAAGATCATCATGCGCAATGCCAAGTTTCGGCTGGAGTGGTGTAAAGCTCACCGCCATTGACCAACTAATCTGGGTTTGGTGGATGGCAGGGGAACACTACTTGCCCGAATGCCAACTGTAAAGTTTGGTGGATGAATAATAATGGTCTGGGGCGGTTTTTCTGGCTAGGCCCCTTAGTTCGAGTGAAGGGATATCTTAACGCTACAGCATACAAGGACATGCTAGACAATTCTGTGCTTCCAACTTTGTGGCAAAAGTTTGGGGAAGCCTTTCCTGTTTCAGCATGATAATGCCCCCATGCACAAAGCGAGGTCCATACAGAAATGGTTTGTCGAGATTGGTGTGGAAGAACTTGATTGGCCTACACATAGCCCTGACCTCAACCCCATCGAACACCTTTGGGATGAATAGGAACGCCGACTGCGAGCCAGGTCTAATCGCCCCACATCAGTGTCCTCACTAATGTTCTTGTGGCTGAATGGAAGCAAGTCCCTGCAGCAATGTTCCAACATCTAGTGGAAAGCCTTCACAGAAGAGTGGAGGCTGTTATAGCAGCAAAGGGGGGACCAACTCCATATTAATGCCCATGATTTTGGAATGAGATGTTTGACAAGCAGGTGTCCACATACTTTTAGTCCTTTCCATGTCATCTAATGTCAGTTACTACTTTGGTTCTGAGCATCATTCCTACCGTGTGAGCTTGAGGCGTTGTGGGAACATTAAGGGCCTGGGGCCCTCTGGTGTGGAGCGGGGCAGTACCCCAGATGGCCTGCCCTCTACTGAGGCACCCAGGAGTGAGAGAGGAGGTGAAGGATGAGCTGCCTCTGGAGAGGGGGCGGCGCTGACAGCTAGAGGGATGGGAGGGGGCAGAGCTTCAGGGATATGTCCGGGAGAAAAGAGTGAATTAGGTGGGGGATTGTGTTTCACATACTGCACTTTGCTAGAACACTGTGTCACTATTGTCCTCTTGATGATTATTATTATACTCAGTGAAAGTATCAAGGCCGCAGAGCTTGTGTTTAGGCTAATAGGCTGCCTCTCATCTTTATCTCTGGGTGCCTGTGCTATGGTGAATTAGCTGTGTCCACCCCTCAGGCTGCCATGTCTGTGTGTCCAGCCCACAGCTGCTCAGTGACTAATGTGGCAGGACAGGCAGGCTGGCCTTCCACACTCTCACGGCCATATTTTACTCGACAACCATACTTTACTAGGCAAGCAAAGCACCATAACACATTTGCGGTGACCAAAGGGTCTTTATAAACTACTGCCACTTTCTGTCTGTGGAGTCTGTTCTGGCCTTACTGAAAACACTTGAAGATACAGTAGGGTTGGTGGAATGAGTTCAAAGCGACACTATGTAGTAATGCAATATGTATTCCAAATGAAATTGAATTGAGTTTGTGTGTTTGTCTTGTGTGCCGGTGTATGTGTATCTGCGTAGATATGTTGGTGTATGCATACATGTCTCTGGAATGCAAATGAGATTGTGTGTGTGTGTGTGCATTTGTCTGCCTGACTGTCGATCTGTCTGCCCGGCTGAATGTTGGTCTGTCTGCCTGACTGTCGATATGTCTGCCTGACTGAATGTCAGTCTGTCTGACTGACTGAATGTCGGTCTGCCTGACTGTCGGTCTGACTGTCGGTCTGTCTGCCTGACTGTCGGTCTGTGTAGACCGTATTGAGAGATGGTCATGGTCATTGGTTATGGTTTTTCCTCAGCTCTGCTGGTTGGTTGATTGCCAGGGTCAATGGCCATCTCTAAATCAGGCTTCGCCCACAGGATAATTCCACTCCAGACTTCCTGTGTGTCCAAAAAATGTAATCAGCCTGAGCTACTGTTGATTCATTCCATTATCAAAGGTGATTCACTTGTTCAAACTTCAGCAGAGATTGATCTTTGCATGCCTTTGAGCATGACTTTGGGACTATAGGATATCGTATGTGTGTGTGTGTATAGTGGTTAATCACTTCAAATGACATTAATGTCATCCGGTTTGGTCGCTGGCCTGTCTGTGGAGGTACTTGAGGTCAGCAAGGCATTTGGTTCTTTGTATTAATGATGATGTCATTCACATGATTGGTATGATTCTAAAATATGTTGTTTGCTCTCTCTCCTCTCTGTCTCTCTCTCTCCCTCTCTCTCTCTCTCTCCTCTCGCTCTCTCTCTCTCTCTCTCACACAGTCAAATCAGAGAAGATGGACAAACCAGAGAAAGAGGAGACGATGGACCACTTTGAGAAGTTGGACCAATTTGACATGTTGGATAAGCTCGATAAAGTGGAGAAGAAGGATTCGACTGGGAAGACTGAGGCGTCAGTGAAGGTGGCGTATGCAGGACCACTGGACAAAGGAGAGGAGATGGGTCAAATGGACAGGGCAGAGAAAACGGAGACGCTGGAGCCGGCAGAAAAGGTAGACAAAGAAGAAAAACCAGAGAAGGTGGATAAAATGGATAAGGGCGACAACACAGACAAGGTAGAGAAAACTGACAAAGTAGAGAAGATGGACAAGGTTGAAAAGCCTGAGGAGACTGAACAGAATATTGAAAAAATGGAGAAGACCCCAGAGAAACCGGAGACAGAGGTAAAGTTGGACACATTTGACAAGATGGAAACACAGCCTGGCAAGATGGAAACACAGCCTGGCAAGATGGAAACACAGCCTGGCAAGATGGAAACACAGCCTGGCAAGATGGAAACACAGCCTGGCAAAATGGAAACACAGCCTGGCAAGAAAGAAACACAGCCTGGCAAGAAGGAAACACAGCATGACAAGATGGAAACACAGCCTGACAAGATGGAAACACAGCCTGACAAGATGGAAACACAGCCTGACAAGATGGAAACACAGCCTGACAAGATGGAAACACAGCCTGACAAGATGGAAACACAGCCTGACAAGGAGAAGACAGATCATGTTGGAAAGGTAACAGTAACAGGTGAGAAAGAAACAGAAAATGTTGAGAAGCCCAAAGACAACGTTGGGAAGGAGGATAAGAAGCCAGAGAAAACAGAGCTGGCTCAGAAATTAAACAAGCAGGTTAAGGTGGAGAAATCGGAGAAAAAAGAGCTGAAAAGTCCGGAGAAAAAGATGGACAAGAAATCAGAGACCATTGATAAGGCCAAAAAACCTGCAAGTAAACCCTCGACCAATGGGAGCAGTGCCGCACCAAGCAAGGACCTGCCCAGTCCAGACAAGAAGACCAAGGTAGGCCACAGTCTAGATTTAAAGAGGAACATTATCAAATCATACATCACTCATGCTGCTAACGCTTTTTTTGCTACTTTTAAAGCCACGTATAGTTGTGAGATAGGACTATTGAAGTTAACAGAATGAAGTAATATCTGTCATAATCAACAATATGAAGAACAAGGAAAGGATGTTGGTCTTTGTTGTTATAGTGCTGATTTTAACTTGATGTAACTGAATAGAGTTGTTGTTTTTGTTCAGCTGGCAGTTCCATTTGTTGGTATTCTGTTGATTATGATTAAGGCTGCTTCTGCTGCTTTCTCCTGCTGCTACTGCTACTATCTTGTGTTTTGTTGTTTTCTTTCTCGCCTTTGTTCTTTGTTTCGCTCTTCATTTGTCTGGTGTGCGTTCCATCTCGCAGCCTGTTGCCGGGGCAACCAAACTGAGCGCCGCTAAGCCGCGGCCGAGCTCGGCAGCATCCGCTGGTGCTGCCGCCCCCAAACGCCCCACCCCTTCCTCCACCTCCACCTCAGCCACCCTCCTCAACAAAAAAACGCCCGTGCCCAAGGCCCTTACCCCCACTGCTGGCCCCAAGCGGCCTTCGTCCACAGTCAGCCGACCCACATCCGCAGCCACCGCCTCCACCACTGCGCCACGTGAGGTCAAGCCCAAGGTGAGTGGCCCTGCCCTGCTTTAGGGACAGCCGCAGTCCCCTCCACCTCCATAGCCACCCCTGTGTGGTGTCTCTGTGTCGGGAGAGGTACCTACCACTTCTCCCATGGCATTTCTTTCAACCTCCTATTCATCATCTTGCTGATCAGAAGAAGGAGCAGGTTCAGTTCTGTTTAGCATAAGTGTTAGTTCAGCTACTATGTTCATTTCCACAGGAGCTATAGACAAAGGCTCTGTTTTACTGCAGTGGTGCTGCTCGGAGCCTAATCTGCCTGTAATGTATCCACCTTCTAAACATGTCTCCTAGTAAGCCCTTGTGTCCCAGGTGCTGTGTGGCAGGATTACTCAGTGCAGGGTTCATAGAGGGTTCAATCATGCCCCAGGGCAGTGATTGGGGACATCGCCATGTGTAGGGTGCCATCTTTCGGATGGGATGTTAAACGGGTGTCCTGACTCTCTGAGGTCATTAAAGATCCCATGGCACTTATCGTAAGAGTAGAGGTGTTAACCCCAGTGTCCTGGCTAAATTCTCAATCTGGCCCTCAAACCATCACGGTCACCTAATAATCCCCAGTTTACAATTGGCTCATTCATCCCCCCTCCTCTCCCCTGTAACTATTCCCCAGGTCGTTGCTGCAAATGAGAACCTGTTCTCAGTCAACTTACCTGGTAAAATAACAGATTAAAAAATTTTAAAAAAATAGCGGGAAGGTCGGGCTGGAGGGTAGGGGGCCAGAGGAGGTGCAGCCAGCATTCATCACTCCTCCCTTGGCATTTACTAGAGAGACCCAGGGCCAAGCATCAGTCGCTCAAGGCTTCCCTCACCACACCTAAGTCTCTCACCTTCAGCCGTCAGCACTGCAGATACACACTACAATGTACATGATGTACCGCCACTTCTCTATCCTGTGGGTGTATTTGCCTTTAATGGCATATTAAGTAGCCTTGCATGGGAGCCCATCTCCTGTTTCTGTAGCGGAAGGCAGCTTGATGTGCAAGTACACCCCCTGGACAGGACGCTAGTCTATCGCAGAGCCTTACCCCATATCTGTCTTAGTGCTAAGCAGTGATGGATCAGGTCCCATTTTTACAGTCCCTTGGTATGTCTCGGCCCAGGATAGCACTCCCAACCTTCCAATCTCAGGGCTGGCATTCTAACCAATAACTACATATTACACTGCTGTTTAATATTGGAGTACAGTAATACAGTCTAGGTCAAAAGAGCGGGCGACTCGAGAGATCGCAGGACACGTTTGAATGAGAGGGGGAATGAATGAGGAGACGGCGCGGAAATCCAAGCTGTTTTCCATGCAAAGCCTCCCTCAGGCAGTGTATCTATGCATGGGGAAATCAGACACACAGCGCATTGGCATTCTCTTCTTATCCCTGGTTCCTAGTGCAATCTTTACATCAGCGCCAAGGCAACACACACCATGTTGAGACCTATCAACAGTGTACCTGCTTGAGGATTCTGGCGCGTGCTCGTTGTTGCCTTCGAGTTCCGATGCAACACATGCTTCCTGGACAAGATTGACTGGAGCCTTCGTTTGATAATGCTAATCTGAACTGTGCACTCTGAGGTTATATCTGGTGTTGATTCAGAGCCAGATCTTGCCATACACTGTATATAAGTGGGCCTGTGAAGTAACAGTGGTTGACTTTGGTTAGTTCAATTAATCAGGTGTGTTACTGGTTGGTTGGAAAAAGGTCTGGACTATCACCAGCCCCGTATGTATGATAATGGCCACCCCTGTTGTACACTGAGTATACAAAACATTAAGAACACCTGCTCTTTCCATAACATAGACTGACCAGGTGAAACCAGGTGAAGGCTATGATCCCTTATTGATGTCACTTGTTAAATCTACTTCAATCAGTTTAGATGAAGGGGAGATAACAGGTGAAATAAGGATTTTTAAGCCTTGAGCCAATTGAGACATGGGTGATTCAAAAGGGTGAATAGGCAACACAAAATATTTAAGTGCCTTTGACCAGGGTATGGGGAGTAGGTGCCAGGCACACCGGTTTGTGTGCCTGGCACCAAAGGGCATCCAACCAACTTGACACAACTATGGGAAGCATTGGTGTCAACATTAGAAAGGTGTTCCTAATGTGATCTATACTCAGTGTATGTGATGGCCCATAGTTGTTAGAGTGAACTTTGAGTTCCATACACACTCCAGGCAGGAATTATCTGCCATTTCCCTCTAGTGGTTGCTTGTTTTACTACAGGCAGTGACATTATTGCTTGTAAATTAAATTACTCCTCTTTTTTGGCTAAACAACACACGAGGGGTGAGGCAATCTAGAGGGCCCACTCTGTTGTGAAAATGCCCTATAGAGCAGTGCATTGAGGGAATACTTTTAGACACCATGGAGCCTGGCCCTTGAATGTCCTGCTTGGATATGATTGCAGAGGATTCAGTACAGGCTGGCCAGATGGCAATGAGAGAGATATGATAGCAATTACTCTATGAGGATTTGCTGATGCTTTTGTTGTACATCAAATACTAGATAGGCAAGTGGTTTTATAAATATAACATTATCCAATGTTCCTTTTTAGTAAGGAATGTAACATTACGCAACAAAGAGGTTCTTTGCCACAGCTTCAGTTTATGAGAGCGCCATGATGTACATTCAACCTTTTATTTGTTATTAAACTCCATTACTCCATTATTTGTAACTGAATAGTGCAGCTCCATCCTTCCCTCCCTTATGTATCTGTTTACCAAACGTCTCCCATTCCCTGTCTGTCTCTCCCTCCAGACGACCACAGAGAGGCGTCCTCTAGTGCCAAAGGCCACCGCCGCCTCCACGGCTCGAATTGCTGCCCCCAAAAACGGCACTGCCACCACGGCGACCACGGCAACCAGTAAACCAGCCACGGCGACCCGCACGCCCCTTGCATCCCGCACTGCCGGCAGCGCACCTGCAACCAGACGCCCACAGGGTGAGTCGCTATGTTGCACACTTACACATTTTTGAACACGCGTACACACAAACACACACACACCATGACCTATTGTTTTGGTGATTCAAAGTGTCTGACGTCTAGCCAGCAGAGTACCAAACTGTTTCTGTATTCCACAACGTGACTCCACTGCTTTGCCAAACAAACTTTGACAAGACAATAACAGGGAGCAACAGGTTGAACTCTGATCTCTTCTGTTCTGCCTCTTAGCATCAAAGACTGACAGCAAGCCAGGAGAGGACAAGAAGCCCAGCACTCTGAAGTCAACAACAGGTACAGAAGCTCTCCTCTTCGCTCCCCCCCCCCATTTTCTCTCTTATCTCTTATCTCCTCCAGCGCTAGTCCTTCAGCCAGACAGCCACAGTACTGTAACACCAGTTGAGGGATTGGGGGCAGAGAGAGACAGGAAATGAAGAGTGACAGTGTCATGCAGGAACACACAGATGAAGCATGAGGCTGGGACAAAGAGGTGGTGAAGTCGTGGAGAGAGAAGAAAGCAGCAGAGTGTAAAAAGCTCAACACAGCACACTCTGAGGATTACACTCCCCTACTGTTGACATGAGCTGCTGACACTGCCACTACGTCTCAACGTTGCATAACCGGCAACGCAGGCAGAAGCCCGTTACTATACGCATAAAGAGGGGATGATTTTCTGATCCGAGCATGTCTTTCTGCTCAGAAATAAGACTCTTTCAGGACGGATTGGACGGATCTAAGACTTAAGTCCTCGGCAGGGTACATTTAGTTCATCACGTGATGTCCGTTAGACATTTGGGAAGTGGGATAATAAACGTTGCAGTGCATACTGGGGTTTATGTTGCTACAGAGCAGAAAGGATACCTGCCTGATGTATGTTCCCAAAAAGGGTTTTCAAATTGTTGCTAATAGCATATTAACCATCACCTGATCTTAATCACAGAATAGTAAGAGTAGCGAAGAGAGCAGGTCTATATAATTTCTCTGAACTGAGTTGAAGTATTTTAGCATCTAAACGGCTTCTTTACCTGGTTGTTGATTGTCCTCTTTTCTCCTCCTCCTCCCTCCGTTCTAGCAGACTCCACCCGGCCCCGGACCAGCACCACCCGCAGCTCTATAGCTAGCACCACCAGCGCCACCCCCCGTGTCCGCCCCTCCACCACCAAACCTGCCCCCTCCTCCTCCTCCACAGTATCAGAGAAGAAGACGACTGTGCCCCGCGTCCCCCGTCCCACCACCACCAGCACCACCACGGGCAGTGCCAACGCCACGCGTACCACCTCCCGCCCAGGCACAGCCCCTGCACCAGACATTCGCAATGTGCGCTCCAAGATCGGCTCCACGGACAACATGAAGTACCAGCCCGGAGGGGGGAAGGTAAGGGGTTGTGCATCAGTGGTAGATGCAGATACCCGTATCATTTATGCGGCTCCACGTTTAATATTTCCAAGGCTTATTGGTCAGGTTGTGTTTTAGTCATTATATTAGTAAAATAGATATTGTTTCACAGATGGGCTTGTTTTACAGACAATGTCATGATGATTTTGTGTAGGGCTCTGTAGTGATAGTGTTCACAGTCTAATGCAGGGGTGTCAAACATACGGCCCGGGGGTCCTATCCGGTCCTTGGGTGGTTTGAGTAAAAAATGAATTAACAGAACAAATTATTTTTTGGGGGGGGAATGAACTTGAATACTTTAAAATGATTAAATATACTTTTAAATGCAATGGAAACTGTGTATAAATAAGAATGGACCTACATTCATACAGTTTCTTGACTGTAACCAGCTCGAGAATAATCACCCAAATGACTATTAGGGAGCATCGGAAAATCAAAAACGATGGATAGAGGACTATTTTTTGCAAATTCTGGCGGCAAGGAAATACAACCAATTTTCAGTGCGGGACTCCAGATCTCATTGAAGACTGAATGCTGCCCCTGGGGCAAAATTAGTTTGACACCCCTGGTCTAATAATGGTTTTGCCTCCCTCAGACAGGTTATGTTCAGTAGTTGAAGCTCCAGCTAACACGGAATTTTCCATAGTGCACTTCTCCTAATGCCACATCCCGTAGCAGAGCTTTCCCTGTTAACAACCCCTCCTAGTTTCTTCTCCCAGACAACTGGTCCCAGCTTGTCTCATATTTTACCCTTTGCGATCCAAAATAGTTCCCAGTTAACTTCAGTTAACTCAGTGACTTCCTCCATAAATCTCCATTTGATTCAATTCACCATCTTGCACTCATGCTGACATCTCACCCCATTCTCTACATCCACCTATACACTACTTTACCTCTCACTTCCTTTTCTACGGCTGAGACCCCTTATACATTATAAGTCCTCCTAACACGCTTTTTAGCCAGATACACTATGCCTTCACTTCTACTGTCAAGTGTCAACATGGTGGCATAACCAAGTCCAACGTTGGAATGACCTATAACAACGTTGAAAGACATATGGTGCCACATGTTGAGCGATGGACCCCAAACTGCATGTCAAAGAAAATGCAGATTTTCTTTGTTCTCTGAAATAAACCGAGCCCTGCTGCTTTGGATACAGCATCAGAATAGAGGAGGTAGTTCTGCGGACTCCTGCTGCCCTATGTCCTGTGTGTTGTATTGACCCAGGTTGGGGCTTGTCTCCCCAGGTCTCTGGCAGGAGCGACGCCCTGGCCAAAGGCTCCTCCTCCAAAGAGACCAGCGAGGCCAAAGTGAGTTCACCCCCCATACCTACCCCTATCTCTTCAAATATCTCTCTCTTCCTCACCCTCTGTTTACTACTCTCACTTTCTGTCTCTCTCTCTTTGTATGTCTCATTGTGTTGTCTCTCACCCGCTCCTTCTCTGTCAACCTCTCTCTTTCTTCTCTTCCCCTTTCTCTCTCATTCTTTGTCTCTCTATCCTCTTGTCATTTTCTTCTAAAGTGAGATACATTTCCTCCAAGCTGTTCATCTCTCTGACCTCTGTTTTGTAGGTTAGAATATTGTGGTTTTGCAGGTTTTTTTATTGCCATATTTCATTGTTCACAAACACAAACACTCACTCATCTCTGGTTATCCCTCATTCACTGCATGGACTGACTGAAGGGCAGCTGTCTAAAACAGATGTTTAGGTGACTGACTCACCGACTGACCGACACCATACTGGTGCGCACCGGTGACTATGTCTTTACAGCCAGACAGTTCTGGAGTTACCAACATCAACGTGAGGTTTTGTGGGAGCGGACCACACCCGAAGAAGAATCATGCGTTTGAAATACAATCCTTCTGATTCATGTTGCGTCTTAGATTTCGCCTCAAAAACATTTGGTTAGGTTATTGTTTACAGTAGACATGGAAGAACGGTCAATGAGATACCAGATCAGGTGGCATACCCTCGGAGGGGAGGCACGCGTCCGTGGTAGAGCGCTAAGCATACTAACACACTGCCTTGCTACAATCTCTCTCCTCACAAGACTTCATACAGTAACGCAAGGCTAAAGCCAGACCCAGAGAGCCAGGAGTCCATATTAACAATGTTGCTTGACAGCAATACGAATACTGTATATCCCTGGTTTTAAAATGGTCCTGAACCTAAAGCAAAGTATTAAAGTTGGCCTACCCTGTGGCAAAGTAGGGGCTGGAGGGCTGTGATAAGTCATTGTACAGTAGCGTATGTCTGCACTGTAGACGGAGGATCCGGACGGAGAGACTTTCTGAGTTCTGCTCCGTCACAACCTCCACGAAAGCTCTCCATCCCCCTAATTGCCACAACATAATGATAACCAGAGGGCTCCTATGGCTGTCAAGGATCTGAGCTTAAGCCTGCTACTGCCTAGTATCTGTTTGTCTGTGTATGTGTGGTTCCTTTGCTTAACTGTCAGCTGTGATCTCTAACTAAGATGTCTGTATGAAATGTAGTACTTTTCCTGTCTAAACCTAACTACTGGGTTTGTGGGTTCATGGTACCAATGTCATGTTGTCACTGTGCGATTGTCCGTCTATGTGCCAACCAGTATGAATGTGTCAATATGGCAGAATATCACCAAAGTGAATTTTAAACGGAGACATTCACTTCAGCCATTCACTTAAGCCCATTAAAAGGGCATACAGTATGCATAGCAATATCACAATTCAGGCAGTCGGACACAGTTATAGTAATTATCACTGTAACAACACACGTTAGCGCCAACATACAATACATTACAGGTGAAACAATCACCGTGATAATACATTCACATGCCTGTTTCAATAATCTATTTTAATACCGTAGCAATTGAGCATCTTCAAAGGGCAGGTGTAGATGTGGGACCCCGCATGCGTGTGTCAATAGACGTCTGTGTGTGTGTGGCCTCTAGACGCTTCTGCGCTCCTTCTCTTCCTTCCTCGTCACAGCTCGCCCCCACCCGACCCTCCCTCTAACCCCCACAGTGAATCTACTCTTCCTCTCTGCCTGCTCTATGCTTTGTAGGTTCAGATAGTCTCCAAAAAGCTGGACTTCAGCCACGTCACCTCACGCTTGGGTTCCAAGGACAATATCAAGCATGTTCCTGGTGGAGGGAAGGTTAGTACCGGATTGCGGCTTAGCTTGAATGGCCCCCAACCCTACACGGCCGACCGCACGTCATGACCACTAAAGAGCTCGGGGCGGGGGGGTTATCTTCTGAAGACCCCACTGGAACAGGCTGAACATCACTCATACAAAAAAAAAAACTTCTGCAGACCTCAAAATGTCTGAGTCACGGTTCTATCATTGACAAATTTGGTTCTAGTCTAGGAAATGCTACAGTGCTGCCGCCCTTTTGGCACTGGCACAGTCATTGCCTGAAAGCATCGCTCCTGCCGAATGACACCACCGAACGCTTTTAAGACGTCACTCTTATTCACCGTTTTTTTGGGGGGGGGGGCCTTGGCAATAAGAGGCTGTTTTATGATGTGGCTTTTGGACAGCATGGTGTCTCTAGCTAACCCTCCTCCGGAGTACCTGCTACTGTCCATGGCTTAGACCAGTGTTTCCCAACTCCAGTCCCTCCAACAGCACACATTTTTGTTGTAGCCCCAGATAAACTCACCTGATTTAACTCATTGAGAGCTTGATGATTAGTTGACAAGATTAGTTGACAAGCTTTTCCGGGGCTACAATTGGGAAACACTAGAGTTGTAAAACACTGGCATAGACTCTACCTGTCGCTGTTTCTAACTCACTCAACACCAATCAAACACCACCCTTACCTGTCTAACCTCTGACCTGCCCAGACACTCAACTCTGATTGGCTCTCTATGCAGACTTCCTCCTTTGATTGGTTGTGCGCGTGCTGCTACTGTATGCAGTGGACACATGAGTACATGAGTTTTCCCAAGAACAGATGGCTAAAGATAAAGCTGAATAGGTTCAACTGCATGGCGAAGAAGATGGCCGTCATGGATCTTTGACGGGTGGTCATTCATTTCCTCTTCTGTGTGTGTAACTGGGTCTAATGTATATTTGCAGGTACAGATACTCAACAAGAAGGTGGATCTAAGCAAAGTGACATCGAAGTGTGGCTCCAAGGCCAACATCAAGCACAAGCCTGGTAAAGGCCCTCTTGGTAGACCTGTTGAGTTGCCATACTGAATGTACACTGTAATGCATGTGTTGTGTATGTTTCTGTGTGTTTTATTGACCAGAGCACATTACTGTCATTATATGCTCAAGATGTTATTAAGGACCATTCAAATGTGACTACCAAAGATGATTATAATGATTAAGCAGAACAACAACTGATCTCTGTTCTGCGGACCTGTGCAGTGTGTATTGTCTGTGCTGTCCCATTGACTGTGTGTGTCCTGTAGGGGGCGGCGATGTGAAGATCGAGTCCCAGAAAGTGAACAACAAGGATCAGGCTAAGTCCAAAGTGGGCTCAATGGACAACCTCTGTCACGAGCCCGGCGGTGGTAACATCAAGGTGAGGTCACTGGACAAAGGACCCTCACACTGAGTGACTGCTTTATACTCCTACTTTCACGCTGACAGTTTACTGTCAGACACCTGTCCCCAGTATAGTCTATTACATCTGGTGCATCAGATCAGATGTTCAGCCTGTGTCAAATGGTAAATTCCAGAAAACAACTTAGAAATGTGATCTCCACAGTGATAGCATTCGGAAAACATTTTAGTGAAGATAGCCATTGAGCATGGCACAGGTACGGTAAGTTATTACAATACATTGTGGACAATACTGTCTGTGGAAAGTGTCGCTCCCCACAGGAGGGAGAGACTTTCTTTAATGATACATCCTCATTTCATTAAATCCTCACCACCACCACCCCCTTCAAAAAGACAAATATCCCCTGTGCTGCGTACTCACCTTGTCCTTTACCCCACGATACAAAACAACATCACACATCACAATAACCAAAACCTCACCAATTCTGCAACCGTATATCCAACCCATCTTCCCCAGCTATACAGACGGCCTCCCCAACACACCATGTATCCAACCCATCTTCCCCAGCTATACAGACGGCCTCCCCAACACACCATGTATCCAACCCATCTTCCCCAGCTATACAGACGGCCTCCCCAACACACCATGTATCCAACCCATCTTCCCCAGCTATACAGACGGCCTCCCCAACACACCATGTATCCAACCCATCTTCCCCAGCTATACAGACGGCCTCCCCAACACACCATATATCCAACCCATCTTCCCCAGCTATACAGACGGCCTCCCCAACACACCATGTATCCAACCCATCTTCCCCAGCTATACAGACGGCCTCCCCAACACACCGTATATCCAGCCCATCTTCCCCAGCTATACAGACGGCCTCCCCAACACACCGTATATCCAGCCCATCTTCCCCAGCTATACAGTATCCAACCCACAGACGGCCTCCCCAACACACCATGTATCCAACCCATCTTCCCCAGCTATACAGACGGCCTCCCCAACACACCATGTATCCAACCCATCTTCCCCAGCTATACAGACGGCCTCCCCAACACACCATGTATCCAACCCATCTTCCCCAGCTATACAGACGGCCTCCCCAACACACCATGTATCCAACCCATCTTCCCCAGCTATACAGACGGCCTCCCCAACACACCATGTATCCAACCCATCTTCCCCAGCTATACAGACTGCCTCCCCAACACACCGTATATCCAGCCCATCTTCCCCAGCTATACAGACGGCCTCCCCAACACACCATGTATCCAACCCATCTTCACCAGCTATACAGACGGCCTCCCCAACACACCATATCTCCTGAAACATCTTCCACAGCTATACAGACGGCCTCCCCAACACACCATATATCCAGCCCATCTTCCCCAGCTATACAGACTGCCTCCCCAACACACCATATCTCCTGAAACATCTTCCCCAGCTATACAGACGGCCTCCCCAACACACCATATCTCCTGAAACATCTTCCCCAGCTATACAGACGGCCTCCCCAACACACCATATCTCCTGAAACATCTTCCCCAACACACCATATCTCCTGAAACATCTTCCCCAGCTATACAGACTGCCTCCCCAACACACCATATCTCCTGAAACATCTTCCCCAGCTATACAGACGGCCTCCCCAACACACCATATCTCCTGAAACATCTTCCCCAGCTATACAGACGGCCTCCCCAACACACCATATCTCCTGAAACATCTTCCCCAGCTATACAGACGGCCTCCCCAACACACCATATATCCAACCCATCTTCCCCAGCTACAGACGGCCTCCCCAACACACCATGTATCCAAACATTTTCCCCAGCTATACAGACGGCCTCCCCAACACACCATATCTCCTGAAACATCTTCCCCAGCTATACAGACGGCCTCCCCAACACACCATATCTCCTGAAACATCTTCCCCAGCTATACAGACGGCCTCCCCAACACACCTGAAACATCATCTTCCCAGCTATACAGACGGCCTCCCCAACACACCATATCTCCTGAAACATCTTCCCCAGCTATACAGACGGCCCCCCCAACACACCATATCTCCTGAAACACCAGCTATACAGACGGCCTCCCCAACACACCATATCTCCTGAAACATCTTCCCCAGCTATACAGACGGCCTCCCCAACACACCATATCTCCTGAAACATCTTCCCCAGCTATACAGACGGCCTCCCCAACACACCATGTATCCAACCCATCTTCCCCAGCTATACAGACGGCCTCCCCAACACACCATGTATCCAACCCATCTTCCCCAGCTATACAGACTCCTCCCCAACACACCATGTATCCAACCCATCTTCCCCAGCTATACAGACGGCCTCCCCAACACACCATGTATCCAACCCATCTTCCCCAGCTATACAGACGGCCTCCCCAACACACCGTATATCCAGCCCATCTTCCCCAGCTATACAGACGGCCTCCCCAACACACCATGTATCCAACCCATCTTCCCCAGCTATACAGACGGCCTCCCCAACACACCATGTATCCAACCCATCTTCCCCAGCTATACAGACGGCCTCCCCAACACACCATATATCCAACCCATCTTCCCCAGCCAGACGGCCTCCCCAACACACCATATATCCAACCCATCTTCCCCAGCTATACAGACGGCCTCCCCAACACACCATATCTCCAACCCATCTTCCCCAGCTATACAGACGGCCTCCCCAACACACCATATCTCCTGAAACATCTTCCCCTATAAGACGGCCTCCCCACACCATATCTCCTGAAACATCTTCCCCAGCTATACAGACGGCCTCCCCAACACACCATATCTCCTGAAACATCTTCCCCAGCTATACAGACGGCCTCCCCAACACACCATATCTCCTGAAACATCTTCCCCAGCTATACAGACGGCCTCCCCAACACACCATATCTCCTGAAACATCTTCCCCAGCTATACAGACGGCCTCCCCACACACCATCTCCTGAAACATCTCATATCTCCTGAAACATCTTCCCCAGCTATACAGACGGCCTCCCCAACACACCATATCTCCTGAAACATCTTCCCCAGCTATACAGACGGCCTCCCCCACACCATATCTCCTGAAACATCTTCCCCAGCTATACAGACGGCCTCCCCAACACACCATATCTCCTGAAACATCTTCCCCAGCTATACAGACGGCCTCCCCAACACACCATATCTCCTGAAACATCTTCCCCAGCTATCTCCCCAACACACCTGATCTCCTGAAACATCTTCCCCAGCTATACAGACGGCCTCCCCAACACACCATATCTCCTGAAACATCTTCCCCAGCTATACAGACGGCCTCCCCAACACACCATCTTCCCCAGCTATCCCCAACACACCATGTATCCAACCCATCTTCCCCAGCTATACAGACGGCCTCCCCAACACACCATGTATCCAACCCATCTTCCCCAGCTATACAGACGGCCTCCCCAACACACCATGGCCTCCCCAACACACCATATATCCAGCCCATCTTCCCCAGCTATACAGACGGCCTCCCCACACCATGTACACCCACGGCCTCCCCAACACACCATGTATCCAACCCATCTTCCCCAGCTATACAGACGGCCTCCCCAACACACCATATATCCAGCCCATCTTCCCCAGCTATACAGACGGCCTCCCCAACACACCATGTATCCAACCCATCTTCCCCAGCTATACAGACGGCCTCCCCAACACACCATATCTCCTGAAACATCTTCCCCAGCTATACAGACGGCCTCCCCAACACACCATATCTCCTGAAACATCTTCCACGGCTATACAGACGGCCTCCCCAACACACCATATCTCCTGAAACATCTTCCCCAGCTATACAGACGGCCTCCCCAACACACCATATCTCCTGAAACATCTTCCCCAGCTATACAGACGGCCTCCCCAACACACCATATATCCTGAAACATCTTCCCCAGCTATACAGACGGCCTCCCCAACCCCATATCTCCTGAAACATCTTCCCCAGCTATGTATCCCCAACACACCATATCTCCTGAAACATCTTCCCCAGCTATACAGACGGCCTCCCCAACACACCATATCTCCTGAAACATCTTCCCCAGCTATACAGACGGCCTCCCCAACACACCATATCTCCTGAAACATCTTCCCCAGCTATACAGACGGCCTCCCCAACACACCATATCTCCTGAAACATCTTCCACAGCTATACAGACTGCCTCCCCAACACACCATATCTCCTGAAACATCTTCCCCAGCTATACAGACGGCCTCCCCAACACACCATATCTCCTGAAACATCTTCCCCAGCTATACAGACGCCTCCCCAACACACCATATCCCCAACACACCATATCTCCTGAAACATCTTCCCCAGCTATACAGACTGCCTCCCCAACACACCATATCTCCTGAAACATCTTCCCCAACACACCATATCTCTCATCTTCCCCAGCCATACAACGGCCTCCCAACACACCATATCTCCTGAAACATCTTATCACACCAGCTATACAGACTGCCTCCCCAACACACCATATCTCCTGAAACATCTTCCCCAGCTATACAGACGGCCTCCCCAACACACCATATCTCATGAAACATCTTCCCCAGCTATACAGACGGCCTCCCCAACACACCATATCTCCTGAAACATCTTCCCCCCAACACACCATATCTCCTGAAACATCTTCCCCAGCTATATCTCCTGAAACATCTTCCCCAGCTATACAGCCTCCCCAACACACCATATCTCCTGAAACATCTTCCCCAGCTATACAGACGGCCTCCCCAACACACCATATCTCCTGAAACATCTTCCCCAGCTATACAGACGGCCTCCCCAACACACCATATCTCCTGAAACATCTTCCCCAGCTATACAGACGGCCTCCCCAACACACCATATCTCCAGCAGAAACAACACCTGTACTTTTTTTGTTTTACAAATTCACCCAACAGACTCCTCTGACCTGCATCTCTGGCACCAATTAAATTAAGCGAGCCTAGCCAAAGAGTCTCCATAAAAAGTGGGAGAAAAGCCAGCAAAGAAAGAGACCAATAGCAAAGCTCAAAAAGCCCCAGTGCCAGAAAGAAACTATTCATCTAAACAGCATCTGAAGGTAGACCCTTACGCACGGTGGTTGTGACCAACTTCCTAAACCTAACACATTTCCTGAGTGAGAGGACACCATGCTCCTTGTTTTTCATAGTGTGTTTGAGGTGGGACCAAGCCATTGTTTTACAAATCACAAGTAAGTCTCAAGTCAGGTCTCAAGTCTTTAACTTTGAGTTTCGAGTCCTAAACAAGTCATAATGTGCTCTTCACCAAATGTAATAGAATTTCATATTTTTAACCAGAGTAATAGTTAGTATATTACATTTACGCAAATCATGAATGCTTTTAAAAATATCTATATATTTATTAGTTTCTAAAGAAATTTTATTTTTCCATGGAAACAATAGTGATCGACTATCGAGAATCGCTATGGGGCGCAGTCGGGCGATGTAGGCTTGTACTCAATCGCCCAACCTTGTTTTAGGAACATCAGGCAAGATTGAGGTTACCAAGTGGCTAGCCAGTTGTAGCTCAATCTGGGGTGGAATGATCACATTCCTACACTGACTGGCTGTGTGGAGGCTCATTGATTTAACGTTACATTAGCCTACATGATACACTAGTAAGGTAATAAAATATATAGCTCTCGGCTATATTAGCCGCGGCTTACCGTTCTTTGTGCAGCTTCAAATGTCAAACAAAGTTGGAAATTGTTGCGCCTCCGTCTGTAATTTTCTTCCTGCATGTTTTGCAAGTTACGATCTGTTTTTTTTGTTGATACAGCGTCGTCTTTATATCCGAAAATAATAATTTGGGGTATCATCTTTCCAAGGGCTCCATCTGAATTCACCTGCCGATGTTCCTCTACACTGCCACGCACTTTTTCTCAGCTGGCACAATTTGATTGGCTGCTGTCCGATTCCAACTGTCATCCGTTAAATGAAGAGTTGATGCGCTGCACACTTTTTTTAATAGCATCATTTTTAATATTTGGGCTTAGGGAGGATATCAAGTCAGGTCGAGTCATAAGGCTCAAATCCAAGTCAAGTCACGAGTCATTGATGTTGAAGTCAAAGTCGAGTTGCAAATCATCATATTTGTCCAAGTCATATGACTCGAGTCCACACCTCTGGCGTGTTGTACTGATCTTACAAACTTTACCGGATCACAAAAAAAAGCTTCAAGATTCCTTTTTCCCTTCGGGATTATTCAGGAACCTTGACAGTTCCCTAACCTTGTACTTTGACCCCTCTGCCTGACTGACTGTCAGCTCTGGACCCATTGAGTCTGAAAAGAAAGCGACCTTCTCGTCCTTAGACTCACCCTCCTCCTCCGCATCTCCATCTCCCATCCTGACCACCTGCCCTTTCTCTCTAGCTGCCCCCCCCCCCTGGCACCAAGCAAAGGTTCCTTAGTGCCTCTCCCCTCCCACCTCCTTTCTTCTCCCCCTTTTTCATTTTCCGCTTGATACCCTCCTCCACCACCCCTATTCACTTGCCCTTCCCCACTATACACTCCTCATCCACTAGCATAACCTGACTAGGCCCAGCCTCATCTACACCACCCTCCATTACATGACTAGACCCAGCCTCATCTACACCACCATCCATTACATGACTAGACCCAGCCTCATCTACACCACCATCTATAGCCTGACTAGATCCAGCCTCATCTACACCACCCTCCATTACATGACTAGACCCAGCCTCATCTACACCACCATCTATAGCCTGACTAGATCCAGCCTCATCTACACCACCCTCCATTACATGACTAGACCCAGCCTCATCTACACCACCATCTATAGCCTGACTAGATCCAGCCTCATCTCCACCACCCTCCATTACATGACTAGACCCAGCCTCATCTCCACCACCCTCCATTACATGACTAGACCCAGCCTCATCTACACCACTCTCCATAACCTGCCAAGACCCAGCCTCATCTCCACCACCATCCATTACATGACTAGATCCAGCCTCATCTACACCATCCATTACATGACTAGACCCAGCCTCATCTACACCACCATCTATAGCCTGACTAGATCCAGCCTCATCTACACCACCCTCCATTACATGACTAGACCCAGCCTCATCTACACCACCATACGTTACATGACTCGAGCCAGCCTCATCTACACCACCAATTACATGACTATATCCAGCCCCATCTACACCACCATCTATAGCATGACTAGACCCAGCCTCAGCTACAGCACCATCTATAGCATGACTAGACCCAGCCTCAGCTACACCACCATCTATAGCATGACTAGACCCAGCCTCAGCTATAGCACCATCTATAGCAGGACTAGACCCAGCCTCATCTACAGCACCATCTATAGCAGGACTAGACCCAGCCTCAGCTACTGCACCATCTATAGCAGGACTAGACCCAGCCTCATCTACAGCACCATCTATAGCAGAACTAGACCCAGCCTCAGCTATAGCACCATCTATAGCAGGACTAGACCCAACCTCCACTATAGCACCATCGATAGCAGGACTAGACCCAGCCTCATCTACAGCACCATCTATAGCAGGACTAGACCCAGCCTCAGCTATAGCACCATCTATAGCATGACCAAGGAAAGAATCAAGAAAATAAGTAAGGACAGAGCCCTCCACACGGCCTCTCAACTACAAAACACTCCCAGAGAGAGAGAGAGGCAATGCGGGGGAAAGCATAGCATTGAGTTTATCCATGTTTGTGCTCTTTTCTCACTGTGTTCATAACAATACTCAAAGAATGAAGTCCATTTATCAGTCACATGACCAGCATCTCCATGGATGCACCGTTCATCTCCTCTGGCACTGTGAATGAATATTGATATTTCTGCATGCAGTGCATACTGTACACAGTTGATAATGAACACATACACATATTGACATGTTCTCAGTTGGTCCTCAATCACACTCTTTGGACACATACTATATGACTATTTCAGAGATGTTATAATATACCTGCACATACAGTACCTTTCAGCTTGCACCAGCAGTATACGCAACACTTGCACAATCCATGATAACATGTTTAATTTGGTGCTCTCTATGGTTTAGGTATGCACATTTCTTTTGAATGAAAATGGTGATAAAACCCAGGGTTTAATGGTGCGGGTGATGTGTAGTGTTGTGTTGAAACACACACACGTTTACCAAACCATCTAGCTTCCCATGGATGTTGTTATTTATTCCTTCCCTTGTGGTCTTTTTGTGAAATAGAGACACGTGTTTTATGTACCCAGAGCTACTGGACACATAAGCCCCTGTCTAAAGATAATTATAATTATTATTATTCTAAAGAAATTTCAGATTTAGCTGAATAATATATTCCATATCCAAAGCCAGCTCTCATCTAATATGTTTGAGTAAATATAGCTCTTTTATTTTCCACAATATTTGATACCGTCAGACCACTGGACCTATTTTAGCTTTTATGATTTTCTACCATTTTTATTTCCCTCATTGAAGACATCCTCAGTGCCTACCATGTTTTGTTTGAGTACGCTTGTAGTTAATATCTCATCTGTCCTACTGTACACACACTGCAACCCCTTCTTCTATTCCATTGCAACCCCCCCACCCAATTGACACCCTGCTACTGTATGCATCTTTAGGCTGAGGGAGCCGAGGAGACGGCAGAGGAAAATGGGGCTCCCTCCAGTGATGCCTCAGCCAAGGTGCCAGGGCAGGCAAGCAGCCCCGCCCAGGAGAATGGGGTGAAGGAGGGTGCCCCCTGCGGAAGCCAGGGCATCCATGACCCCCAGGGCTTTGACTCGCGCATCCCTGAGACAAGTAAGTGTGCCGTCCAAACCGAACAGTCCTCTGCCTGTCCTCTCTCCACTAGGGCTGCGTCCCACTCCTTCCTCCTCATTCTCTCAGACTCCTATCCCTTGATGTGAGCTAATATGAGGCCTCCCAAATGTTCTTTATGATTGTCTGGTCTGGAGAGGGGCCTTATGAAGGGGCAAATTTGGATACAAAATAAGCAGAGATGGTCTCTTATCTAAATGACTTTGAGACTTTCATATTTATTTTGTGATTTACATGTCCCTGACCACCCCATTACCTTTGACTTCTTATTTTACAGGCTTCTAATTCTTCTTTGTGCTATCCATCTACCCTCTTCATATTAACCCCCTCAACATCTCCTATGTCCCCCACTCCTCTCTCCTTCTCTCCTCTTTCCCATTCTTTCTGTCCCATTTACACACTTCCTGCTGCAGATTGAGTCTTTGAAGCTCAACTTCCGCGAGAATGCCCGCTCTCGCACGGACCACGGCGCCGACATCATAACCTGGCCAGCCCTGGGAGACAGCCCCTCACACCCACAATGCAGCGTCTCTCTCAACGACTCCCTGACTTCTGCTGGCAACCCCCGCTGCCCCCTCCCTCCTCCCCCCGCTGGGACAGGGGGGCAACGGCACGCTAGCAGGACTCAGGTCATGACCCTCAATCCCACATCCAAACACCTCACCCATGTATCATTCTCTTACTACGCCTAAACCTGCGCTTACCTACCTACCGCTGTCCTGTGTTCCCATTGGATGAGCTGACATTGTACATACAGTAGACCAAGCTTCAAGCAGGTTGGGATAACATTGGGAGGGGAACGGAGGCTTGCCATGTTAACTGTGAAGTCTAATTCATGTTTCCTTACCTCTCCAAGAGCATAACATGGCAGTTGCAGCGTACAGTAGCAAAAATCAGTCTTATCTAGTATTACAGTACGTCCTAGTGCCGTTTTAGTGAGAGTAATCTACCAGGCATCGCCATCCCTGAACACACCTGTTTGGTTCACATAGACACCCCCAATGGGAAACCTTCCTAGACTCACCTGTGGGTTATGTACGCAGACTAATATGTGTGTAGAGCCCTTTTACTTGTGAGCATGTAGGGCTGTGGTGTGTTCCCAATAACCATTGATTAATTTACTCACTATTCACCAACCATCGACTCATTCACTCACTGCCTCACCTCCCTCCTCTCTCATATCCATGTACCCAGAGTCCAGGTCCCTCTTTTTCACTGTCCAAGGGTTAAATACATTTTGTTTTTAAAGAGCACTCACAAAATATTAGTAAACTAGTAGACTGTACTTGAACAGTAGGCTATTTAACTCTTTAAACGGTGTGTTTGTGATGGTGTGTTTGATTGAATAATACTGTAACAATGAGCTGTGGCGTTCTGTTCTGTTTACTTTTACATGAGTTTATTTTCCTCATCAGCTTAGTTTTAAGGTTTGTTTCATTATTTTCTTCTTTCGTTTTATTTCCCGTGTAAGAAATATGGTGGATGGTCTCTGCCAACAGGGCTCAGAAATCCTCTTGAATACACTCACATATATTTTTCTCGAAACAAAGGCACACAGTCATGAAGATGCGTCTCCGTTTAGGGCGTTGAGACTGAGAAAGCATGTCAGGGGTGTGACGAGGGAGACAGACAGATAAAAAAGGGAGACAGCGAACACTGAGGCGTAGTGACGTAAAGACGGGTCCTCTTCAGTGTGTTAAGACAACAATGTGATGTGTCAGAATAGTGCTGTCTAGGAAAACTCCAGAGGGTAATAGAATGTTAAGGTGAATTATGTGAAGGAAAGTGTCTTGGAGGTTGGTGGAGCGATGTGTCTTGTACTGTACGTGCCTCCTGTCCTGCTTACCTGAAACTGGGATGGGACTCGGGCTGGAAGCTCAAGCTGATGGACCCTTGTCCCTGGAGTGACACAGACAGACAGAATGTCATAGTTGAAAATGAAACCGCACGGTGGCACTGTAGTTGGATTAGGATTTAGAATAATCGTATTTTGTGACCAGTCCTGCTTGTTGTCCCATTTCAGCTGTTTTCTGAGGGTTCTGGTAAAGTGTTATTGACAGTTATAAGAGGACTTGCTGAAGGACTTGTTGGAACATTATTAGAGGTTCTGCTGAAGGACTTGTTTTTGTCAGGCTGTTGGCAGTGGAACATTCAATGTGGCTTATTTTACTTGTAGTAATGTATCCAACAATTGCCTCCAATTGCCTTTTTAGTGCATGGCCAGGTAATATCATGCCCAGAGCAGAAAGCCTATGTGCATTATGACTTGCAGTGTTGTGGTTCAGTATATTTGTCCTTGGGAGCAAATAGTCGGTGTTGTATTTTCTTTTCTTTTTTTTACAGTGGGCAGAAAGAAAATTGGGGGCTGTCAATTTGATTCTAAATTCTATTGCAGTTTGGTATATTATATAATTCAGCTATAAGTTCGTCATGTTTTTTAAATGTGTTGAGCTCAAAATAAGGACAGTACACCAGGTACTCTTTTTGAGGAATGATCCCCCCCCCCCCCTAATTCACATCAAGATGTAGACCTACTTTAATATCCTCTTAAAGAGATATGGAAACTATTAAAATGACCTTAAATTATTGAATATATTAAAGAGGGTGTGTGATGGTAATGTGTATTTGATGAAAGGTAAAGCTCTCTCTCCACACACTGATTTACTCCCATATTGTTCCTAGGATATCCATGAAATATTGTTTAAAAGACATTGTAATAATGTTTTTAAATTAAATTAATCACAATCTATTGAGATGTGTGGAATAGGCCTAAACCCAGAGCCAAAAAAAAGTCCATTTAAACGTTTTAAGAAAATGGGTCAATACATTTTATTGTTATCAACAAGATGTTATTTTAAAATTGGAGAGGTTTGTAGATATTGATATTTGAGCGGTTTTGTAGTACAGCAGTGATTGTTGTAAGAGGAACGGCAGCTGAGGTGGATCGTAGTATGGCCTCTGGTGACACGATCCTCATCTGATAAGAGACATTTCAATATTACCCCTGATCCTGACTTACCACACTCACCGGTATGTTCTCTCTGAGATTGCACACGGTTGTATATAAATAGATATTTTACTGTTTTATACACTTTCGCCACAGGGGAAAAAAATATATGAAAACAACAATGATGGTAATAAGGATGTTACAGCTTTTATGTTAATATGTCTTTAACAGTTTTAATGGTAAGGGGTATCATTATTGTTATTGAGCAAGTCTGCCTTTTTTCCAAGAAAAGGGCTGCTGAAGTGAAAGAATGTTATAGAGATATAATGTTCTATAGATGCAACACTTTTGTATTTATCATGTGTTCCCATAGCGACATGGTGGTTGGGTCAGTGGGGAGTGTTTGAGGGGTTATACGCATGGGAGGCATAATGAGGTCTGGTCCAGTTTGTGGATTGCTGTCTATTGAACAGTGTTTATTTCACAAATTGTAAGAGTTTTGTTAACTTTCACATAACCTTTGTCCATCCCCACAACCCCAGTCTTAAGAAATGAAAATACTCTTATTTACAGGTAGACCTTCAGTTGTGATTTTGACATTGTAGGATACAGTGACCTTCTTGCGTTGATTTGAAAACAAGATACGTGCAACATGGAAGGGATTGAAACTAATGTGTAGAATTGCACTGTATAACATGCCATTGTGGTGCAGGGCTTCC
Organism: Oncorhynchus masou masou; assembly: GCF_036934945.1. Lineage (NCBI taxonomy): Eukaryota > Metazoa > Chordata > Actinopteri > Salmoniformes > Salmonidae > Oncorhynchus > Oncorhynchus masou. Next base: position 21,259,052 of record NC_088239.1, on the reverse strand, counting down.
TGTTAAAGCAGGAAGTGGGATTAGAAGTCAGGTCATATGTCATTTAGGAATATTGTTGCCCTTGCCCTACATGCACGCACACACAGAAACACACACACACACACTGTCCTGGAGTGTCATGGAGACGTCCGCGCCCTAACACACCCTTATGTAAGGTTAACAGTAGCTGTCAGGTTTGGCTTGTGTTACTTAGAGCTCTCCAGTAATGCTACAATGAGCTCCATAGAGCTGCTTCTTCCGCTAGCGCACACCCAATGTGCAAGTGTACTCATAGAAAACACCTATTTAAGAGCATGCAGAAACAAATGAAATGTGTTCAATAGACTTATGTCATTCGCAGAATTTGTCATTTGCAGAATTTGTTTTCTTGTTTTTCATTCATTTTGAATTGACATTTTTGGTTTGAAAGAAGTGTTTATTGTGATTAATTGTTAATTAGTGATGTGATTATTGAACATTAAAAAACAAAATGTTTAAGATATTGTGCTTGTCTTTTGATCAGTTACATTATCCTCTCTGTCCTCTTAGACATAATATAAGCCACTTGGCCTATAAGCCAGGTAACTGCTAAAATAACTGAAACACTTGAGTAAATGAGGTACAAAGTATACTGAACAAAAATATAAACACAACATGTAAAGTGTTGGTCCCATGTTTCATGAGCTGAAATAAAAGATCCTTGAAATGTTCCATATGAACAATAAGCTTATTTCTCTCATTTTGTGCACAAATTTGTTTACATCCCTGTTAGTGAGCATTTAACACTTTGCCAAGATAATCCATTCACCTGACAGGTGCGGCATATCGAGAAGCTGATTAAACAGCATGATCATTACACAGTTGCACATTGTGCTGGGGACAAAATGTCACTAAAATGTGCGCTTTTGTCACACAACACAATGCCACAGATGTCTCAAGTTTTGAGGGAGCATGCAATTGGCATGCTGACTATATGAATGTTCACCAGAGCTGTAGCCAGAAAATTGAATATTAATTTCTCTACAATAAGCCGCCTCCAATGTCGTTTTAGAGAATTTGGCAGTATGTCCAACCCGCCTCACAACTGCAGACCACGTGTAACTACGCCAACACAGAACCTCCACTTCCAGCTGCTTAACCTGCAGGATCGAGAGTCTGAGACCAAGCCACCTGGACAGTTAATTATATTTCTGTCTGTACTAAAGCCCTTTTGTGGGGATAACTCATTCTGATTGGCTGGGCCTTGCTCCCCAGTGGGTGGGCCTATGCCCTGCCAGGCCAACCCATGGCTGTGCCCCTGCCCGGTGATGTGAAATCCATAGATTAGGGCATAATTAATGTATTTCAATTAACTGATTTCCTTATACTGTATGAGCTGTATCTCAGTAAAATCATTGAAATTGTTGCATTTTGCATTTACATTTTTGTTCAGTATATATTGAAAGCAGGTGCTTCCACACAGGCGTGGTTCCTGAATAGTGCCGATTTTAGCATGTACATCTTGGTGGGGAAAACTCAACCAATTTTTTTAGATGCATGCCAGCAAAGCCACTACACAACATTTTATTATTTTATTCGATTACAGTGCATTCAGAAAGTATTCAGACCCCTTGACTCTTTCCACATTTTGTTACGGTACAGCCTTATTCTAAAATGTATTAAATAATTTTTTCCCCTCATAAATCTACACACTGCTTTTGCAACAGCTAATGGGGATCCTAATAAAATACCAAATACCCCATGATGACAAAGCGAAAATAGGTTTCTAGAATTTAAAAAATTCAGCTGAGATGCATCCTGTTTCCATTGATCATCCTTGAGATGTTTCTACAACTTGATTGGATTCCACCAGTGGTAAAATTAATTGATTGGACATGATTTGGAAAAGCACACACCTGTCTATATAAGGTCCCAGAGTTGACAGTGCATGTCAGAGCAAAAACCAAGCCATAAGGTCGAAGGAATTGTCTGTAATTTTGGAACTACCAAGACTTACTTGAGCTGGCGGTCCGATCAAACTGGGCAATCGGGGGAGAGTGACCTTGGTCAGGGAGTTTCTCTTTGGAGATGGGAGAATCTTCCAGAAGGATCTTCCAGAAGGACAACCATCTGTGCAGCACTCCACCAATCAGGCCTTTGGTAGAGTGGCAAGACGGAAGCCACTCCTCAGTAAAAGACACATGACAGCCCACTTGGAGTTTGCCAAAAGGCAAAGACTCTTAGACCATGAGAAACAAGATTATCTGGTCTGATGAAACCAAGATTGAACTTTTTGGCCTGAATGCCAAGCGTCATGTCTAGAGGAAACCTGGCACCATCCCTACGGGAGACTAATCAGGATCAAGGGAAAGATGAATGGAGCAAAGTACAGAGAGATCCTTAATGAAAACCTGCTACAGAGCGCTCAGGACTTCAGACTGGGGTAAAGGTTCGCCTTCCAACAGGACAATGACTCTATGCACACAGACAAGACAACGTAGGTGTGGCTTCAGGACAAGTCTCTGAATGTCTTTGAGTGGCCCAGCCAGGGCCCAGACTTGAACCCGATTGCACATCTCTAGAGAGACCTGGAAATAGCTGTGCAGCGACGCTCCCCATCCATCCTGACAGAGCTTGAGAGGATCTGCATAGAAGAATGGGAGAAACTCTGCAAATACAGGTGTACCAAGCTTGTAGTGTCATACCCAAGAAGACTCAAGGCTGTAATCGCTGCCAAAGGTGCTTCAACAAAGTACTGAGTAAAGGGTCTGAATACTTATGTACAGTACCAGTCAAAGGTTTGGACACACCTACTCATTCAACGGTTTTTCTTTATGTTTATGATGTTCTACATTGTGGAATAATAGTGAATACATCAAAACTATTAAATAACACATGGAAACATGTAGTACATGTTTCTTCATAGTAGCCACTCTTTGCCTTGACAGCTTTGCACACTCTTGGTATTCTCTCAACCAGCTCCATAACCTGGAATGCATTTCAATTAACAGGTGTGCCTTGTTCAAAGTTCATTTGTGGAATTTCTGTCCTTAATGCATTTGAGAACAATCAGTTGTGTTGTGACAAGGAAGGGGTGGTATACAGACGACAGCTCTATTTGGTAAAATACCAACTCCATATTATGGCAAGAACAGTTCAAATAGGCAAAGATAAATGACAGTCCATCATTACCTTAAGACATGGAGGTCAGTCAATCTGGAACATTAAGAACTTTGAAAGTTTCTTCAAGTGCAGTCGCAAAAATCATCAAGTGCTATGATGAAACTGTCTCTCATGAGGACCGCCAAAGGAAAGGAAGACCCAGAGTTACTTCTGCTGCAGATGATAAGTTCATTAGCGTTACCAGCCTCAGAAATTGCAGCCCAAATAAATGCTTCACAGAGTTCAAGTAACAGACACATCTCAACATCAACTGTTCAGGGGAGACAGCGTGAATCAGGCCTTCATGGTCGAATTGCTGCAAAGAAAACACTACTTAAAGACACCAATAAGAAGAAGAGATTTGCTGAGGCCAAGAAACACGAGCAATTGACATTAAACCGGTGGAAATCTGTCCTTTGGTCTGATGAGTCCAAATTTTAGATTTTTGGTTCCAACCGCCGTCTCTTTGTGAGACGCAGAGTAGGTGAACGGATGATCTCTGCATGTGTGTTTCCCACCGTGAAGCATGGAGGAGTTGGGATGGTGTGGGTGTGCTTTGCTGTTGACACTATCTGTGATTTATTTAGAATTCAAGGCACATTTAACCAGCATGGCTACCAAAGCATTCTGCAGGGATACGCCATCCCACCTGGTTTGCGCTTAGTGGGTCTATCATTTGCTTTTCAACAGGACAATGACCCAACACACCTCCAGGCTGTATAAGGGTTATTTGACCAAGGAGGAGAGTGATGGTGCGGCATCAGATGACTTGGCCTCCACAATCACCCCGACCTCAACCTAATTGAGGTGTAAGGGTCGACGTTTTTACGTCTTCACTATTATTCTACAATGTAGAAAATAAAGAAAAATCCTTGAATGAGTAGGTGTGTCCAAACCTTTGACTGGTACTGTAAATGTGATATTTCAGTTTTATTTTTAGAAATTAGCAAACATTTCTAAAAAACAGTTTTTGCTTTGTCCTCTTGGGGTATTGTGTGTAGGTTGATGAGGGAAAAAAATATTTAATGAATTATGGAATAAGGCTATAAGGTCACAAAATGTGGAAAGGTCAAGGGGTCTGAATACTTTCCGATTGCACTGTATGTGGTCTGAAAAGGAAGGAAAATACAATCATGAGGATCCACTTTTATAGACAATATATCAGCGCACAGAAAGCGCATTTCTCAAACAAAAAAACACATGCAATATCAACTGGAATTACATGGGTATATTACTGAACTTTTTGTTGGCAAAAAATATTTCAATGGGAAGAGACTGTCACTGACAAACATGGTTACAGACCCAACATCATGATAAATAACGGGGCATATAAGCAGACAATGAAAGCTCTTACAATATTCAATAATGCCATTTGTCTAAAACAGGCTATAGGCTGTATGTGCACCACCAAAAACAGTAGGCTCCATTCTGAGGAGAGGGACCACATTTTTAGTGTGAGACACAGGCTACTAACAGGTACACAATATACACTTAGTATTACTTTCTTAGCTACTGTATACTATACATATCTTCCTGCCATATTACATAATTTATGCAGCATACATATTTTTGGGACTCACCGTTGTGCTGTAATCACTTGAACGTGGCGTGGCGGTCCTTCTTGTGGGCAAACGTTGTCATCAAATCGTGTCATCAAAGTCTGGCATTCTCTGGATTTATGGTACTTTGAAAACAACTGGGAACTCGGGGGGAAAACAGGGTCGAATCATGACGTCAGTGATCTTCAGACACAATGGCTTCAAGTGATTCCTCTCGTCAACACAAATTCGACAATGGAGTATCTATTAGCTACATGGTGACATTCAACCATACATGTTTCTTTTGTTACATATATTTTTATTCAAGTTTTACAAAATGTTCATCAATGTAAGTACAAAGATATAGCCATATCCCAACTGCCCTCCCTCCACACAACACATCCACCAAACTTGCTTGGACTGGATAGCATTATGTTGATGACTGTATTATGTACCTATTATGTAATGACTACTGGAAATACCTACTGGGAAACCTTAAAGCATCTCATCAGAGGGGAGCCTCTGCAAGCCATTGAAGCATGATATAAATGGTTGCCATTTTCTAACAAATGTATCATTGGAACCCCTAAGAGAATACTTAATTTTCTCAAGCTTTGGGAAAAACATTACATTGTTAAGCCATTGAGAAATAGAGTGGGGCTGAACAGACTTCCACTGGAAAATAATTCTATGCCGAGCTGATAAGGATGTAAAAGCAACAATATCGGCATGTTTTGGGTCCAAGGAGAACAAGTCTTCTGGAATACCAAAAACAGCTATCGGGACATGGCTGCAGGTTCATTTCAAGCACCTCGTATACATTTTTCAAAATAGAATCACATTAATTTTGTAGTTTAGAGCATTGAATAAACATGTGACAAAGGTCACATGGTGAGACATGACATTATCACACATCATTTACATGTATTTCAGAGAATCTGGATTTGGAAAAATGCACTCTATGTAAAACCTTAAATTGTATGAGACCAAGACAAATCGCCTCATCCCACCACTACAGTGTAAATTCAACACCCATTTCTTGTTCCCAAGCATATTTTGTTGGTGGAGTGTTTGTCATATGACATAATACACAGATAGATCTGAGAAATGACTGCTTTCTGTTGAGGTAATAGAGTCGATATGCCATCCCAGGGTTGGCAAGGGGGTGGAGAAGGGTAGCCAGAAAATTGTGAGGAGACACAATGCCTAATCTGAAGGTAACGGAAAAAGTGAGATGGAGGCAAATATTATTTAGAGGCCAGGTTGGGAAAACTAGAAAAAAATTCCATTTACATGTCTTGGAAGGACTTAATACCTTTCCTTGTCCAGTAAGATAAAACATGATCTATTAGGGAAGCGGGGAATAAGTCATTCTTATCAATAGAACCTATAGTAGATGCAGAGGAGAAAATGTTGTCGAAACTGGTACCACATCTTAAGTGTGGAAAGCACTACAGGATTGCCAGTATAGCGAGAGTAGGGCGCTGGGAGAGAGATGCAGAAATACAAGAATGTGCCTGTAGGTGGCACCATGGGGTATCTGGAGCATGTAACCAGAATGGCAATTTCTGAAAGTTTGCTGCCCAGTACAGTAATAGCATAAAAAGTGCAAGCCCTCCACTAAACTTGCATCTCTGAAGTAAAGAACTACTGACTCTGGGTACCTTTCCCCCCAAGAATATTTGGTAACAGCCTGATTGAACAACTTTGGTAAAAACAATGGGATAGATTGAAACAGATAAAGGGATTTGGGTAAACTGTTTATTTTTACAGTATAGTATAGTATAGTATAGTATAGTATAGTATAGTATAGTATAGTGGTAAGCTACTGTAACCCATCTCTGAAAATCAGATTTCATTTGCGTAAGGATGACACAGCCCCTTGACTAGGTCAGCAGAGTTCAGACCCATCAGATATGCAGCTTTGTCAATATCTGGAAAGGCAAAGTTTTACAACTGAAAGATTTTTAGATTTTTCAGATACTACTTTATAATGAAGTGAGAGGTTTTAAATCCTCAGCACTCACCCTCAGTGCCATCTGCCTCTGCTTGCTCCTCCCGCTGTTTATTCTTGAACTTCATGTTGCCGTAGTGCATGATGGCACCAGTCAGCTTATAAATGCCATTAATCTCTTCTTGGGCAAATCCAAGCACATTAAAGGCATCCTACTTCCAAATGAAAGGTCATTGTTTAGCATTGGAGAAAGGGTTGGAATATTATTGCATATACAGAGTATAGATACAGTGCCTTGCGAAAGTATTCGGCCCCCTTGAACTTTGCAACCTTTTGCCACATTTCAGGCTTCAAACATAAAGATATAAAACTGTATTTTTTTGTGAAGAATCAACAACAAGTGGGACATAATCATGAAGTGGAACGACATTTATTGGATATTTCAAACTTTTTTAACAAATCAAAAACTGAAAAATTTGGCGTGCAAAATTATTCCGCCCCCTTAAGTTAATACTTTGTAGCGCCACCTTTTGCTGCGATTACAGCTGTAAGTCGCTTGGGGTATGTCTCTATCAGTTTTGCACATCGAGAGACTGAAATTTTTTCCCATTCCTCCTTGCAAAACAGCTCGAGCTCAGTGAGGTTGGATGGAGACCATTTGTGAACAGCAGTTTTCAGTTCTTTCCACAGATTCTCGATTGGATTCAGGTCTGGACTTTGACTTGGCCATTCTAACACCTGGATATGTTTAGCAAAAGGTGGCGCTACAAAGTATTAACTTAAGGGGGCGGAATAATTTTGTACAGTTTTTCAGTTTTTGATTTTTGATTGATCTGGAAGAGTCTGGCTGACTAGCGGATCCTGGCAGACTGACGGATCTGGCTGCTCAATGCTGACTGGCGGCTCTGGCTGCTCCATGTAGACAGACAGCTCTGGCGGATTCTTGCAGACTGGCAGCTCCTTGCAGACTGGCAGCTCTGGCTGCTCCATGCAGACTGGCAGCTCTGGCTGCTCCATGCAGACTGGCAGCTCTGGCGGATTCTTGCAGACTGGCAGCTCCTTGCAGACTGGCAGCTCCTTGCAGACTGGCAGCTCTGGCTGCTCCATGCAGACTGGCAGCTCTGGCTGCTCCATGCAGACTGGCAGCTATGGCTGCTCCATGCAGACTGGCAGCTCTGGCTGCTCCATGCAGACTGACAGCTCTGGCTGCTCCATGCAGACTGACAGCTCTGGCTGCTCCATGCAGACTGACAGCTCTGGCTGCTCCATGCAGACTGGCAGCTCTGGCTGCTCCATGCAGACTGGCAGCTCTGGCGGATTCTTGCAGACTGGCAGCTCCTTGCAGACTGGCAGCTCCTTGCAGACTGGCAGCTCTGGCTGCTCCATGCAGACTGGCAGCTATGGCTGCTCCATGCAGACTGGCAGCTATGGCTGCTCCATGCAGACTGGCAGCTCTGGCTGCTCCATGCAGAATGACAGCTCTGGCTGCTCCATGCAGACTGACAGCTCTGGCTGCTCCATGCAGACTGACAGCTCTGGCTGCTCCATGCAGGCTGGCAGCTCTGGCTGCGCTGAACAGGCAGGAGACTCCAGCAGCGCTGTAGAGGAGGAAGGTTCTGGCAGCGCAAAACAGGGGGGAGACTCCGGCAGCGCAGGAGAGGAGGAAGGTTCTGGCTGCGCTAAACAGGCGGGAGACTCCAGCAGCGCTGTAGAGGAGGAAGGCTCTGGCTGTGCTGAACAGGCGGGAGACTCCGGCAGCGCAGGAGAGGAGAAAGGCTCCGGCAGCGCTGGAGAGGCGAGGCTCCGGCAGCGCTGGAGAGGCGAGAGGCTCCGGCAGCGCAGGAGAGGAGGAAGGCTCGGGCAGCGCTGAACAGGCGGGAGACTCCGGCAGCGCAGGAGAGGAGAAAGGCTCCGGTAGCGCTGGAGAGGCACACTGTAGGCCTGATGCGTGGTGCTGGCACTGGTGGTACTGGGCCGAGGACACGCACAGGAACCTGGTGCGGGGAGCTGTCACCGGAGGACTGGTGTGTGGAGGTGGCACTGGATAGACCGGACCGTGCAGGCGCACTGGAGCTCTTGGGCACCGAGCCTGCCCAACTTTACCTGGCTCGATGCCCACTCTAACCCGGCCAATACGAGGAGCTGGTATGTACCGCACCGGGCGATGGACCCGCACTGAGACACCGTGCGCTCCACAGCATAACACGGTGCCTGCCCGGTCTCTTTAGCCCCCCGGTAAGCACAGGAAGTTTGCGCAGGTCTCCTACCTGGCGTAGCCATACTCCCTGTGAGCCCCCCCCAAGAAATTTTTGGGGCTGACTCTCGGGCTTCCTAGCCAACCATGTTCCCTCGTATCGCCGGCTCCTCTCTCCGGCTGCCTCTGCTCTCCTAAGTGCCTCCACCTGTTCCCATGGGAGGCGATCTCTTCCAGCCAGTATCTCCTCCCAAGTGTAACAACCCTTGCCAATCAAAACGTCTTCCCATGTCCATTCCTCCTTTCGCTGCACCTGCCTGTTACCACGCCGCTTGGTCCTGTTGTGGTGGGTGATTCTGTAACGGCGTTCTTCTGTTGAAGGAGGAGCGGACCAAAATGCAGCGTGGTGGTTACTCATGTTTATTAATGAAAATAGACTAGACATGAAATAACTGAATGTACAAAACAACAGAAGGAACGTGAAAAACTATACAGCCTATCTGGTGAACATAAACATAGAGACAGGAACAATCACCTACGAAACACTCAAAGAATATGGCTACCTAAATATGGTTCCCAATCAGAGACAACGATAATCACCTGACTCTGATTGAGAACCGACTCAGGCAGCCATAGACTATGCTAGACACCCCACAAAACCCCAAGACAAAAACACACCACAATAACCCATGTCACACCCTGGCCTGACCAAATAAATGAAGACAAACATAATATATTTCGACCAGGGCGTGACACAGACTTTGGAGGCGCACACACCACACCTCGCTTCCGAGCATATTACTCGCTAATGTCCAGTCCCTAGATAACAAAGTTCATGAAATCAGGGAAAGGGTTGCTTTCCAGAGAGACATTAGGGATTGTAACATACTCTGTTTCCAGGAAATATGGCTCTCTTCGGATATGTCGGTACAGCCACCTGGACTCCATTTAGCTCCTCCCTTCCTATAGGCAGGAAGTACCCATGCTCAGGACTATTCAATGCTTGTCTGACCAATCGGAATCCACCCTTCAAATTTGTTTTGACCACGCGGACTGGTATAGGTTCCGGCTAGCCTCAGAGAATAATATCGACAAATACACTGATTCGGTGAGTGAGTTTATAAGGATGTGTATAGGAGATGTTGTACCCAACTGTGACTATTAAAACCGACACTAACCAGAAACCGTGGCTAGATGGCAGCATTAGAGCAAAACTGAAAGCGCTTACTACCGCATTTAAACATGGCAAGGGGCAAGGCGGCTGGGAATATGGCAGAATACAAACAGAGTAGTTATTCCCTCTGCAAGGCAATCAAACTAGCAAAATGTCAGATTAGAGACAAAGTGGAGTCGCTATTCAACTGCTCAGACACGAGACGTATGTGGCAGGGTCTACAGACAAACTACAAAAGGAAAACCAGCCACGTCACGGACACCGACGTCTTGATTCCAGACAAACTAAACACCTTCTTTGCCTGCTTTGAGGATAATACAGTGCCACCGACGCAGCCCGCTACCAAGGACTGTGGGCTCTCATTCTCCGTTGCCGATGTGAGTAAGACATTTAAACGTGTTAACCCTCTCAAGGCTGCCGGCCCAGACAGCATTCCTAGTAGCATTACAGACATATTCAATCTCGCCCTATCCCAGTCTGCTGTCCCCACATGCTACAAGATGGCTACCATTGTTCCTGTACCCAAGAATGCAAAGGTAACTGAACTAAATGACTATAGCACCATAGCACTCATTTCTGTCATCATGAAGTGCTTTGAGAGACGAGTCAAGGATCATATCACCTCCATCTTACCTGTCACCCTAGACCCACTTCAATTTGCTTACCACCCCAATAGGTCCACAGACGATGCAATCACTATCACACTGCATACTGTCCTATCCCATCTGGACAAGAGGGATATGTAAGAATGCTGTTCATTGACTTCAGCTCAGCATTCAACACCATAGTACCCTCCAAGCTCATCATTAAGCTTAAGGCCCTGGGTCTCAAACCCGCCCTGTGCAATTGGGTCATGGACTTCCTGACGGGCCGCCCCCAGGTGGTGAAGGTAGGAAACAACATCTCCAGTTCGCTGATCCTCAACACTGGGTCCCCACAAGGGTGCGTGCTCAGCCCCCTCCCGTACTCCCTGTTCACTCATGAATGCGTGGCCATGCACGCCTCCAACTCAATCATCAAGTTTGCAGACGACACAACGGTAGTAGATTGATTGATTACCAATAACGACGAGACAGCCTACAGGGAGGAGGTGAGGCCTCTCGGAGTGTGGTGTCAGGAAAATAACCTCTCACTCAACGTAAACAAAACAAAGGAGATGATCGTGGACTTCAAGAAAGAGCAGAGGGAGCACCGTTCTATTCACATCGACGGGACAGCAGTGGAGAAGGTAGAAAGTTTTAAGTACCTTAGCGTACATATCACTGACAAACTACAATGGTCCACCCACACAGTTGGTGTGGTAAAGAAGGCGCAAGAGCAACCTCAGGAGGTTGAAGAAATTTGGCTTGTCACCTAAAACCCTGACAAACTTTTACAGATGCACAATTGAGAGCATCCTATCGGGCTGTATCACCGCCTGGTACAGCAACTGTTAGATATTACTTGTTAGATATTGCTGCACTGTTGGAACTAGAAGCACAAGCATTTCACTACACTTGCAATAAACATCTGCTAACCATGTGTATGTGACCAATGAAATGTTAATTGATTTGAACATGGGACTTTTTTGACTTAGTAATGCTAATGCTTAAAATAATCATAAAAATCTTCTCATGGACGAAAGGTCAAATTCCCACAGAATGTGGTCTTTGGTCTCATCACAATAGTTTGATTAAATAACATTGATATATTCAAAGATGGCAACAATATACCAGTAGATTAATATATTTCAAAAATATTCTTCTCATGAACCATAGGACCAATTGACACCAAATGTGGAATGAAGGTCCATGGTACTTGTCTTAACTTAGTTTGAGTGGATATATATTCACTGGAAACCTTAGATGGCTGCACCAGACCAGTTGGTGGCACTACAGATGTCAATGACACCAGTGGCACCATAGGATACTAGAGCAATAACTATTGATCAAGTAGACCATGTCTTGTGTAAATTAATGATAGATTATGCAATGAAAATAATGCTGAACATTTTTCACAAATCTTAACATGAACTATTAGTCAAGTTGACCCCATAATTGGTTTAAAAGCAATAAGTGGCCTAGTGGTTAGAGTGTTTGGCCAGTGTTTGGTTAGAGTGTTTGGCCAGTGTCCTTTTTGTTGTCCTGTGAACCCGATTCATTGCTGCTCAAAGCTATATGTTATTTGTGTGTTTCCTGGGCTCCTGACTTGATTGTGTAATTGCTTGGTCTTGTAATGCAGGGATCCTTTGAAAAAGTGACTTTGGTCTCAATGGGACCCTCCTGCTTAAGCGGCACTCGTATCCTTTTCACCTCATTTAAAACCTGATACATTTTTTACAAATTATTAACCGAGACTCACATTTTACATATACATGGGGCCCTTCAGGGGTGTGTACTTAGTCCCCTCCTGTACTCCCTGTTCACGCATGACTGCACGGCCAAGCACGACTCCAACAACATCATTAAGTTTGCTGACGACACAACAGGGTCTGATCACCGACAATGATGAGACGGCCTATAAGAGAACTGGCAGTGTGGTGCCAGGACAACGACCTCTCCCTCAATATGAGCAAGAAAGGAGCTGATCGTGGCTACAGGAAAAGGCGGGTCAAACAGGCCCCTATTAATATCGACGGGGCTGTAGTTGAGCGGGTCGAGAGTTTCAAGTTCCTTGGTGTCCACGTCACCAACGAACTATCATGGTCCACCAACACTGTCTGAATTCCATTGATTATTTGGCTTCACATCACACAATAGTCCAGGGTAGGTTTGTTAGCAGATAATAAATAAATGCTACAATAGTTTATTTGCTAATATTGGTTCACCTGCATATATGATTTAATAATAATCCATTTTTGATTAAACCACACAAATCCTTAGTTTTATGCCAACAAAATATGATTTGCTCATTGGTATTGGTAGGTGTTTCACTTTGTCTAATTAGTTGTTGTTGATTAGTTGTTGTTTTTTTACAATATTTCTGTTCATTTAGGGGACCCAATTTGGCTCAGAAGCACCCCCAGACACAAACGTGAGAGATGTTTGTCTGTCTTCATGATTCCTTGTGAGGTAAGTTACCAGTATATTATGAAAACCAGTGTTAACTTAATTTTGTTGAATAATAGTGGATTCCATACCTGTTCATAATAGAATCAAGCAATACACAGAGGGGCTGTTTAACTTGACCTTATTCTTTATTCTGCTCATGTTACATGGAGAATAGAGAAACAACTAAAGCACTACAGTCAGGAGATTTTCAGAAAGGTCCATCCGAGAGCTTCACTCTTCATCATGTCCTTTCTGTAACACAAGATGGATGAAGGTTAAAATGTAATAAACACTAAAAACATTCTTACAATATTCTGTGCTTTGTCAACTATATATTAAACAATGGGTCTCCTTGTTTGAGTGTATAGAATACACTATAAATATCATGAATTACACCAACTCTGTCTAGTAGTAAATGAAATATTCCACAAAAATATTTAAATAAGCAAAGATGTCCGGCATTTATCACAATAAATATAAATGTGTTACTTGCCATCACACAGTAACTCACCACTGAAACTAAAATTTGTCATGCTTTTGAAGATTTTTTTAAAACCATGACAGGGCACAATAATATGAATGATAGTATGTTTATTGGAGATCAAATACTTAAAAAGCAATTAAGGTTGGGCCTGTCGTCATACATGATTTGAGTTTGCAAATGATAACCAATATAATTCATCTGATTGAAAGAACTAACCTGGGAGCCAGCATCACAACTCTTGGCCTCACTCCTCATCCTTTCCTTTCTGTGACAGAGTAGATAGATAGATTGATTAACAGAACATTTAAATGTGACTGTGTACTGTTTACTACCAAATATTGTGTACTCTGGTTAAAATTGTACCATGTGGAACTTCGAACAGGTATGTATAGTTACTTGGTAACAATGCAACAGATGATCCATGTATTACTTATTTTCTTCAGGAATCAATGAGTTAATATCGAGAATCCAAATGACCATTAAACAAGATACCACAAAGTTTAGGCTTTCCCATACATTAAATTGAAACAGCAACTTCACGGACCTTGGAACTGGCATCACGACTCTTGGCTCTCATCTTGTTGACCTGAGACTCTGCAATATCAGCCCTCTCTTCTGCCTCATCCAGTTCATGCTGAATCTTACGGAACTTGCCCAAATTGGAATTGGCTTGTTCCTCCTGTGAAAAATGTTTAATACGATTTAAGTTTCTAGCAAACAAAACAATTAGAAAATTACAGACGCATCAGTTGGATGATAGAAGGTTACTTACAGCCTCCTCTGAAGTTCTCTTGTAGGATTTGACCTTCAGCTGCAGTTTGTCCACCAGGTCCTGCAGGCGGCTCAAATTCTTACGGTCTTCCTCAGTCTGCACACAAAAAGAAGGGAAAAAATAGTAATGCTGTAGATATATCTTACATTTCATTCTGAGCATGTTAATGTATTTGTGCATTGTCAAATTAAAGTATATAATGTACCTGGTATGTGAGCTCCTTGATGCGTCTCTCATATTTACGGACTCCTTTCACCGAATCACTGCTCCTCCTTTGCTCCAGTTCCACTTCAGTCTCTAGCTCTCTCACCTAGAAAGATATGATCGATGTTAACACAACATTTACATTTATTTTGTTAGTTACCACTACTTTCAATATTGGAGCTAGAAATATGTGACATTGAATTAATAGAAGAGAATGTAGCTTAGACACTTACTCTGGCCTCCAGCTTCTGGATCTGCTTCTTGCCCCCCTTCATGGCGATTTGTTCAGCTTCATCCAGGCGGTGCTGCAGGTCCTTGATGGTCTGCTCCATGTTCTTTTTCATGCGCTCCAGGTGAGCACTGGTGTCCTGCTCCTTCTTCAGCTCTTCTGCCATCATGGCAGCATCAGTAATGGCCTTCTTGGCCTTTTCCTCAGCATTTCTACACTCCTGCACGGCCTCCTCCACTTCATTCTGAAGCTGGGATGTGTCGCCCTCTAGCTTCTTCTTCTGGCTCAGTAGGCTGGTGTTCTACACACATATATATGACAAATGATGTTTATATTACCTATACGTACCTCAAGTAGCAGACATTTAAAGATGGAATCCGTAGTAGAGGAAACAGTGGCACTGTCCTTCCAAATACCATTGTTATTGTTTTGTTTTGTTGACAAAGCAGAGGTGAGGAGCGTTGCACAACATGGTACAGTACATTTGCTGCTGTTTTATTGTGCTTGCAATGATGTCCAAAGGGACAAAACAGTGTTTGTTGTTTGCAGTAACTTATTTGTTGTTGTAATTTCGCAAACAGACATGGCAGTTTCCCCATTAAGGATTCCAGCTTCAAGGAGAACACTGTTATATATTACTGACTTACCTGTGAGTGGAGCAGCTGAACTCTCTCACTAACATCCAGCAGTTCCTGCTCAGCCAGTTTGCGGCCTCTCTCAGTCTGCTCCACCAGGGCTCTCAGCTCATCCAGTTCAGCCTGCATCAGGTTGTTCCGTCTCTCCACAATGGCAATGTTCTCCTTCAGGTCATCATTGCTACGAAGAGCATCATCCAGCTGCAGTTGAGAATCCTGTAGAAAGAATTACTGATTTTACTAGATTTACTATTTACTTTATATACATTTACTACACTAAACAGTGTGGTTTTTTCTTTTTCTGAATGCACAAGCAATGTTTTTAATTCAGTGGTGTGGAAGTAATACCTTCAGATGGGAATGGAGACCCTTAAGTTGCTTCTGGGCCTCTGATGCCTGCCTGTTGGCCTGGCTGAGCTGGATCTCCATCTCATTGAGATCTCCCTCCATCTTCTTCTTCAGCCTGAGAGCTTCATTCCTGCTGCGAGTCTCTGCCTCCAGGGAGCTTTGCAGGGTATCCACAACTCTCTGCTGGTTCCTCTTATTCATCTCCATTTCCTCATCCTTCTCTACCAGCTTCCTTTCAATGTCAGCTTTCACCTGATTGAACTCCAACTGAGCTCTCAGGATCTTGCCCTCCTCATGCTCTAGGGAGGCCTATGAGAACACAGCCACACATAGTTTGTAAACTCTTAATTAAATGTTGGTACTTTCACTATCTGTAAATGTTTTCTATTCTCACCTCAGCTTCCTCTAGAGCAGACTGTATCTCAGCCTTCTCCTGCTCCAGCTGTTTACGGATCTTCTCCAGTTCATGGATGCTCTTTCCTCCTTCACCAAGCTGCTCAGTCAGGTCAGAAATTTCCTCTGTGGAAAATATTGCTGTACATTAGAAACTTTTTGGCATAACTGATCTCCAAAAAGTAAAATTATTTTATTGACTAAGTTATATAGGTCAATTAATGCTAATGCTCTGACCTTGGAGGTTCTTGTTCTCCCTCTTCATGGTCTCCAGATGATCCAGAGACTCCTCATAAGAGTTCTTGAGTTTGAAGAGCTCAGTGCTGAGAGATCTGGCCTCTTTCTGGGAGCTCTCCAGCTCAGTCTGAGACTCCTCAAACTTCTGCTTCCACTCAGCCAAGACCTGAAAAACATACTTTTTTTTAAGTGGCTTGAATACAGTATACAGTATGGTTCAGATAAGATGGACAATATTGTCCAATAACTTACAGAGAACAGAACTGTGTCTTCATACTCACAATACAAACCCCCAAGACAAACGGGGTCTGGAAGCAATTGGTCAGGGGGTTAAGTGCCTTACTCAAGGCCACAATGGGAGGCAATGGTAGGATGTAGGATAATGCCAGCACAACCTTTTTTTGAACCATGACACTTTGTTGGGATAAAAAAATTCTGCAGCACAGCTAACATTTCCCTATTAATTTATTTAGTGGTAATGACCTCCTTCTCATCGGATCCATATTTCTAATAATCTATTTTCTGACAACATTTTTGAAGATTAAATAGGTTTTATTTTTAACGACACTGAACAAAAATATAAACGCATCATGTGAAGTGTTGGTGCCATGTTTCATGAGCAGAAATAAAAGATCCCAGAAATTTTCCATATGCAAAAAATGCTAATTTATCTCAGATTTGTGGCATGCTGACTGCCGGAATGTCCACCAAAGCTGTTGTCAGAGAATTTAATGTTAATTTCTCTACCGTAAGCCGCCTCCAACGTCCTTTTAGAGTAATTGGCAGTTCGTCCAACCAGTCTCACAACTGCAGATTAGTCTGCGCTAGAAATATTTTGCTTTAGCTCTGATAATATAGGTATTTAGTTTAACATAGGTTTGCGCAAGAGATTACCGGTTTTCTGCATTGTAAAGGTGCCGCAGCACACTGGTTGGAAACCACCGCACTAGGCTACCTGCCGCCCCTCATGTACTATAATGAAGGCTAATAGGACTTGTGTTTTTTTCTTACCTTGTCAAAGTTCCTTTGCTTCTTGTCCAGAGAGGCAGCAGCTGCATTGGATCTCTCCACATCCACCATGAGATCTTCAATCTCATTCTGGAGTCTGTGTTTAGTCTTCTCCAGGGATGAACATTTAGCATTTACAGCTTCCACAGCTTCCTCTGCATCCTGCAGACGCTGAGCCAGTTTCTTCCTAGATTGACATAGATGAGAAACACATTTCTGAACAGCTGCCATTTTTCTCTAATATATATTGGTAGTGTAACAGGTAATCCATCTATTATTTATCATGTACCTTTGTGTATCGCTCTTTCAGACAAGGTTCAATAGCCTGAAAAGTAAGAGAAAGTAATAAAACATCCTTACTTTGCGTCTTCAAGCTCCTCAGTCTTCTGGATGGCATCAGTTTCATACTTGGTTCTCCACTGAGCCACCTCAGCATTAGCCTTGGACATGCCACGCTGCAGCTCAGCCTTGGCCTCCTGCTCCTCCTCATACTGCTCCCTCAACAGATCTGAGTCATGGCGAGCAGACTGCACTGCATGGGCAAGTGCGTTCTTGGCCTGGTAAGGAAATTTATAAAAGGATCTGTAATTATGCCTGATGATGAATGTAGTTAGATAAGAGACACTGCATTATTTGTATAAATACCTTGACTTCCTCCTCCAGTTGTCTCTTGAGGTCTTCAATCTGCTGAACATTGGACTGCTTACCTCTGGTCAGTTGAGAGACCAGAGAGTCCTTCTCCTCCAACTGTCTGGCAAATTCACCTGTTTACATGCAATTCAAATTATTTTAAATTATATTACTTAATCGGGTAATTTATTGTGGTTGTTCAATTTATTCTTTTTTTGTAAATATACCATTCTCAGTTTGAAGCTTTGCTTTCTGCATGGTGAAATCATTGATGGATCGCTGTCCTTCCTCAGCTTTCGTCCTGTATTCACTCATCTGGTCCTCTAGAGTACGGCACATTTTCTCCAAGTTTGTCTAAAAACAGATTTGTTTTTGAATGACAGAACAGCATCACCAGATTGCATCTTTAAAAAGCATGTATACATTTTTTTTCTTTGATTTACCAATGATACCACATACTTTGGACTTGACAATCTGCTCCATGTTGGAGACCACATCATCCAGCTCCAGCCTGAGCTCACTCTTCTCTTTCTCCAGCTTCTGCTTCACTCTCTGAAGGTTGTCAATCTGCTCTCCCAGGTCAGCTACACTGTCAGCATTTTTCTTCCTCAGAGTGGCAGCTGTAGCCTCATGCTGCAGGGTAGCCTCTTCAAGGTCTCTGCGCACCTTCTGGAACTCAGCCTCCCTCTTCTTGTTCATCTCAATCTGGGCAGCAGTGGCTCCACCAGCCTCCTCCAGCCTCTCACTGATCTCTTCTAGCTCTCTGGCCAAGTCTGCCCTCTGTTTCTCCACCTTGGCACGGGCAGCTCTTTCAGCCTCCAGCTCTTCCTCTAATTCTTCAATGCGGGCCTAAAATAGTAGGAATTCAATTAAATCTAGTTCAAATGTGACTTTTAGAATTAAAATGTTTCAACAATTGTCTTGAATTACCTGCAGCTCCTTCAGTTTTTTCTGAAGCTGTGCACTCATGGCCTGCTCATCCTCAATCTTGCTGTTGAGTTGGCTCATCTCAAAGTCCTTCCTATTGAGATGAATATGCATTTTTAGTGTTTTCTATTGAATAATACTTTGTTAGCATATTTTGATCTCTGATCTTACTTCTTCATTCTCTCCTCCATCTGCTGCTTGTCATTCTCCAGGTCCATTAGGCTCTCCTGGGTCAACTTTAAATCTCCCTCCAGCTTTCTCTTGGCTCTCTCAAGGTCCATTCTCACCTTCTTTTCTTGCTCCAGAGACCCTTCAAGCTGATAAATTATATATTAAACAATATTTGGAGTAACCAATTCACTGGAGCTTGTTTTTAGGATAGTACTAATTTTGTTATACATTTGATGAATTCCTATTTGATACTCACATCATCAACTTGCTGTTCCAGTTTGGCTTTGGCCTTGGTCAGCGTGTTGACTTTGTCCTCCTCACTCTGCAGGTCATCAAGTGTTTGTTGATGAGCCTCTTGGAGAGCCTTCTTCTCCTTGGTCAGCTTGGCAATGATTTCATCCAGAGCTGCCATCTCTTCAGTAAGGTTTTTAACCTAAGAAAACAGTGTGTCATTACACTTTTATCCAAAATATTTAATTGTAGTTTTAACATCACAAGGAAGACCAACTTATTTTACCTTGTTCTCTGTGGCATGCTTTTCCTTCTCCACTTTAGCCAGAGTGAGCTCCAGATCATCAATGTCCTTTTTGAGTTCTGAGCACTCATCCTCCAGCTTCCTCTTCTTAGCGGTTAGCTCTGAATTCATCTCCTCCTCATCCTCCAGTCTTTCTGTCAGCTCTTTTGCTTTGGCCTCAAGCTGGATTTTGCTTTTGATCAGACCCTCACATCTCTCTTCAGCATCAACAATAGTGTCTTCTTGCTGTCAAGAAGTATATCAAATTCTCCAATGCTCAGATGTTTGCTCGGAGGCAAAATATTTGGACACTACAAATGATTGACAAATGGTGCACTGATTGTATGTATCTATTTAGAAAATCATGTCTCTTTTCTCTCTGTTTTTCCATTTCTCTTTATAGCTTATGGCTAAAAGCTAACTAGTAAGGCCATTTTGACCAAAGATGTGACTGCAGCAAAGTAACTGTAGTGCAGTTAATGTTACTCACAGTTTGGACAGCGAGTTGCAGGTCGTTCTTCTCTTGGAGAATGGAGACCATCTTCTCTTCCAGCTCCTTTCTACGGGCTTCACTTTTAGCATAAGCCTCTTTAAGCTTCAGGAATTCTTCCTTCATGTTGGCCATCTCCTTCTCAGTCTCTGCTGACTTCAGCAGAGGTTTGATCTTGAAGTACATCTTCATCCAGGGCCAATTCTTGACACCCATGAAGGCACGAATGTTCCATTGGATCACAAGTAAGGCATCCCTGCAAAAGTTTTATAAAATATAGTTCATTCAACCTTTCCTCACCCCATACACGTTGTCTGAAAAGGTTTAAGCTATTCTCATTCCTACCTGCGGTCAACCATTTTCTGGAACTCAATTCTGGCAAGTAGACCACGTGATCTGGCCTGGAGGCCAGTGATGATAAGAGCGAGACGATCGTCTCTCATCTCCTCCAGTAGACCCAGGAGACCAGCCTTGAAGAACACCTAATGATACACAAAGGCCTTCTTGTATTTGGTAGGATTGCATTTTTCTGCCAGATTACCATAAATAACTTGAATGTGGTATCCCACAGTTACCCAAAACTGTCATGCCTCTAGGAAAATGGCACACATTGACGACAAGGTGGCCCTGTAATGAGCAATTGATTTTACAATTTCCAAGCCAGCATGTTGACCAAGAGTTACTAAATTATAAAGGAAGTCTATCGCAAGCAGTATGGTCACTATGCTTTTAATTGCTCATTGTATATATGGATCTACTACATTATGGCACTATACCAAGTATCTATTTTTATCTCTTGACTCGACCCATTTGCCCAAGAGACATAAAATTAGATAAGCATGATCAGTGGTACATCAGAAGTTATTTCAAGAGGCATTGCTCAGGTTGGCCAGATGGTGATGTAGTGTTAATATACTGCTTGGACCCCCTAATTGCTGCTACGATTCCATCCTGGAATTTATGTTGCGTTCATAACCAAGTGGTAGGTCTGCATTTACCATTTGAATGCATTCACGTGCTTTGAAATCATAAAAAAAATGCTGATTGGCTAATGGCTTTCAAGCTGCGTGAACCATAAACTAAAAGTACAGCTATCAGGCTTGTCAACAAATTATAGTGTTCAAAAAACATATTAATAGATTGCTTTTATAAACTATGTTACGCCCGATAATGCTGTTATCGTGGTAATTTCCTTAGTAAGTCACGTCAGAT
This sequence comes from Oncorhynchus masou masou, assembly GCF_036934945.1. Lineage (NCBI taxonomy): Eukaryota > Metazoa > Chordata > Actinopteri > Salmoniformes > Salmonidae > Oncorhynchus > Oncorhynchus masou. Next base: position 21,237,789 of record NC_088239.1, on the reverse strand, counting down.
GTCAGTATGTTGAAGAAGTGGGAGCTCAGGATGATAGATGAGTTTCCCACTAGTAATTACCAGCTGGAGGGGAGTTCAAGTGGATTATTTTGAGTCGAATGTGGTAAATTCCTACTTCCTACTTGGTTACGAACGCACCATTAGATAATTTACCTTCGTGTGTCCTAATCTGTACTGGGTGTGGTCAATATCCAAAGAGCCCAACAGTTTTTCTGATGCCTTCATGTTATCCATGAACTGACCCTCAGGGATAGCATTTGGATTGAGGATGCGGTATCTGAATTTAAATCAGAAAGCAATTATCTTAAAAAAGGGAACATTTGAATAGTTAAACAATTGAATTTTTTTTAGAAAGGAAATAAATGGTTATTTTTACCTTTGTTTGAAGTCGGCATACAGGATTCTGTTGGGGAAGCCCTTTCTGCAGATCCTGATGCCTTCCAGCACACCGTTACAGCGCAGCTGGTGCATGACCAGAGGATTCTCCATGGCCCCAGGAGTCTTGGTCTCATTGGGGATGATGCAACGCACAAAGTGGGGGTGAGTAGACCTCAAGTTGGTCATGAGTTTACCCAAGTTCTCCTGTCAGTATGACAAATGTAGAATTTTCCATCAGTGAATGAGTCTCCAAGTACCTCACGAGTCACAACGGCATTTAATGCTAACATGCCTAACACAACATACTGGAATCTCAAATTTAGTGCAAATATAATACATTTGTTAATATTCTGACACGTGAAAACATCATACATATATTGATTTAAGCTCAGATTTACCCTGTGCAATGCAGACACAGTCTGGAAGGAAGAGCCTTTCTTCTTTTTTCCTCCAGCCGCTTTTTCTTCAGGTGCTGGATGATAATGAAATAACTATTTAAATATATTATTATTACTACTATCATATACTGTGGATTATTTATTTGAGTGTGTTGTAGTCTTTTCAGATATAAACACATAGTACCTCCTTCTGCACCAGCATAGTTTGCAAAGAGGTTGGCCAGGAACTTAAGACTTGACTTCTGGAACAGTCCAACCACAGTCTCATTCAGGGGGTCCTTGTTCTTCACCAGCCAGTTACCAATGTTGTAGTCAACAATGCCAGCATAGTGAACCATGGAGAAATGGGCCTCTGGTTTACCCTTAACAATCCTAGGCTTCTGGAAGCATGCATTTTTGCCGAGATGCGTATCATACAGCTTAGCTTTGAATGTATTATCACTGGCCTTAGGAAACATGCACTCCTCTTCAAGGATGGACATGATACCCATGGGCTAGTGGAAGGAATGAATGAAAATGAATTAATGTTAAGGGAAAATCATTGTGAATAAATATCAGAATAATGTGTCATTGAAGCACATTTATGAAGACTGTCCTTTGTTTGTCCTTTCCTAAGTAATCTCAAAGATGACTTAGGATACATCATATAAACTACTGCACAACTGAAGATACCAACCCTTTCAATGAGGTCAATGCAGGCAGCCAAGTCCATGCCAAAGTCAATGAACTCCCAGATGATGCCCTCTTTCTTATACTCTTCCTGCTCCAGCACAAACATGTGGTGGTTGAAGAACTGTTGCAGCTTCTCATTAGTGAAGTTGATGCACAGCTGCTCAAAGGTGTTGAACTGAAATAGAAGTTCACAGTTACTTTATTTTGTCAGCTGTAATGTTCTAGATACATTTTTTCATGCGTCCTTTTTTAAAATCAAATTGACACTCACATCAAAAATCTCAAAGCCAGCAATGTCCAGCACACCAATGTAGTGCTGACGAGCGTTCTTAGTGTCCAGGGAAAGGTTGATTCTTATCACCATCCAGAGGAACATGTTCTCGTAAATTTTCTTTGCTAGTGCACCAACAGCGTAGTACACCTACAAAATATTGAGAATATAAATTATCTCAACATAGCCTCAACATAAACACATAGGGACAGTTTCCTAGACACACATTAGGCCTAGTCCTGGACTAAAAAGCATGCTCAATAGGTTATTCTAGGTATGAGCATCCTAGCAACTTTGTAGACAAGTTTTATGCTCAATATTATAAAAACATTTTGGAGACTCACCTGGTTGACATTCTGACCTTTGGTGACCCACTCATTTCCTACTTTGACCCTTGGGTGACACAGCCCCTTGACTAGGTCAGCAGAGTTCAGGCACATCAGATATGCCGCTTTGTCAAGATCTAGAATGGCAATGTTTTATGATTGGTGGAGGCAATCTAATGGATTTTTATTTATCAGATACTACTGCATAATGAAGTGAGAGGTTTTAAATCCTCATCACTCACCCTCAGTGCCATCTGCCTCTGCTTGCTCCTCCCGCTGCTTATTCTTGAACTTCATGTTGCCGTAGTGCATGATGGCACCAGTCAGCTTATAAATGCCATTCTTCTCCTCTTGGGAGAAGCCCAGCACATCAAAGGCATCCTAGTCCCAAATTAAGGTAATTGTTTTGCATTGGAGAAGGGGTTGGAATATTATTGCATATACAGTATATAGATATATTACTCACATCAGTAGCCATTAGCTCATCTGAATCATTAATGGAGGTTACAGCAATCTCTCCTTGGGAGATGAAGGCATAGTCATAGGGATTGCTGGTGATGAGTAGCATTTCTGAAAAGAATTGAACAGCTCAGTTTATGTGTGTTCATGCTGTGGTATAGGTCATAACATAATATACTTAGTATTAGGGTTGGGGTCAATTAGAAAATTGCCATTGATTTATATTATAAATTGACAGGAAGGCAAATTAGTCATTAGAGTTTCGAAAAACCAGTGGTGGAAAAAGGACCCAATTTTCATACTTGAGTAAAAGTAAAGATACCTTAAAAGAAAATGACTCAAGTAAAAGTAAAAGTCACATAGTAAGATACTACTTTAGTAAACGTATTTGGTTTTAAATGTACTTAAGTATCAAAAGTAAAGAATAAATGATTTAAAATGTCTTATATTAGGCAAACCAGATGACACAATTTTCTATTTTTATTTACGGATTGCCAGGGGCACAGTTCAACACTCAGACATAATTTACAAACGAAGCATTTGTGTTTAGTGAGTCTGCCAGATCAGAGGCAGTAGCAGTAGGGATGACCATGGGTGTTCTCTTGATAAGTGCATGAATTGGACAATTTTCCTGTCCTGCTAAGCGTTCAAAATGTAACTTTTGGGTGTCAGGGAAAATGTAAGGAATAAAAAGTACATTATTTTCTTGTAATGTAATGGAGTAAAAGTAGTCAAAAATAGAAATAATAAATGAAAGTACAGATACCCCCCAAAAACTACTTAAATAGTACGTACTTTAAATTATTTTTACTTAAGTACATTACACCACTGCGAAAAACTGCAGCTGGAGATTTTTTTGTGTGCATTGGATTTTAATGCTGTGTGCTTAAATGTAATTTAAATAATTGTTACTACATAAATCACCCTATATTGTGTTGTGAGTTTCACAGTGGGGGGATAGGGGTAGTACACTGCCTGGGCTGGCTATGCTGCATCATAAGAATTTAATTGGATTTCATCAGAAATGTTCAGTTTAATCCAGAATTGACATCAACCCTATTCAGTTTGATGTTTCAATACTCACCCAGAAGTTCTGGTTTCTGTTGGGACAGGATCTGGTAGAAGATGTGATAGTCTCTCTCAGCCTTGAGCTGGAAAGTTACACGTGACTTCTCCAGAAGATCTGATCAGTATGGAAAAGTGCTTTTGGTATTAATGTGTCTCCTGTCAAATAGATCTGTTCAAGCCTGGGCAAATTGAGTGTTGTACTCACAAGTCTCAATGTCAGCAGATGAAAGCTTCCCAGTGACTCCAAAATGAATTCGGATGAATTTACCCTGTAAGTTATTGTCAAAGCAGAAATGAATAATCATATTAGATCAGAGTTCAAGTAGTATTTGTTTTCTTTTTGAATACCTTAAGTGCACATGATTGAGCTTGCATGGTGTAATGGAACTGATGGAATAGTCCTACAAGTTTAAATTCCACCTATCTGGTTCTCAAGCAAACACAGAAAATATTTAAAAGAAAACAAATACTATTGAAACCCAGCTCTGTTGCACACATACATATTTGATATGATCTACAGTCCCAAAAGGGTTGATTAGCTGATGGACATGAGGACAATTAGCTGATGTCATGACATCAACTAATTGTATCATAATAAATGTCAAACATAAAATACAACAGATAAGATGAACATGTATGATAAGATTTAAGTTATATTTGACTGAGAACAAAGACCGAACGTACAAATCGGGAGGAGTTGTCATTCCTGATGGTCTTGGCATTACCAAAAGCCTCCAGGGCAGGATTGGCCTGGATGATTTGATCCTCCAGGGTCCCCTACAACCCAACAACCACACAGTGTTAAAATGCTGCAAAGATCTGTAGTCAACATATGCTTATCCAGCCGTGAGGAATGTTTAATTTAGGATTAATAATGATTGCATGTTTCATTTAGGGTTTTTTTCTGCAGGGGTTGCAAAGGTGTTTGTGTGTGTGTGTGTGTGTGTGTGTGTGTGTGTGTGTGTGTGTGTGTGTGTGTGTGTGTGTGTGTGTGTGTGTGTGTGTGTGTGTGTGTGTGTGTGTGCGTTGGGGGGGGCAATGCCATGGGACTAAGTTTATTATTCTTTATTTTTTAAAGCTAATTTCATTCAACAACTATACACATTATGCCATGGCTTATGCCTAGTTCTTATGCTTTGTTCTTATGCTATCTGAGTGACTCAAACATTATAACAAAATCAATGGTGGCCGCATGACAAAACACAGACTGTTTTGTTTTTACTTTGGTGATTGTTCGTTCTGAAAGATGATCTTATTAAGAAATATATTGCTCCATTATATTTTCTACATACTTATATCTGGTTTAATTTTGCCCAAAATTATTTATTTTATTATTTATTTTTTATATTATATAAATAAATAAAAAATGAAATTTGTGGTGGCCATGATTTAGTAACAGCTTTGCAATGCTGCTACATGCAAATTGAGAAATGCTGAATATTTGCATTCTATTTTACCTTTTTTTCTTCTGATACACTTTTCTTTCCGCTAACAGCAGCAATGCTGGCAAAATACTGGATGACTCTCTTGGTGTTAACAGTCTTTCCAGCACCGGATTCTCCACTGGGATTTAAAAATAAATATGTTAATGTCTCAGAATTTCTCTTAACTTTAAAAAGCTTCAAATGGATATAACCTTTGGTTGATGTACTTACGTGATAAGGACAGACTGATTTTCCCTGTCTGTTGAAAGAGAAGTATCAGTAAATGTGTCATTTAAAAACATTTTATGTCACTGTAGACTAGTGCAGAGCGATGAGTGCTTTTTGGAGTCAGTTCGGTTTCGGTTTGATTATTACATTTATATTTTATTTTTAAACATTAAATGCATTATGAAATAATAACATAAAAATAATTTTAGGTTTTTAACAGAAATTCCAAAAGCCAAATAGTGAAAATCCAGTTGCCAAAACATTGAAAATATCCAATTGTCTCACATTGGGTAGATCAATAGACATCAGTAGACATCAATAATAAAATATTTCAGTTGTGAATATGACTTCGTTTTTATTTAATGAATGTGTTATTATCATTCCTTAAAAGTCATCATCTCATCTCTGCTCAGGCAGTAGCAGCCAATCAGCCAAACAAAGTTCTCCCCTCTCCCCATACTGTACTGTCTTTAGTCATCCTATTTAGCTAGGCTAGCCTGCCTAAGCATGGTGAGAACTGTCTGAAGTAATAATACTTTCACAAACTGTCTCTAGCCCCCCTCTCCCTTATCATTGTGTTGTTTACATTCCTCTCTCATGTGGTCTTTGCTTCCGTGTGTATCTAACCTAACGTAACAGGGTCAATGGATTTTGGTAATTGTAGTTAATTTCCACGTTCCTGTGCTGAACTCGGTTGAATATTTGCTTAATGAAAACTACGACTCCCTTCAGCCCAGCGTCCCACTCTCTCGTTGATTTGAAACAGGCGTTGGGGTTTACGAAAATAATTAACGAAATGGAATTCAGGTAAAGACGGTCAATTATGTATTTAATCCCCCCCCCCCCCCAAAAAAAAAAAAAAAGTTGGTTAATCGCTCAGCACTAATGTAGATGAAAAGTTATATTTTTATTTTACCTGACAACATGTACTGGTAAGCATTGTCAGATATGGAGAAAATGTGAGGTGGCGCTTCACTCCTCTTCTTGCCTCTATATGCGTTGACTACCGACTGATCATACACTGGCAGCCATTTGTATGGGTTGACAGTGACACAGAATAGCCCTGAGTAGGTCTGTCAAAGACAAGGAGAATACCGAAGATTTAGTTTAATTCATTTGAATTAATACATTGATTTATTGGAGATATTAGCAGACAGGTCATTGCTTACATAGATCATCCAGGCTGCGTAACGCTCTTTGAGGTTAAACAGCACAGCGGGCTCGTGCAAGAAGGTGAACATCGCCATGTCCTCAATTTTATCAAACTTTGGCGGGTTCTGGGGGTGGACATCATCCTCCTTCACAGTAACAGTCTGAAAGAAGAGAAAATTAAATCGTTTTTTTTACATTTTCAATGTGCAGAAGTATTCCATTTGAGACAAATCTTAATTTGAGATTACACATTGTAACATTTTCACAAATCATCCATTTACATGTAATGCGAGATTTGCATGGAAGTTAAAGATTTCAAGTTAAGATTATGCTCTTTGTTGTCTCTTGTTAGAAAGATTTTAAACATTAAAGAGCATAACTCATTTCAGTTCATAACTCATTTTTCATTAATCATAGAGTTATCCTAGTAGAACAAATGATTATCTTGTGATTTTCCAGGTCATATATTTTCAGAAATGTTTTTCACCAAAATATTTACCTTTCCAAACTCCGTCTCAGCGGTGACTTTAGCCCCATCTCTGCTGGTGATTGTGGCCTTGACGTATTCTACCTCAGGGTCAGGCACATAGCACTCTCTCTTTATGTCAAAGGGTCTCGTCTGGCATTCCATACGCTCCTTGTCTGACTTACGCAGAAAGGAAGCTGCGACGCCAAACTCTGCCATCAAACTGTCCCCCATTTTTAAACCTGTAAAGGCAGGAAGAGTGTTGAATACATACATATGTACATATTTTATACACTACAAGGTTTGAGTTAATGCAGCCCCAAGCTCTGCCATCAACGCGGCCCCCATTCTTAAATCTGTGCAGGTATGTATCTATTATTATAAAGGTTGAATTTGCTAAACTTCCCAATTTACTTGTGCCAGTTCTCACTGTTGCCATGGTTTGTTGTATGCCAGGATTCTCATGATAAACGTTTCTCAAACTTACGAAAGAACAACCATTTAGAGCTTCATACTTTGCAGTATTTTTTACAATATCAACCATATTTTGATAGTTTTACATTTTATTCTGTTAATGACAAAGGGAACCATGCATATTGTGGTAATAACCTAATATCAGTGTAAAGCACTAATATTAAAGAATATTAAATACATCAACAACTTTAGGGCACCAGGGCTGTATTTCACTTCTCTCTGGTACCATTTTTGGAAAGCATAATGTAAATCAAACATTTGATCCCAAACATTTTCCACCAAAGACCTAAGTTAATTGGAAAATGGTATACTAGTATCACTACTGTATGTATACAGGTGTACTGTATATGAGTAATATATCGTACCATAGCATAAAGGTCATGGCAGAACAATAGAACTTTAAAATATAAGCCTAAAATAGACACAAAGGTCAAGGCAGAGGCAGAGTCAAAGATTAATAAGAGTTTAACTGAACAATATGTAGGTGAGTAAAGCAACATTGAATATAAATCAAAACATGTGAGGTTCAGAGCAGACAAAAAGTAACTAGGTCCACTGTAGCTGAAATCTACAGCTTGTGTAGTGATGACACTGACAACACGTAATTACTATACAGGAAATATGTATTATGCAATATAATCCTACAGCCAAAGGATTTGAACGTCCATAATGTTGCTTGATCGGTGGTTAGGCTATTATTAGCTGGCCAAAAGTAGGCTTCATGAACAGTTCATTTAACTGTATGTTAGTATTGGTTTTCAGTGAATTCATGTAACTCACAAAGCTCATCTGCCTTTCCTGCGTTGCATAAAAATTATCTTCAACAAAAGACTGTGTACATCTGTACAAATTGACTACATTGATGCGTACAGACACTCAAATGTTTTGCATTAATATGCATATTTGGCAAGCTGTTATAGTTTTCATGTTGTTGAACATCTATTTTAGAAGATTGTGATTCTTACCTGTTGGTCACCCCTGGGATACGTTTGGTGGAAAGGATCTCGACTGAAAATGAAGTAGACAAGTAGACCAATAGCAGGCTATGTGTGGTTATGACTATTGTTAGGTCCTGTAATGATTATCTTTGCCCTCCTCAGCAGACTGCCTCTATATGCTTACCTTCAGGCTGTCCGGTGTCTCGTGTCTCCCCCTGGTCTGTCTCCCCCTGGTCTCCATCTCTCTTTATAAAGAGTGTTACTCAGCCCTATATGGAGATGGGCCATCTATTATAATAAATTAGTCTGATTATTTTAGAAGATCTGTATTTGGGGATAGAGGTGTATACCTCTTTGACCTATCAGGCTGGTTGTAACAACAGGCCAGTCCAGGGTGGACAACGGATGCATTGAAAGCATGTTAGATGCATTGAAAGCATACCCATGTTTTGCTTCTGAGATTCTCATTGTGAGGTAGCATTGGATAGACAATAGCAAGCAGCAGGTCTTTACAGTTCTATTTTTGCCCCTTCGATCAAATTGCAGTCTCAGGTGATGTAGTCAAAGTTCATGGAAATTCTTCAAATTATGTATTTTGTGCAATGATAATTGCAAGTTTTAAAGATTGATTTAATTATTTTTATGCTAATTTGTGAACACTTGGGATTTTTTATGGGGCAGCAGGTAGCCTAGTGGTTAGTGCATTGGGCCAGTAACCAAAAGGTTGCTAGATCAAATCCCCGAGCTGACAAGGTAAAATTCTGTACTTCTGCCCCTGAAAAAGGCAGTTAATCCACTGTTCCTAGGCTGTCATTGTAAATAATCATTTGTTCTTAGCTGCCTTGTCTAGTTAAATAAAAGTTAACTACAAAAAAATGTGCTTGTACTGCTTAACACCATTATGTTGGATTATTAAGGTGACATGAGAAAGTGTTCTTGCCATGTGTAAGCTCATTTCATAATTGATTTATTATGATGTAGACAACTACAGCTGTCCTCCTGTGTTCACCAAGGCAAGGTCACTCCCCAATCCGTTGTCACCAAGGGTAATTACCCTAGGCCCTGTTGACCCGGCATTGTTCCCTTTCCTTTATTGTTGATGACAAAAACGATCCTGTGAATTTGTTCTTGGCTGTACTTTCTTGGAGTGTCTAACATTAGTCCCAAAATGATGAAAAATAAGTTAAAACATCCTAATTTAATTTCCTAAACTATATATTGGATGTACAGTATAATGCAGTTACATTAGCATTGACCTACTTAATCACACATGATTTACTCATCAGATGTTTAGAATAAGTTTGACTCCTCTAATGTTCACAAAGTTATAATAACCTCTGTAATGTGATGGGTAATGGATTTAGAGTAACCTGTGTAGAATATTTAAAGCTGCAATATGTAATTTTTTGGGCAAGCTGGCTAAATTTGTATAGAAATGTGAGTTATAAATATGTTGTTCTCATTGAAAGCAAGTCTAAGAAGCGGTAGATCTGTTCTATGGGCGCTATATCTATGCTTCCCGTTCTTAGGTAACATTTTTGTGTCTTTTACTTTCAGTTTTGTTCTCCAGCTTCAAACAGCTGAAAAGCAATTTCACTGCGGTTTATATGGTACAATTATTATCACATTGCTTGTTTTTTCACTAAACTGAAATTAGGCAAACTGTTACAATTTTTGAAACCAGGAAATGGTTGAGTGATTTCTGTATATTGCACCTTTAATAAGGAGTTGAACCAATGGGCATAAGGTCTTTGTTTTTTTAACGAGGTCGAGATAATTGGCAATGCATTCGTGTGAAGCTATCTAGAAGGTGATAATGTAGTGTTTGTCATCGCCGGAAAGTGTTCCCCTCCTTAAAGACCTGTGCAGGAGCCATAGAGGTGCCTTACAACTTAACACCTTGGGTCTCCTTTCAGCAGTGATGTTACCTAATTAGCATCCAGAGCTGAATATATCACATGCTACTCAATGACACTGTTAAGGGTCGAATTCCCAGCTGTCGTGTGTGGGTGTGTGTTAATATGAGATTGGAGGGGAAACATTTGTAGATTTCTATTTTAAAAAAAACATTTGTGTGAACCCACCCTCCCCTATGTATTTATTTGGACAGTGAAGCAAAAACGTTTCATTTGGCTCTATACTCCAGCATTTTGGATTTGAGATCAAACCTTTCATTTGAGGTGACAGTACAGCATGTCAGCTTTTATTTAACGTTTTTTTCATACATATCTGTTTTACTGTTTAGAAATGAAAGCACTTTGTATACACTTTATATACAAAAGTATGTGGACACCCCTTCAAATGAGTGGATTTGGCTATTTCAGTATATAAAATCGAGCACACAGCCGTTGCAATCTCAAAAGACAAAGATTGGCAGTAGAATGACCTTACTAAAGAGCTCAGTGTCTTTCAACGTGGCAGCGTCATAGGATGCCGCCTTTCCAACAAGTCAGTTCTTCAAATTTCTGCCCTGCTAGAGCTGCCCCGGTCAATTGTAAGTGTTGTTATTATGAAGTGGAAACGTCTAGGAGCAACAACGGCTCAGCCTTGAAGTGGTAGGCCACACAAGCTCACAGAATAGGATGGCCGAGTGCTGAAGCTCGTAGCACGTGAAAATCGCATGTCCTCTGTTGCATTACTCAATACCGAGTTCCAAACTGCCTCTGGGAGCAACGTCAGCACGATAACTGTTTATCGGGAGTTTCATGACATGGGTTTCCATGGCCGAGCAGCTGCACACAAGCATAATATTCCCATGCGCAATGCAAAGCGTCAGCTGGAGTGGTGTAAAGCTCGCCGCCATTGGACTTTGGATCAGTAGAAATGCATTCTCTGAAGTCATGAATCACACTTCACCATCTGGCAATCCGACGGACAAATCTGGGTTTGTTAGATGCCAGGAGAATGCTACTTGTCTGAATGCATAGTGCCAACTGTAAAGTTTGGTGGGGGAGGAATAATGGGCTAGGGCTGTTTTTCATGGTTCGGCCTTGGCCCTTTAGTTCCAGTGAGGGGATATCTTAACGCTACAGCATACAGTACAATGACATTCTAGACATTCTAACTTTGTGGCAACAGTTTGGGGAAGGCCCTTTCCTGTTTCAGCATGACAATAATCTTGTTCACAAACAAGGTCGATACAGAAATAGTTGGTCAAGATCGATGTGGAAGAACTTGACTGGCCTGCACAGAGCCATGACGTCAATCCCATCGAACACCTTTGGGATGAATTGTAACGCCGACTGAGCCAGGCCTAATCGCCCAACATCAGTGCCCGACCTCACTAATGTTCTTGTGGCTGAATGGAAGCAAGTCCCCACAGCATTGTTCCAAAATCTGGTGGAAAGCCTTCCCTCAACGAGCAGGTGTCCACATACTTTTGGTCATGTAGTGGATCTTGAAGGTGTCATAAATATTTGGACAAATTCACTTATATTTTTATTAAAGCAGTCAAAGCTTAGCATTTGGTCCCATATTCATTCACACAAAAGCTCTGACGAAGGCCAAAGCTTATTAAATATCAGTGATACTACCAAGAGTGATGTGCGGTTTCCTTTTTCCTTCGTCCCATATTCATTCCCATATTCTTAACACACAAGAATTACATCAAGTTTGTGACTCTACAAACTTGTTTCATGCATTTGTAGTTTGTTTTGGTTGTGTTCAGATTATGTTGTGCCCAACAGAGATCAATGACTAATAATGTTTTGTGTCATTTTGGAGTACATTTTTGTGTAAATAGGAATAGGATATGTTTCTAAACACTTCTACATTCATGTGGATGCTACCATCATTACAGATAATCAGGAATGAATTGTGAATGATCATGATCAAGTGTAAAAGTTACAGAGGCACAAAGATCATACCCCCAAGACATGCTAACCTCTCACCATTAACAATAACAGGGGAGGTTAGCATATTTTGGGGGTATGGTATTTATGCCTCTGTTAACTTTACACTTCATTATTCACAATTAATTAATAATTATCTGAAATCACGGTAGCATCCAAGTGATCAAAAACATAGTATAAAATATGGTGCTTTCCACTCAGTTATAAGGCCTCGGACAGGCCAGTGCGATGGTCGAGTGTCTGCCGGCCGAGAGAACTTAGCACCTTTGATCAGAGTGCAAGATGTAATTTGCTAAACGATTCTATACCGAACAAAAATATATACGCAACATGAAGATCTCAGAAATTTTCCTTACAAACAAGCTTATTTGTTTACATCCCTGCATTTCTCTTTTGCCAAGATAATCCATTGACCGGACAGGTGTGGCATATCAAGATGATTAAACCACACGATCATTACACAGGTGTACCTGGTGTTGGGGACGATTAAAGGCCACTCTAAAATGTGCAGTTTTGTCACACAACAGAATGCCACAGATGTCTCAAGTTTTGAGGAAGTGTGCAATTGCCATGCTGACTGCAGGAATGTCCAACAGAGCTGTTGGCAGAGAATTTTAATTTCTCTACCTTAAGCCACCGCTTTTTATAGAATTTGCCAGTACGTCCAACCAGACTAAAATCCGCAGACCACGTGTAACCCCGCCAGCCCAGGACCTCCACATCCGGGTTCCTCACCTGTGGGATCAACTGAGACCAGCCACCTAGACAGCTGATGAAAATGAGGACTATTTCTGTCTGTAATAACGGCCTTTATTTGGGAAAAACTCCTTTTGATTGGCTGGGCCTGGCTCCCCAGTGGCTGGGCCTATGTCCTCCCAGGCCCACACATTGCTGTGCCCATGCCCAGTCATGTAGCATCCATAGATTAGGGCCTAATGAATTTATTTCAGTTGACTGATTTCCTTATATGAACTGTAACTCAGTAAAATATTGAAATTGTTGCATTTACATTTTTGTTCAGTATACATGTAGAAACGGCCAAAAATTACATCCGTCAGTTGCCCGCTGGGCGGTCCCTATAACACACCGCACCGACAGCAAGCGAATGAACGGTGAACGAACGGACCCCAACTATGCCGTCCTACATTTTGTCTGGTGATTTTTCTCTTTTACAAAGTCACCCTTCAGTATTTCTTCTGAAATAAGTTCAAATTGAATTTTTTTGGGGGTATTTACATGTTTTTGTTTGATTTACAACTGCACAGTGCCATGTAAAAAAAATGGCCTGCACTAAATTATTTAAAATTCAAATTAATTTGGTTGGAGGCAATGATTCTTGTTTATTGTATAATTTCTCACCTGTGGTAAGTAGCAGGTGCCTACAGGGTAAAAATAGCCATTCAAGCAGTTTTGAAAAAACATAACATTTTTCTCCATTGCGCTCCTTTGTAAAATGCAAGGGTGCCAATATACTTGACCGTATCTGTAGCTAGTTAGCTGATGTTATACTACATCTAAACAAATGAATACTTCTATTCAGTTGAACAGTCTATTCTAGGCTCAACCTTTCTTTGTAGGTCCTCATTCTCAGCTGTCCAGTCTGCTTGTGTTATGAGCACTGTCTGTCAAACAGAAGAAATGATGGCTGGACACCTTACCACTGTCCTGCTGTTGAAATGTGTAACCTGACCCTCCTATGTGATTTAAAGACTGTACTATAATTAGCACCTGTTCTGACTGGAAGGTCATAGAGAACTCAACTCATGTCAGCTGATGACAATTGCGAAGTCATAAGCATGACGTGATTAAGGACACAGAGAGCAAGTCATAGTGTCTCCAGCTCCTACATTTTTTTACAAGGAGTACATGTGGTCTTAAGTTACAAAATGTAGGAGCACACAAAGACATGTACTGTAGGAGCACAATGAGAACTATTCAAGGTATTTATTTTATAATAAGAGCCTTCAGCAATGACAAAATACAGGGATTGTTGATATTGAGAATATAGCCTACATTATGAATCCTTGCTACTTTTGAAGCATATGTCTTGAAGAAGCTATGGCTTTTATTTTTGTTCCACAAAATTGTTACATACAGTACTACTGGGAAAGTTACCAGGTTATTAACTAGCTAATGCTTTAACATGACTGAACAAGGTGGTTTAAGTTTAGCGACTCGCGAGTAGTTTTAGAATGGCCCATGGACATATTTCATGAATGTAAAATGCGTCCCGCCAATCCGCGATAGAAAGAAAAAAAAGATTGTGCCTCATAACTTTTGAACGGTTTTCTCTATAGTAATTTTTCAACCACCACGGTCACAAGCTGCATTTGTTCATTGACAGGCTAATTGTTTTCTGTGTCCCACTGATATTTGCAGATATTTAATATTAGACAGTTGTGCAATATTATATCAATCACAATGTATTTGTTTATTAGAGAGGATGACATGCAACCTACATAGAATATGTTTTATTTGGTATATGTTTGCTTTGCCTTTAGTGTTCCTGACTGTGGCTTACTTACAATTAACAGGATGACATACGTGTTCTGTTTGGATGCAGACAGTTACTGTGTGATATTTACCTCATTTGAATGTATGATCAACCTCTCCTCCATGTGACTCACAGATGCAGGATGCCTCTTGCATTGGGTGAATTTCTGTCAGGGACAGCAAGCATGACCACACACAAGAGATGGTAAGAAGAATATCTGCAATATTGCAAGATCTGCAATCAGAATCAGGGTGGCTGTGCGAAGTCAAGTGTAGTGCAATAGTTGTTTATTTGCTTTTATACAATGGGTGGTAAAACCAAACTAAATGCAACTAGTTGGCAGTTTTTCCAACTTCCGTTTGAAGTGATTGTGTTAGTTGTGTTGTTGGCTAGTTCCTCTGAACAACAGTGTCCTGACGAAAAAGCTTTTTTATGAATGTATGCAAATAAATGTCACTCGAAAACACAAATGCAAACGCAATTACTTTGCTGTTAATCTGGCTGCACTGGTTGACGTGACTGTAAATTAGCCATAGTTGGATAGCTAGCAAGCAGAGGATAAGAAGGTTTCCCGCCAATATGGCAATTGAACATTTAAAATGAACGACTGGGTCACTTCCATAGATACAGAACAAAAATACTTAACAACTGGGTGGCGTCACTGGAAACCGAACAGATAGAACGAACGACCAGCAGGCTTGGGTTGCAACTGTAGATTTGTGTCAGAACTATACTGTATCTGGTGGAAGGATGGTATAGTACGAATACATTTATAACAAAGATTTGTCAATCATGACTTGAACATGCTGCTAACCCATTGTGTAAAAGTATTAATGTACTATGTATTTTTGTAAATAACAGCTGGTGCACAATATCTAGTCTCAAGGTTTTGCCCACCTGGCGTAGAGTATCTCATGATAAGTTGTAGACCACACTATCTACCTAGAGAGTTTTCATCTGTATTTTTCGTAGCTGACACCCAGAGGTGTCGCTCCTAGTGGCCGGGGACTTTAATGCAGGGAAACTTAAATCCAATCCTTAAATCCAAATTTCTATCAGCATGTTAAATGTGCAACCAGGGGGGAATAAACTCTGAACCACCTTTACTCCACACACAGAGCTGCATACAAAGCTCTCCCTCGCCCTCCTTTTTTAAAATCTGAACATAATTCTATCCTCCTGATTCCTGATTACAAGCAAAAATTAAAGCAGGATTCATCTGACCACTTTATTTTTGACCAGTGACGAGATCAAAAATAAAGTGGTCAGATGAATCAGATGCTAAGCTACAGGACTGTTTAGCTAGTACAGACTGGAATATGTTCTGGGATTCTTCCAATGGCATTGAGGAGTGCACCACATCAGTCATTGGCTTCATCAATTAGTGCATTGATGACATCGTCCCCACAGTGACCGTACGTACATACCCCAACCAGAAGCCATGGATTACAGGCAACATCCGCACTGAGCTAAAGGCTAGCGCTGCCTCTTTCAAGGAGCAGGACTCTAACCCAGAAGCTTATAAGAAATCCTGCTATGCCCTCCGACGAACCATCAAACAGGCAAAGCATCAATACCGGAATAAGATCAGATCGTACTACATTGGCTCTGATGCTTGTTGGATGTGGCAGGGCTTGCAGACCTTTACAGACTACAAAGGGAAGCAGAGCCGAGAGCTGCCAGACGAGCTAAACTACTTCTGTGCTCTTTTCGAGGCAAATAACACTGAAACATGCATGAGAGCACCAGCTGTTCCTAACGACTGTGTGATCACGCTCTCCGCAGCCAGATGGATTACAACGACGTGTACTGCGAGCATGCGCTGACCAACTGGCAAGAGTCTTCACTGACATTTTCAATCTCTCCCTGACCGAGTCTGTAATACCAACATGTTTTAAGCAGATCACCATAGTCCCTGTGCCAAAGAACACTAAGGTAACCTGCCTAAATGACTACCAACCTATAGCACACCTATAGCACTCACGTCTGTAGCAATGAAGTGCTTTGAAAGGCTGGTCATGGCTCACATCAACACCATTATCCCAGAAACCCTAGACCCACTCCAACTTGCATACCCCCCTAACAGATCCACAAATGATGCAATCTCTATTGCACTCCACACTGCCCTTTCCCACCTGGACAAAAGGAACACCTACATGAGAATGCTATTCATCGACTACAACTCAGCGTTCAACACCATAGTGCCCTCAAAGCTCATCAATAAGCTAAGGACCCTAGGACTAAACACCTTCCTGGACTTCCTGACGGGCCGCCCCTAGGTGTTGAGGGTAGGTAACAACACATCCGCCACACTGATTCCCAACACAGGGGCCCCTCAGGGGTGCGTGCTCAGTCACCTCCTGTACTCCCTGTTCACTCATGACTGCACAGCCAGATACGATTCCAAAACCATTAAGTTTGCCGATGACACAACAGTGGTAGCTTGATCACCGACAACAACAAGACAGCCGATAGAGAGGAGGTCAGAGACTTGGCCGTGTGGTGCCAGGACAACAATCTCTCCCTCTACGTGATCAAGACAAAGGAGATGATTGTGGACTACAGGAAAAAGAGGACCGAGCACGCCCCCATTCTCATCGACGGGGCTGTAGTGGAGCAGGTTGAGAGCTTCAAGCCCCTTGGTGTCCACCTCACCATCAAACTATCATGGTCCAAGCACACCAAGACAGTCGTGAAATGGGCACGACAAAACCTATTCCCCCTCAGTAGACTGAAAAGATTTGGCATGGGTCCTCAGATCCTCAAAAAGGTTCTGCTGCACCATCAAGAGCACTGGTTGCATCACTGCCTGGTATGGCAACTGCTCGGCCTTCAACCACAAGGCACTACAGAGGGTGTTGCGTATGGCCCAGTACATTACTGGGGCTAAGCTTCCTGCCATCCAGGACCTCTATACCAGGTGGTGTCAGAGGAAGGCCCTAAGAATTGTCAACAACTCCAGCCACCCTGGTCATAGACTGTTCTCTCTGCTACCGCACGGCAAGTGGTACCGGAGTGCCATGCCTAGGTCCAAGAGGCTTCTAAACAGCTTATACCCCCAAGACATTAGACTCCTGAACATCTAATCAAATGGATACCCAGACTATTTGCATTGACCCCCCCCCCATTCTTTTACACGCCTGGATAGTACAATATTTCCCCATTTATTCTGTTTAAAACACTTCAAGCTCTGTGAAATTGGTTGTTGATCATTGCTAGACAGCCGTTTCCAAGTCTTGCCGTAGATTTTTTATCAGATGTAAGTCAAAACTATAGCTAGGCCACTCAGGAACACTCAATGTCGTCTTGTTAAGCAAATCCTGTGTATTTTTGAAAGGTGAATTTTGCCTGTGCTTAGCGCTAATCTGTTTCTTTTTATCCTAAAAAACTCCTTAGTCCACCCATAACAAGATGCAGACCCCCATGCTTGAAATATGAAGAATGGTACTCAGTGATGTGTATTCAGGATTCAGATTTCCATTCAGGACAAAAAAAATATATCTTTGCCACATTTTTTGCAGTATTACTGTAGTGCTTTTCTTTAGTGCCTGATGGACATTCATCATATCATTGTTATAGTTGTAAATATGTACAGTTGAAGTTGGAAGTTTACATGCACTTAGGTTGGAGTCATTAAAACAAATTTTTCAACCACTCCACATATTTCTTGTTAACAAACTATAGTTGTGGCAAGTCGGTTAGGACATCCACTTTGTGCATATGTAAAAGTATATACTTTACGTCCGTCCCCTCGAACCAGGGATGCTCTGCACACATCAACAGTCACCCTCGAAGCATCGTTACCCATCGCTCCACAAAAGCCGCGGCCCTTGCAGAGCAAGGGGAACCACTACTTCAAGGTCTCAGAGCGAGTGATGTCACCGATTGAAACGCTACCAGTGCTCATCACCGCTAACTAGCTAGCCATTTCGCATCGGCTACACATGACACAAGTAATTTTTCCAAAAATTGTTTACAGATAGATTACTTAACTTATAATTTACTGTATCCAGAAGTTTACATACACTAAGTTGACTGTGCCTTTAAACAGCTTGGAAAATTATGTCATGGCTTTAGAAACTTCTGATAGGCAAATTGACATAATTTGAGTCAATTGGAGGTGTACCTGTGGATGTATTTCAAGGCCTACCTTCAAACTCAGTACCTGTTTACTTGACATCATGGGAAAATCAAAAGAAATCAGCCAAGACCTCTGAAAAGAATTGTAGTCCTCCACAATTCTGGTTCATCCTTGGGAGCAATTTCCAAATGCCTGAAGGTACCACGTTCAAACAATAGCACGAATGGTACCACGTACAAACAATAGCACGCAAGTATAAACACCATGGGACCGCGCAGCCATCATACCGTTTAGGAAGGAGGGATAATCAATCCCAGAACATCAGCAAAGTATCTTGTGGAGATGCTGGAGGAAACATGTACAAAAGTATCTATATCCACAGTAAAACAAGTCCTATATCGACATAACCTGAAAGGCTACTCAGCAAGGAAGAAGCCACTGCTCCAAAACCGCAGTTTGCAACTACACATGGGGACAAAGATCGTTCTTTTTGGAGAAATGTCCTCTGGTCTGATGAAACAAAAA
This sequence comes from Oncorhynchus masou masou, assembly GCF_036934945.1. NCBI lineage: Eukaryota > Metazoa > Chordata > Actinopteri > Salmoniformes > Salmonidae > Oncorhynchus > Oncorhynchus masou. The sequence continues at coordinate 21,218,584 of NC_088239.1, read as the reverse complement.
ATTGAACTGTTTGACCACAATGACCATTGTTATGCTTGGAGGAAAAGGGGAGGCTTGCAAGCTGAAGAACACCAATCCAACCGTGAAGCACGGGGTGGCAGCATCATGTTGCAGGGGTGCTTTGCTGCAGTAGGGACTGGTGCACTTCACGAAATAGATGGCATCATGAGGGAGGAAAATTATGTGGATATATTGAAGCAATATCTCAAGACATCAGTCAGGAAATTAAAGCTTGGTCGCAAATGGGTCTTCCAAATGGACAATGACCCCAAGCATACTTCCAAAGTTGTGGCAAAATGGCTTAAGGACAACAAAGTCAAGTTATTGGAGTGGCCATCACAAAGCCCCGACCTCAATCCTCTAGAACATTTGTGGGCAGAACTGAAAAAGCGTGTGCGAGCAAGGAGGCCTACAAACCTGACTCAAGCATTTCGCTACACTCGCATTAACATCTGCTAACCATGTGTATGTGACAGATAAAATTTGATTTGATTTGAGGGATGGGCCAAAATTCACCCAATTTATTGTGGGAAACTTGTGGAAGGCTACCCGAAACGGTTGACCCAAGTTAAACAATTTAAAGGCAATGCTACCAAATACTAATTGAGTGTATGTAAACTTCTGACCCACTGGGGATGTGATGAAAGAAATACACACTGAAATAAATAATTCTCTCTACTATTATTCTGACATTTCACGTTCTTAAAATCAAGTGGTGATGCTAACTGACCTAAAACAGGGAATTTTTACTAGGATTCAATGTCAGGAATTGTGAAAACTGAGTTTACATGTATTTGGCTAAGGTGTATGTAAACTTCCGACTTCAACTGTATATATTATTATTTTAATTGTTTCAGTCACTTCTCTTTTTTTTTACTTGCACTGTTGGAGCTCGGCACTTAATACTTCTCTAGGTTAGGGGGCAGCATTTGGAATTTTAGATGAAAAGCGTGCCCAAATTAAACTGCCTTCTACTCAGGCCCAGAAGATAGGATATACATATAATTGGTAGATTTGGATAGAAAACACTCTACAGTTTCAAAAACTGTTAGAATAGTGTCTGTGAGTATAACAGAACTGATTTGGCGGGCGAAAACCTGAGAAAAATCCATTCAGGAAGTAGGATTGTTTTTTGCTGTTGTAGTTTTGGATACTGCCAATACAGTATCCATTGATGTAGGACTCAAATTGCAGTTCCTATGCCTTCCACTAGATGTCAACAGTCTTTGGAAATTGTTTCAGGCTTTTATTCTGAAAAATGAGGGAGTAAGAGCAGTCTAAATGAGTGGACCCTGCCGGGTCACAGAGCTTTTTCATGCGCGCGACTGAGAGAGTACCTTTCTTGTTTACCTTTTATATTGACAACATTATTGTCCGGTTGAAATATTATCGATTATTTAGGCTAAAAACAACCTGAGGATTGAATATAAACATCGTTTGACATGTTTCTATGAACTTTACGGATACAATTTGGATTTTTTTGTCTGCCTGTTGTGGCTACGTTTGAGCATGTGGATTATTGAAGAAAATGTGCGAACATAACGGAGGTTTTTGCATATAAAGAGAGACTTTATCGAACAAAATGAACATTTATTGAATAAATGAATGTCTTCTGAGTGCAACCGTATGAAGATCTTTAAAGGTAAGTGATTAATGTTCTCTATTTCTGACTTAAGTAAGTCTTCTACTTGGCTGGTTACTCTTCGTAATGATTTGTCTGCTGGGCGATGTTCTCAAATAATCGTAAGGTATGCTTTCGCCGTAAAGCATTTTTGAAATCTGACACCGTGGTTGGATTCACAAGAAGTTCATCTTTAAACATATGTAAAATAGTTGTATCTTTTCTGAATTTTTTAATGAGTATTTCTGTATTTGAATTTGGCGCTCTGCTATCTCACTGGATGTCACTGGATGTTGGCCAGGTGGGATGCTAGAGTCCCACATACCCTAGAGAGGTTAAGAATTACACTGCACCCTGCAATTACATTTGCAAACCTGCGCGTATGACTAAGAAACTAATCTAAACTATAGAAGTACCTGCCCTGAGATCCCATATATCAAAAACTTGGATGATGCGTTTATTCTTGACACATCCAGTTCTGGATGTTTGACCTCTGGTGTAAGAAGAACATCCTTGAACATCCAAAGACCTCATCATCAACTTTAGGAAGGTACAATCAGCTCCAGAGACCAGAGCATAGAACAGGTGGAGGAATACAAACAGTACCTCGGCACAATAGAAACGATAGCGAGTGTAGTAAAAAATGTCAATCCCCATACTGTATTTGCAAAAGCTAAGAAGGTTGAATGTGAATCAATACGTTTGCAGTCCTTTTTATAGGTGTTTTTTAAATTTAAATGTATTTTTTTTGCACATTTTCTCCGCAATTGGTTGTTACAGTCTTACAAGACTCAGAAGAGGCGAAGGTTGAGAGCCGTGCGTCCTCCGAAACACAACCCAGCCAAGCCGCACTGCTTCTTGACACAATGCCCAGTTAACCCGGAAGCTAGCCGCACCAATATGTCGGGGAAACACCGTACACCTGGTGACTGTGTCAGCGTGAATCGCGCCCGGCTCACCACAGGAGTCGCTTGTGCGCGATGGGACAAGAACATCCCTGCCGGCCAAACCCTCCCCTAACCTGGATGACTCCGGGCCAATTGTGACAGAGCCTGGACTCGAACCAAGATCTCAGTGCCTTAGATCACTGCGCCACTCAGGAGTCCCCTTTTCATAGATGTTTTATTGAGCTTGTCATCACATTTAGTATAGTTGTCTGGTTTGGCTCGCTCACATGGGCAAGTCAGAATAACATAGAGAGAGTTGTGCTGGTCAGTGAAAAGATTGTAGGGTGTAAAGCTCTCACAAGAGGGGGAACAAAAATTGCTGTGGATCAAGTACATATCTACTGAGTAATCAATGTGTAATAGTACTTCATTAAGTGTGCAGTTCTCAGGTCTTTACCTCTTAAAACCAAGAGAGCCACTAACAGTTTTTTTTACCGGCATCAGTATGGCTGTTACTGTACATCTGTTATATGTTTACTATAGTTTTGCAGCAACTGAAGTTCCTTCTGCGAAACAAAGTGATTCTATTTTATTTGTCTCTGGATTCCTTGTACGTTTTTCCTCAATTTGATGTTACATTTTACTTCTCATCTCTTGCTTATTCCTTTTGCTTTCTTCCCTCTTGCACAGCAGCTCATTTCAAAGTATCTTATCTGATATTTGTCTCCATGTCTCCATAACTTTGGATTGAACCTGCATAAGTATTCTTTTAGTAACTGCATCCAGTTCAGGTACCCACTTTTACTGGGTATAGGCCTCTATGTATGTTAAACCATTCTCCTTGTTTTTGACATCATTGCCATTGGACATTGTATTGGCCAATAATTGTCTATTTGCAGTCTGGTTAAGGTAAAGACAGATCAACCAAATTACAACTAGCTGAATATATTTTTCATTACTACATCAACATGTCCGGGAAAATGTTTCATTTTGATTGTTATCTGTGTTGTTTTGTCCACTGCTCAGAATCACATAAAACTCTCATTAAAAATGTAGTATTTCTAGTAATGTAAAAATACTATTTATTTTGTATATATCCTGACCATGATGACATTAACTGCCAATTATGCCCTTAGGCCTAGAGCAAGCTAATACTCACAGCATTGAAATTATGAAAGATCCCTTTCAGTATGTATGACAGATTAACAATTTGATATGATTAGTGGACATGTCCATTTCTGTCCTGACCCATATCACTGGGCCAGGTGACTATTAGTCAATTTGAGATAAATAACCAATTTAGATTATGGAACATTAAATGTCCGTTTCATTATGGAATCCCTGTTTGTAATGGAATCAACAACAACCCTGATGTCTATACCAGACATGGAAAACCTTTGGCATACAGGTAACATGTTACAAGCAATACACAGAGTGGGCTATTTAAATTGACTTTATTCTTCTCATGTTGCATGGAGAATAAAGAAAAACTAAAGCACTACAATCAATAGGTTTTCAGAAAGGTCCATCCGAGAGCTTCACTCTTCATCATGTCCTTTCTGTGACAAAGAAGATAAATAAAGGTTGAGAAAATGTTCTTCTGTATTTTCTGAAAAATGTCTTATTAAGTACTGTTCTTCATATAAATATTTCCATTAACTGTTCCAATAAATAATTTATTAAAATAATTTATTGTGAACAATATTCCAATTCATATTTGATCCTGTCCTATACAATATATAAAGAATATGTAATGAATAATAGTATGGCTGTTGAACATCAAATACTTACAGAGCTATTGAGGTAGAGGCTGTTGTAATACATGAGGGAATTTACAAATGATAACCAATATAATGAATCTGATTGAAAGAACTAACCTGCGAGCCAGCATCACAACTCCTGGCCTCACTCCTCATCCTTTCCTTTCTGTGACAGAGAAGATGGATGGATTATGAGAACATTTTAATTCTACTGTGTAAAGGACAACATTTTATACTGCCATTTACTGTGTCCTTAAAATATATGATGGGAAACTTCAACAGGTATGTGAATTATGGTACACTATGAACATCATGCTGTCCCATACAGATAGTAAATGTATCTGATTCTCTTTACTGTGTAATAGCCAACACTAAGCTTTTACAAAATGTTTGTCGCAATAACGTCCAATTAAAGCATTCAATAAACAGTCATATTTTTCTCTTCAACTACAGTATTACAGAAATGAGTTACAAATGTTAAAGCTGTTTGCCGCACAGATTCAATGAGCAATCTAAAACAATTCTAGATTTATCCCCAATTCTAACCCCGATATATCCTCAAAGCAACGGCATGGAGGGAATTATCAAACCAAGCCAAGTTGTATTAGACACATGCGCCGAATACAACAGGTAGACCTGACAGTGAAATGCTTACTTACGAGCCCCTAACCAACAATGTAGTTTAAAAAAGGGAACTCCAAACAAAAATCATTATCAGCTATGTTGGTCCTCGCCTGAGGTATTATTGATATAATTTGTCTATATTTTAAATACAATGATTTAGCCAACATGTTAATAGAAAATAAATCCATGACGCCATTCTGATTATTGGCATTCAATCAAAATGTCCCTTGATCTTGTCCTGTATAGTTTCAGAACACAATAGATGGCAGCAAATTAATAAACATGCATTGTTATCAATTATGAATAACAATATATACAGTTGAAGTCGGAAGTTTACATACACTTCGGTTGGAGTCATTAAAACTCGTTTTTCAACCACTCCACAAATTTCTTGTGGAGAAAAATGTTCTGTTTTTTTCGCTTTGGCTCCGCCTCCTGTCCAGCTCAGGTGTTTGGCATCGCCGCCCTTCTAGCTGCTGCCGAACCTACTGCTGGCAAACGCCCTTCACTCATCAACCCCGGACTTGTCTCATATTCATTTCATACACCTGGTTCCAATCCCCACTCTATCACTGTATTTTCAGTTGAAGTCAGAAGTTTACATACGCTTAGGTTGGAGTCATTAAAACTTGTTTTTCAATCACTCCACAAATTTCTTGTTAACAAACTATAGTGTTGGCAAGTCAGTTAGGACAGCTACTTTGTGCACGACACAAGTCATTTTTCCAACAATTGTTTACAGACAGATTATTTCACTTATAATTCACAATACCACAATTCCAGTGGGCCAGAAGTTTACATACACTAAGTTGACTGTGCCTTTAAACAGCTTGAAAAATTCCAGAAAATGATGTCATGGCTTCAGAAGCTTCTGATAGGCTAATTGACATAATTTGAGTCAATTGGAGGTGTACCTGTGGATGTAATTCAAGGCCTACCTTCAAACTCAGTGCCTCTTTGCTTGACATCATGGGAAAATCAAAAGAAATCAGCCAAGACCTCAGAAAAAAATTGTAGAACTCCACAAGTCTGGTTCATCCTTGGGAGCAATTTCCAAATGCCCGAAGGCACCACGTTCATCTGTACAAACAATAGTACGCAAGTATAAACACCAAGGGACCACGCAGCCGTCATACTGCTCAGGAAGGAGATGTGTTCTGTCTCCTAGAGATGAATGTACTTTGTTGCGAAAAGTGCAAATCAATCCCAGAACAACAGCAAAGGGCCTTGTGAAGATGATGGAGGAAACAGGTATAAAAGTATCTTTATCCACAGTAAAAGGAGTCCTATATCGACATAACCTGAAAGGCCGCTCAGCCACGAAGAAGCCACTGCTCCAAACCGCCATAGAAAAGCCAGACTACGGTTTGCAACTGCACATGGGGACAAATTTTTAGAGAAATGTCCTCTGGTCTGATGAAACAAAAAATAGAACTGTTTGACCATAATGACCATTGTTATGTTTGGAGGAAAAAGGGGAGGCTTGCAAGCCAAAGAACACCAACCCAACCGTGAAGCACGGGATGGCAGCATCATGTTGCGGGAGTGCTTTGCTGCAGGAGGGACTGGTGCACTTCACACAATAGATGCCATCATGAGGGAGGAAAATTATGTGGAAATATTGAAGCAACATCTCAAGATATCAGTTAGAAAGTTACAGCTTGGTCGCAAATGGGTCTTCCAAATGGACAATGAACCCAAGCATACTTCCAAAGTTGTGGCAAAATGGCTTAAGAACAACAAAGTCAAGGTATTGGAGTGGCCATCACAAAGCCCTGACCTCAATCCTATAGAACATTTGTGGGCAGAACTGAAAAATTGTGTGTGAGCAAGGAGGCCTACAAATCTGACTCGGTTACTTCAGCTCTGTCAGAAGGAATGGGCCAAAATTCACCCAACTTATTGTGGGAAGCTTGTGGAAGGCTACCCGAAACATTTGACCCAAGTTAAACATTGTAAAGGCAATGCTACCAAATACTAATTGAGTGTATGTAAATGTCTGACCCACTGGGAATGTAATGAAAGAAATACACACTGAAATAAATAATTCTCTCTACTATTATTCTGACAATTCAAGTTCTTAAAATCAAGTGGTGATCCTAACTGACCTAAGACAGGGACTGGTTACTAGGATTAAATGTCAGGAATTGTGAAAAACTGAGTTTAAATGTATTTGGCTAAGGTTTATGTAAACCTCCGACATCAACTGTATATAATGATAATATGAATGGCAAGTTGATTAAATATGCCTTAACGGTTTTCAAAGTTGAGGCTTTTTCATCTACAGTGCCTTCCAAAATTATTCATACCCCTTCGATTTCTTCACATTTTATTGTGTTACAGTGGGATTAAATTATATTTTTGTCAACAATCTACTCAAAATGCTCTGATGTCAAAGTGAAGAAAAAAACATTTTTTTTAAAGATTAATACAAATTGGATAGCTAAATTATAGTCATTGCATAAATATTCAGCCCCTTTGTTAGGCAAGCCTAAATAAATTCAGGAGTAAAATTTGTCTTAACAAATCACATGGACGTTTTTTTTATGACTAATCCTTCCTCTATCCCCCATACATCTGTAAGGTCCCGAAGTCAAATATTGAATTTCAAGCATAGATTTAACTACAAAGACCATGGAGCTTTTAGAAAGCCTCATAAAGAAGGGCAGTGATTGGTAGATGGGTAACAATAACAAATCAGACATTGAATATCTCTTTAAGCATGGTCAAGTTAATATTTTTTTGCCATGGATTATGTATTAAACCACCCATAGACATAAAAGATGCAGTCGTCCTTCTGAACTGAGCTGCAGGACAGGAATGAAACTGCTCAGGGGTGTCCCCATTTGGCCATCTGTGTTTAAAAAAAACTGAGGATGGATCAACAACATTGTAGTGAATCCACAATAATGACTTAAAAGAAAAATACAAATATACAGAATAAATTTAATTCTACAAAAAAACACAGCAAAGGAATATACATTTTTTCCCAAATGTAAAGCCTTAGGATTGGGGCAAATACAACACATCACGGAGTAATTGCCTCCTTTTTTATTTTCAAGCATTGTGGTGGCTGCATTATGGTATGAGTATTCTTGACATCGGCAAATAGTGGCTCATTTTTCAAGATATAAAGTATAAGGGGTTGAGCAAAGCACAGGCAAAATCCTAGAGGTAAACCTGCTTCAGTCTGCTTTACAACAGACACTGGGAGATGAATTCATCTTTCAGCAGGACGATAACCTACAACACAAGGCTAAATCAAACCTGGAGTTGCTTACCAAGAAGACAAAGTGTTTTCCTGAGTGGCCAAGTTACGTTTTTGACTTAAATAGTCTTGAACATGTATGGCAAGACTTTAAAATAGCTGTCTAGCCTTGATCCTCAACATCGTGACAGAACTTGAATAATTATGAACAGAATAACAGAATAATGGGCTAATATTGCACAACCCAGGTGTGTAAAGTTCTTAAAGACTTACCCAAGAAGACTGACAGCTGTAATCGCTACCAAATATTTATTGACTCAGGGAGCTGAACACTTTTCACATTTCTATTCATCTTTGACATTACAGAGCATGTGTAGATTGTATGTGTATTTTGTGTAGATTGTTGACAGAAAATTCCAGTTCAATCTATTTTACTTCCACTTTGTAACACAATAAACTGTGAAGAAATCCAAGTGGTATGAATACTTCTGCAAGGACACAACAGAACAAGGGAAGTCCGCAAATTATCCTTTAGGATTCTTGAAAAAGTAACTTTACTGACCTTGGATCCGGCATCACGACTCTTGGCTCTCATCTTGTTGACCTGAGACTCAGCAATATCAGCCCTCTCTTCTGCCTCATCCAGTTCATGCTGAATCTTACGGAACTTGCCCAAATTGGAATTGGCTTGTTCCTCCTGTGAAAAATGTTAAATACAATTTAAGTTTCTAGCAAACAAAACAATTAGAAAATTACAGACGCATCAGTTGGATGATAGAAGGTTACTTACAGCCTCCTCTGAAGTTCTCTTGTAGGATTTGACCTTCAGCTGCAGTTTGTCCACCAGGTCCTGCAGGCGGCTCAAATTCTTACGGTCTTCCTCAGTCTGCACACAAAAAGAAGGGAAAAAATAGTAATGCTGTAGATATATCTTACATTTCATTCTGAGCATGTTAATGTATTTGTGCATTGTCAAATTAAAGTATATAATGTACCTGGTATGTGAGCTCCTTGATGCGTCTCTCATATTTACGGACTCCTTTCACCGAATCACTGCTCCTCCTTTGCTCCAGTTCCACTTCAGTCTCTAGCTCTCTCACCTAGAAAGATATGATCGATGTTAACACAACATTTACATTTATTTTGATAGTAACCACTACTTTTAATTTTATAACTACAAATATGACTATAAATATGAATTGTGACATTGAATTGATAGAAGAGAATGTTGCTTAGACACTTACTCTGGCCTCCAGCTTCTGGATCTGCTTCTTGCCGCCCTTCATGGCGATTTGTTCAGCTTCATCCAGGCGGTGCTGCAGGTCCTTGATGGTCTGCTCCATGTTCTTTTTCATGCGCTCCAGGTGAGCACTGGTGTCCTGCTCCTTCTTCAGCTCTTCTGCCATCATGGCAGCATCAGTAATGGCCTTCTTGGCCTTTTCCTCAGCATTTCTACACTCCTGCACGGCCTCCTCCACTTCATTCTGAAGCTGGGATGTGTCGCCCTCTAGCTTCTTCTTCTGGCTCAGTAGGCTGGTGTTCTACACACATATATATATATATGACAAATTATGTTTATATTACCTATACGTACCTCAAGTAGCAGACATTTAAAGATGGAATCCGTAGTAGGGGAAACTGGCACTGTCATTCCAAACACCATAGTTATTGTTTTGTTTTGTTGACAAAGCAGAGGTGAGGAGCATTGCACAACATGGTACATTACATTTTCTGCTGTTTTATTGTGCTTGCAATGACGTCCAAAGGGAAAAAACTGTGTTTTTCATTTGCAGTAACTACTTTGTTGTTGTAATATCACAAACAGACGTGTCAGTTTCACATTAAGGATTCCATCTTTAAGGAGAACACAAATTGTTATGTATTACCGACTTACCTGTGAGTGGAGCAGCTGAACTCTCTCACTAACATCCAGCAGTTCCTGCTCAGCCAGTTTGCGGCCTCTCTCAGTCTGCTCCACCAGGGCTCTCAGCTCATCCAGTTCAGCCTGCATCAGGTTGTTCCGTCTCTCCACAATGGCAATGTTCTCCTTCAGGTCATCATTGCTACGAAGAGCATCATCCAGCTGCAGTTGAGAATCCTGTAGAAAGAATCAATGATTTGACTATATTTATTTGTATTGTTTCACAGTGTGTTTTTTTCTTTTTCTGAATGCACAAGAAATGTTTTTAATTCAGTGGTGTGGAAGTAATACCTTCAGATGGGAATGGAGACCCTTAAGTTGCTTCTGGGCCTCTGATGCCTGCCTGTTGGCCTGGCTGAGCTGGATCTCCATCTCATTGAGATCTCCCTCCATCTTCTTCTTCAGCCTGAGCGCTTCATTCCTGCTGCGAGTCTCTGACTCCAGGGAGCTTTGCAGGGTATCCACAACTCTCTGCTGGTTCCTCTTATTCATCTCCATTTCTTCATCCTTCTCCACCAGCTTCCGTTCAATGTCAGCTTTCACCTGATTGAACTCCAGCTGAGCTCTCATGATCTTGCCTTCCTCATGCTCTAGGGAGGCCTATGAGATCACAGCCACCCATAGTTTGTAAAATCTTAAAATAAAATGTTGGTACTTTCACTATCTGTAAATGTTTTCTATTCTCACCTCAGCTTCCTCTAGAGCAGACTGTATCTCAGCCTTCTCCTGCTCCAGCTGTTTACGGATCTTCTCCAGTTCATGGATGCTCTTTCCTCCTTCACCAAGCTGCTCAGTCAGGTCAGAAATTTCCTCTGTGGAAAAATATAGTTGTACATCAGAATCTTTTCTCTATAACATATCGATATTTTATTGACTAAGTTTTATAGGCTATTAATTCTTATGCTCTGACCTTGGAGGTTCTTGTTCTCCCTCTTCATGGTCTCAAGATGATCCAGAGACTCCTCATAAGAGTTCTTGAGTTTGAAGAGCTCAGTGCTGAGAGATCTGGCCTCTTTCTGGGAGCTCTCCAGCTCAGTCTGAGACTCCTCAAACTTCTGCTTCCACTCAGCTAGGACCTGAAAGTCATACAGGTGTTTTAAGTGGTTTGAATACAGTGTATGATTAAGATAAAATATATGTGGAAGGACCACGAGAGGGCAGGCTCGGCTCACGGATAGTCGCCCAACAAGGCATGGGAGACAAGGTAACCAGAGGCAATTAAGCACAGCTGACAGTACTAATGACATATTCTCCTTCCCCTATAAGAGAGAGTATGGAACCAGCAGAGGGGGGAAAACTATCTCTGGAAGGTTGTCAGCCGACGACATAGCCCAAACGATTTAATTTGATTGCTTTTCTGATTTTCGTGACCACGTTGCCTGCTGCTAGCTTGGCATAATGCTATGCTAGGCTATCGATAAACTTACACAAATGCTTTTCTTGCTTTGGCTGTAAAGCATAATTTCAAAATCTGAGATGACAGGGTGAACCTCTTAGAGATCAGGCTACTTTTTTCAAAATTCTGTTAAAAATCGTGCAACATTTCAACTTCCTGCTACTCATGCCAGGAATATAGTATATGCATATGATTAGTATGTGTGCATAGAAAACACTCTGAAGTTTCTAAAACTGGTTCAATGGTGTCTGTGACTATAACAAAACGAGTTCCTTGGTCAAAATCGCAAGAAAACCTGATCACAAAATCGACAAAGAAAAAATCCATCCGCCAGTCTCTGTATTATCTATGGCTTGCCATAAATGATGGGACTGAGCTTGCAATTCCTACAGCTTCCACACAATGTCGCCAGTGTTGTGATTACCAGGTCCCTTTATCCTTGGTCAGATTAGTCAATGGCACATCCTGTCTTCAGGTGCGCAACTGGAAAAAATGTCCGTGAGGAAATGGACTTTGTTTTGAAAACTTCTATCTATTGAATACAGATCGCTCCGTGATCAATTTGATCGTTTATTAACGTTTACTAATACCTAAAGTTGGATTACAGAAGTAGTTTGAAGTGTTTTGTCAAAGTTTATAGGCAACTTTTTTAATTAAAAAAAATAACGTTGCGTTTAAAAACAGTGTTTTTCCTGGATCTGACGGTCTTCATAAATGGACATTTTGGGTATACAAGGACCGATTTAATCGAAAAAGACCCAATTGTGATGTTTATGGGACATATAGGATTGCCAACAAAGAAGCTCGTCAAAGGTAATGAATGTTTTATATTTTATTTCTGCGTTTTGTGTAGCGCCGGCTACGCTAATTCCTTTGTTTACATCCCCTTCTGGTATTTCGGAGTGTTGCATGCTATCAGATAATAGCTTCTCATGCTTTCGCCGAAAAGCATTTTACAAATCTGACTCGTTGGCTAGATTCACAACGAGTGTAGCTTGAATTGAGTACCCTGCATGTGAGTTTTAATGAACGTTTGAGTTTTAACGAGTGCTATTAGCATTTGGCATAGCGCATTGTTGGCAAGGTGGGGCGATTGCGTCTCGGGTGGGCCAGAGAGGCTAAGCTGTGTTTCACTATATTTCATGAATATGAATATTTTCTAGAAAACATTTTTTGTCCGTTTTTTGTCCGTTGTTTTATGCTAATTACTGTAGTCGATGACAACGGAGGAGGAGGTTGATATTGAGGCCTCCCACATGACCTTTGAAAGGACGGCCACCTTGGAAGAGTGGCCGACCACAGAATGGGCGAGAGCATTAGCCCCTCTTTTGACCGGGGTGGCTCAGGAAGCCTATTTTGACCTGGATTCCCGCGAAGCTGCGGACTATGGGTGACTAAAAATCGAGATCCTGTCCCGGTACCAATTGACTGCCAGAGGTAGGGCTGTAAAGTTACATCAATGGACCTATACAGCTGATCAACCCGTCCGTGCCCAGATCTTCGCATTAATACGACTGACGAAACAGTGGCTAGAACCTGGAAAGAGAGTAGGACATGTGATAGAGACCCTCGTAGTGGACAAGATATTGAGGGAATTACCCAGTGACTTAAAAAGGGTTGTGGGGCAAGCCAACTCGTTGTCAGCCGACGACATAGCCCAGGCGGTGGAAACATATCGGTCTACAGGGGAGTTGTTAAAAAGTGACAATGAGGAACGGAAGGATTCTTCCAATCCCGCACCACGACTCACCCCGGCACGTCCGCCACCGAAACGCCCAAACCCCCTCCGGAGGTGGGAGAAGTCAGCCACCACACAGCAGGGTCGGTGTTATAAATGTCAGTCTCCCGACCATTATGCCCCACAATGTCCTAGCAAGGACGAGCCCATGGTCACGGAGTCATCACTGCCTACCCCCACACATCCTGTTTTGAGGGGGCAGGAACAACACTGTTGGTTACCAGAAATAGCCCCAGAGATTCCGGTTCGAGTCGAAGGACAAGATGTGGTAGCCATTCTCAACTCGGGAAGTATGGTTACGTTAGTAGAGGAACGGATGGTGACCTCCGCAACACTGCTACCAGACAAAGTAGCCGTATCCTGTATCCATGAAGACCCACTATTACCCCACTGTGAATCTGCCTATTCTCACTCCAAAAGGAAGGTGTACAGTCAGGGCAGGGAAAGTGCCCCAGCTGAAGATGCCATTATTGATCGGGAGAGACTGTCCCCTATATAAGGAGCTTCGGCAGATGACGTTATGCACGGGAAGAAGGTGGACAGGAAAGAAGAGAAAATCCAAGCCCGAGGTAGTAGTCCTAGAAGGAGACATAGCCGTGTCCTCGTCCTCTGCAGCAGAGGAAGAAATAGCGACCCAACGTTTACGACAGATATTCCAGGAAACCACTGATGAAGACACATGTGAAGGGTTATACACAACGCAGGAAGGAAGGAGCAACCAGGCACTAAGGGATATATTTGAAGCTCCATCCGAGGAGGGAACCTGGAAGGGATTCTCCTCGGTCACCCCTGATGGGGATGGGGAACAACCTCCACATCCCTCTACCCAGGTTGACCTGCCCCAGGAATTAAAGGGACAGTTCGGCACCTCACAGCATAGAAACCCAGACCTAAGGGTGGCCATGAGGAAGGTGAAGGTGATTGACGGGAGGAACGTCGACGGATCAGGTGAGCCCCCTCTTCCTTACTATGCAATCAGGCTGGGTCTCTTATACTGGGCTGTACAATGAATGGGGGAAAACCAGGAATTACTAATGGTGCATAGACCATACAGGGATACAGTTCTACAGCTAGCCCATTCCCACGTCCTAGGAGGACACCTGGCACGAGACAAGATTATTGACAGAATCATGCAGAGATTCTATTGGTCCCGGGTCACCCGGGATGTGGCCAGGTATTGTAGGACGTGTGATCAATGTCAACGTACAGCCTCCATGGCCACACCTACGTAACCCTTTGATTCCTCTCCCCCTTTGAACGCATAGCTATGGACCTCGTAGGACCCCTCCCAAAAATCCGGCAGAGGACACGAGTACATCCTAGTGATTATAGATTACGCTACCAAGTTCCCGGAGGCCATACCCCTGCGTAACATGTCTTCAAAGGGAATTGCCAAGGAGTTGTTCATTATGTTCTCTCGTGTGGGCCTCCACAAGATGATCTTAACCGATCAGGGAACCCTGTTTATGTCCTGGTTGATGAAGGACTTGTGTCGGTTATAGCAGGTTCAACAGATATGTACAAGCATATTCCACCCTCAAACAGACGGGTTGTGTGGCCGCTTGAACAGATTGATTAATAGCATGTTGAGAAGAGTGGTGTCCCGAGATGGGAAAAACTGGGACATGCTTCTCCCACACTTAATGTTTGCCCTGCGTGAAGTACCCCGGGCATCCACTGGATTCTCTCCGTTTGAATTGCTCTATGGCAGACCCTGTCGAGGGATCCTCGACTTAGCCAAGGAGACCTAGGAGACCCAACCATGCCTCTTTCGATCCACAATAGAACATATTACCCTGATGAGAGACCAGCAGTGTGGCCCATAGTCAAGGAGCATATGGAGAAGGCACAAAGGACCCAAGGCCGGGCCTATGATAAGTCCGCGACCCCCAGTGAGTTCACCGTGGGAGAGAAAGTGATGGTGCTCATGCCCACGGCCGAACATAATTTGCTGGCGCAGTGGAGGGGGCCCTACGAGGTAATGAAAAGGGTCTCACCGGTCAATTACCTCATCAAGCAACCTGACAGGAGGAAGAAGGTCCAACTCTATCACATAAACCTGTTGAAGACGTACCATGGACGAGAGGAGGAGGTGGCTTTGATGGCCCTGGCTTCCAGGTTAAGAGAGCAGGTGTTAAGAAGCGTTGTTTGGCGGGTTATGTTTCAGAGGATACATGACTCTACCGTCGCCTCTCCTGAGCCCATTGGGGAGTTGCAGCCATTAAACAAGATCGCAATTGGATAACACAAAATTGGGGAGAAAAAGGGGGTAAAAATATAAATATGCAGTACATAAAATCTGCAGCACAAAAATGTCCCTATTAATGACCTCCATCTCATCTGATCCATACTACTAATCATCTATTTTCTGTGACAAAGGTTTTTATAGATGAAATAGTATTTATTTAATATATTTTCTTAGTCCCTTATTCGTTATGATTAATTTGCATGTACCCCTTTAAGAGCTTCAAGCAAATCCATGCTATAAATATTTTGTTTCTCTCTGTAAATTAGGTATTTAGATTAAAATTGGTTTGGGTGAGAGTAGAACGGTTTTTCTGCATTGTAAAGATACAAAACTATACTCTGCCTGTTTCTATGGCAGAGGCTATGATACACAGCTAAGCATAATCAAACTTGCCTGTGCTAATGATTCTCACAAGGCGAAGTAAAATGATACAAATGACTTTGAAATTCAAATGGATTCAATTGCGATTTTTGGGTTGTTTTTTTTGTAATTGGCCTAAACACAATACCCCGTACTGTCAAAGTGGAATTATGTTTCACAAAATTTGTACAAATTCATTAAAAATGAAAAGCTGTCTTGGGTCAATAAGTATTCGACCCTTTGTTATGGCAAGCCTAAATAAGTTCAGGAGTATAAATGTGCATAACAAGTCACATAATAAGTTGCATGGAATCACCCTGTGTGCAATAATAGTGTTTAACAGGATTTTTTATCACTACCTCATCTTTTTACCCCACACATACAATTATATGGAAGGTCCCTCAGTGCAGCAGTCAATTTCAAACCGATTTGGGGGGATAAAAATGAAATGGATTGGAACTAAGCACAGACAAAATCCTAGAGGAAGATGAATTCACCTTTCAGCAGGCCAATAAAACACAAAGCCAAATCTACAGTGGAGTTGCTTACCAAGAAAGACAGTGAATGTTCCAGAGTGGCCAAGTTACAGTTTTGACTTAAATCAACTTGAAAATCTATAGCAAGACCTGAAAATGGTTGTCTCACAATGATCAACAACGAATTGACAGCGCTTGAAGAATTTTGAAACACTAATGGGCAAATGTTGCACAATCCAGGTGTGGAAAGCTCTTAGATTTACCCAGAAAGACTCACAGCTGTAATCCCTGACAAAGGTACTTCCACAAGGTATTGACTCAAGGGTCTAAATACTTATTTAAAGGAGATATTTCTCTATTTAATTTTCAATACATTTGCAAAGATTTCTGGAAACATGTTTTCACTTTGTTATTAGACAGTGTGGTGAAGAAGGTACAACAACACCTCTTCAAACTTATGACCAATTTTTGTTACAGATGCACAATTGAGAGCATCCTGTCAGTCTGTTTCACTGCCTGGTATGGCAACTGCACCTCTCGCGGGGCTTTCCAGAAGGTGGTGCGGTCTGCCCAGCGTATCACCTGGGGCACACTAGCTGACCAGGCCACCTACAGCACCCGATGTCATAGGAAGGCCAAACAGATAATCCAGGATATCAACCACCGAGCCACGGCCTGTTCACCCCGCTATCATCCAGAAGGTGAGGTCAGTACAGGTGCATCATAGCTGGGACAGAGAGACTGAAAAAATGCTTCCATCTCAAGGCCATCAGATTATTAAATAGCCATCACTAACCGGCTACCACCTGGTTACTCAACCCTGCACCTTAGAGGCTGCTGCCCTAATGTATATACATACACATGGAATCACTGGTCACTTTAATGATGTTTATATACTGCTTTACTCATCTCATATGTATATACTGTATTCTATTCTACTGTATTTTAGTCAATGCCACTCCTACATTGCTCGTCCTAATATTTATATATTTCTTAATTCCATAATTTTACTTTTAGATTTGTATGTATTATTGTGAATTGTTAGATACTTCTGCACTATTGGAGCTAGGAACACGAGGATGTCGCTATACCTGCAATAACATCTGCTAAATATGTGTATGTGACCAATGAAATTTTATTTTATTTGACATTTTCACTTTGTTATTATGGGGTATTGTGTGTAGATGGGTGATTTTTAAAATATTTTTTATTCATTCCTTTTGAATTCAGGCTGTAGCACAACTAAATGTGGAATACATCAAGTGGTATGAATACTTTCTGGAAGCACCACCAAGTCAAAATTCTATGTGCATTCCAAAGGACACGTTTATAAGTGAGTGTTCCAAAAATGTACCATTTGAAAACCACTGCACCAGACTACCTGCCGCCCCTCATGTACTATAATGAAGGCTAATAAGACTTGTGTTTTTCTTACCTTGTCAAAGTTCCTTTGCTTCTTGTCCAGAGAGGCAGCAGCTGCATTGGATCTCTCCACATCCACCATGAGATCTTCAATCTCATTCTGGAGTCTGTGTTTAGTCTTCTCCAGGGATGAACATTTAGCATTTACAGCTTCCACAGCTTCCTCTGCATCCTGCAGACGCTGAGCCAGCTTCTTCCTAGATTGACATAGATGAGAAACACATTTCTAAACAGCTGTCTAATATATAATGGTTGTGTAACAGGTAATCAATGTATTCTTCATCATGTACATTTGTGTATCACTCTTTCAGCCAAGGTTCAATAGCCTGAAAATTAAGAGAAAGTAATAAAACATCCTTACTTTGCGTCCTCAAGCTCCTCAGTCTTCTGGATGGCATCAGTTTCATACTTGGTTCTCCACTGAGCCACCTCAGCATTAGCCTTGGACATGCCACGCTGCAGCTCAGACTTGGCCTCCTGCTCCTCCTCATACTGCTCCCTCAACAGATCGGAGTCATGGCGAGCAGACTGCACTGCATGGGCAAGTGCGTTCTTGGCCTGGTAAGGACATTTAAAACAAAAAAGGATATGTGATTATGCCTGAAGATGAATGTAGTTAGATAAGAGACACTGCATTCTTTGTATAAATACCTTGACTTCCTCCTCCAATTGTCTCTTTAGATCTTCAATCTGCTGAACGTTGGACTGCTTACCTCTGGTCAGTTGAGAGACCAGAGAGTCCTTCTCCTCCAACTGTCTGGCAAGTTCACCTGTTTTCATGCAATTCAAATTATTTTAAATTATATTACTTAATCAGGTTATTTATTGTGGCTGTTCATGTGAATGTTCAGATTTTTTGTTAATATACCATTCTCAGTTTGAAGCTTTGCTTTCTGCATTGTGAAATCATTGATGGATCGCTGTCCTTCCTCAGCTTTTGTCCTGTATTCACTCATCTGGTCCTCCAGAGTGCGACACATTTTCTCGAAGTTTGTCTAAAACAGATTTGTTTTTGAAATACAGAACAGCGACAAAAAGCATATATTTTATAGATCAATGATCAATGGTAACACATACTTTGGACTTCACCATCTGCTCCATGTTGGAGACCACATCATCCAGCTCCAGCCTGAGCTCACTCTTCTCTTTCTCCAGCTTCTGCTTCACTCTCTGAAGGTTGTCAATCTGTTCTCCCAGGTCAGCTACACTGTCAGCATTTTTCTTCCTCAGAGTGGCAGCTGTAGCCTCATGCTGCAGGGTAGCCTCTTCAAGGTCTCTGCGCACCTTCTGGAACTCAGCCTCCCTCTTCTTGTTCATCTCAATCTGGGCAGCAGTGGCTCCACCAGCCTCCTCCAGCCTCTCACTGATCTCTTCTAGCTCTCTGGACAAGTCTGCCCTCTGTTTCTCCACCTTGGCACGGGCAGCTCTTTCAGCCTCCAGCTCTTCCTCTAATTCCTCAATGCGGGCCTGAAGTGGTAGGAATTCAAATTATCTAGTAAAAATGTAACTTTAACAAGTAAAGCGTTTCAACAATTGTCTTGAATTACCTGCAGCTCCTTCAGTTTTTTCTGAAGCTGGGCACCCATGGCCTGCTCATCCTCAATCTTGCTGTTGAGTTGGCTCATCTCAAAGTCCTTCCTGTTGAGAAGAATATGATTGTTTTGTTTTTGCTATTGAATAACACTTTGTAAGCACTTTTTGACCTGTGATCCTACTTCTTCATTCTCTCTTCCATCTGCTGCTTGTCATTCTCCAGGTCCATTAGGCTTCCTGGGTCAACTTCAAGTCTCCTTCCAGCTTTCTCTTGGCTCTCTCAAGGTCCATTCTCACCTTCTTCTCTTGCTCCAGAGACCCTTCAAGCTGATAAAATATATATTAAACAATATTCAGAGTAACCAATTTACTGTAGCATATTTTTTAGGATATAACACATTTTGTTGTAATTTTTATGAATTCCTATTTGATACTCACATCATCAACATGCTGTTCCAGTTTGGCTTTGGCTTTGGTCAGTGTGTTGACTTTGTCCTCCTCACTTTGCAAGTCATCCAGCGTTTGCTGATGAGCTTCCTGCAGAGCCTTCTTCTCCTTGGTCAGCTTGGCAATGATTTCATCCAGAGCTGCCATCTCCTCAGTCAGGTTTTTAACCTAAGGAAACAGAACATTGCCATTACACTTCCTCCAAACATATTAATTTAAGTTTTAATAACACAATAATAAAGAAAAGCATTTACCTTGTTCTCTGTGGCATGCTTTTCCTTCTCCACTTTAGCCAGAGTGAGCTCCAGATCATCAATGTCCTTCTTGAGTTCTGAGCACTCATCCTCCAGCTTCCTCTTCTTAGCAGTTAGCTCTGAATTCATCTCCTCCTCATCCTCCAGTCTTTCTGTCAGCTCTTTTGCTTTGGCCTCAAGCTGGATTTTGCTTTTGATCAGACCCTCACATCTCTCTTCAGCATCAACAATAGTGTCTTCTTGCTGTCAAGAAGTATATCAAATTCTCCAATGCTCAGATGTTTGTTTGGAGGCAAAATATTTGGACACTACAAATGATTGACAAATTCTCCACTGATTGTCCGTATAAATTTAGAAAATATTGTCTCTTTCTCTCTGTTTTTCCATTTCTCTTGTTAGCTCTTAGCTTAAAGCTAACTAGTAAGGCCATTTTGACCCAATATGTGACTGCAGCAAAGTAACTGTAGTGCAGTTAAAGTTACTCACAGTTTGGACAGCGAGCTGCAGGTCGTTCTTCTCTTGGAGAAGGGAGACCATCTTCTCTTCCAGCTCCTTTCTACGGGCTTCACTTTTAGCATAAGCCTCTTTAAGCTTCAGGAATTCTTCCTTCATGTTGGCCATCTCCTTCTCAGTCTCTGCTGACTTCAGCAGAGGTTTGATCTTGAAGTACAGCTTCATCCAGGGCCAATTCTTGACACCCATGAAGGCACGAATGTTCCATTGGATCACAAGCAAGGCATCCCTGCAACATTTTTTATAAAATATGGTTAATACAACTGTTCCTCACCCCTAACATATCCTCTGCAAGAGTTTAAGCTAATATAATTTCTACCTGCGGTCAACCATTTTCTGGAACTCAATTCTAGCAAGTAGACCACGTGATCTGGCCTGGAATGCAGTGATGATAAGGGCGAGACGATCGTCTCTCATCTCCTCAAGTAGACCCAGGAGACCAGCCTTGAAGAACACCTGAAGATACACAAAGGCCATAATGTGATGCTGAGATCTTCTTGTATTTGGTAGGATTGTATTTTTCTAAATCATCTGAATGTGGTGTACCCCAGATTTACAAAACTTGTCAGTCATGTTTTGATTGCTGATTTCTTGCTTCTGTAAGGAAATGGCATGAGTTGACCACCATCTTTCCTGTCATCAGCATAAGTTTTTATAACTTCAGACCCAGCATGTTGACCAAGAGTTACTACAAGGTCTTTAAAAATAGAAAGTCCATCTCAAATGGTTTGGCCACTATGCTTTTAATTGCTTTCTGTAGATCTGAATCTACTACATTTTGGACCTATACCAAGTATAAATGTGTATTTCTTGACTTGACCCATTTGCCCTACAGACAGATGACATGAGGTAAGCATGAACAGTTATATATTAGCAGTTATTTCAAGAGGCATTGTTCAGGTCGGCTGGATGGTGGTGCATTGGTAGTATACTGCTTAGACCCCGTAATTACTGCTACTTTTCCATCCTGCAATTTATGCTGCTTTCATTACCAAGTGGGAGGTGTGAATTTACCAGTTGTGAAGTCATAAATACCAGCAGGTGGATGCATTCACGTGATTTGAAGTCGATGAGAAACAGCGAGTGGTTAATGGCCAACAAGCTGCGTAATTCATAAACTAAAAGTAAAAGCTATCATGCTCGTTTAAAAAAAGTATAGTTTTCAACATATTAATAGATTTATTTTTATAAATAATGTTTTGTCTGATAGTGCTGTTTGAGGTCATTTCCCAGTTGGATGGGCATTCAAGTGGACATTTCTGGGTCGTATTTCTGAGTGGTAAATTCCCACTTCCTACTTGGTTACGAACGCACCATTAGATAATTTACCTTAGTGTGTCCTAATCTGTACTGGGTATGGTCAATATCCAAAGAGCCCAACAGTTTTTCTGATGCCTTCATGTTGTCCATGAACTGACCCTCAGGGATAGCATTTGGATTGAGGATGCGGTATCTGAATTTAAATCAGAAAGCAATTATCTTTAACAATGGAACACCTGAATAGGTAAACAGTTGAATTTATTTTGGAAAGGAAATTAATAATTATTTTTTACCTTTGTTTGAAGTCAGCATACAGGATTCTGTTGGGGAAGCCCTTTCTGCAGATCCTGATGCCTTCCAGCACACCGTTACAGCGCAGCTGGTGCATGACCAGAGGATTCTCCATGGCCCCAGGAGTCTTGGTCTCATTGGGGATGATGCAACGCACAAAGTGGGGGTGAGTAGACCTCAAGTTGGTCATGAGTTTACCCAAGTTCTCCTGTCAGTATGACAAATGTAGAATTTTCCATCAGTGAATGAGTCTCCAAGTACCTCACGAGTCACCATAGCATTTAATGCTAACATGCCAATCCATCTCAAGAATAGTGCAAACATAATACATTTGTTAGTTAGAAATATATTGATTTAAGCTCAGATTTACCCTATGCAATGCAGACACAGTCTGGAAGGAAGAGCCTCATTGAATGAGTCTCCAAGTCCCTCACGAGTCATAGTGGCATTTAATGCTAACATGCCAATCCACAACATACTGGCATCTCAAATTTAGTGCAAATATAATACATCTGTTAATAATCTTCCATGTGAAAACATCAAACACATATTGAGTTAAGCTCAGATTTACCCTGTGCAATGCAGACACAGTCTGGAAGGAAGAGCCTTTCTTCTTTTTTCCTCCAGCCGCTTTTTCTTCAGGTGCTGTATAACAATGAAATAACTATTCAAATATACTTTTATTACTACTATCATATACTGTGGATTGTTATTTATTTGAGTGTGTTGTAGTATTTGCAGATATAAACACATAGTACCTCCTTCTGCACCAGCATAGTTTGCAAAGAGGTTGGCCAGGAACTTAAGACTTGACTTCTGGAACAGTCCAACCACAGTCTCATTCAGGGGGTCCTTGTTCTTCACCAGCCAGTTACCAATGTTGTAGTCAACAATGCCAGCATAGTGAACCATGGAGAAATGGGCCTCTGGTTTACCCTTAACAATCCTAGGCTTCTGGAAGCATGCATTTTTGCCGAGATGTGTATCATACAGCTTAGCTTTGAATGTATTATCACTGGCCTTAGGGAACATGCACTCCTCTTCAAGGATGGACATGATACCCATGGGCTAGTGGAAGGAATGAATGAAAATTAATTAATGTTAAGAGCAAAGCATTGTGAATAAATATCAGAATAATTTGTCATTGAAGCACATTTATGAAGACCGTCCTTGTAATATTTGAAATGTCAAAGATGACTTAGGATACATCATATAAACTACTGCACAACTGAAGATACCAACCCTTTCAATGAGATCAATGCAGGCAGCCAAGTCCATGCCAAAGTCAATGAACTCCCAGACGATGCCCTCTTTCTTATACTCTTCCTGCTCCAGCACAAACATGTGGTGGTTGAAGAACTGCTGCAGCTTCTCATTAGTGAAGTTGATGCACAGCTGCTCAAAGGTGTTGAACTGAAATAGAAGTTCACAGTTACTTTATTTTGTCAGCTGTAATGTTATAGATTAATTGTTTTGTGTCCTTTTTATCAAATTTACATCAAACACTCACCTCAAAGATCTCAAAGCCAGCAATGTCCAGCACACCAATGTAGTGCTGACGAGCGTTCTTAGTGTCCAGAGTCAGGTTTATTCTTATCACCATCCAAAGGAACATGTTCTCATAAATTTTCTTTGCCAGTGCACCAATAGAGTAGTACACCTACAAAATATTGAGAAAAGAAAATACCGAAACATCGCCTCAACATAAACACATAGGGACAGTTTCCTAGACATAGATTAGATTAAATATGATTTTTTTTGTAAAACATTTCTTTCCCTTTATTTAACTAGGCAAGTCAGTTAAGAACACATTATCATTTACAATAATGGCCTTCACCGGGAAGACGCTGTGCCAATTGTACGCCGCTCTATGGGACTCCCAATCATGGCCGGTTGTGATACAGCCTGGATTTGAACCAGGGTGTCAGTAGTGACGCCTCAAGCACTGAGATGCAGTGCCTTAGACCGCTGCGCCACTCGGCCTCATTCTGGACTAAAAAAAGCGTGCTAAATCGGGAATTACAGGTATGAACATAGACAAGATTTGAATATTATTTCATTTTTTGGGAGACTCACCTGGTTGACATTCTGACCTTTGGTGACCCACTCATTTCCAACTTTGACCCTTGGGTTACACAGCCCCTTGACCAGGTCAGCAGAGTTCAGACACATCAGATATGCAGCTTTGTCAAGATCTAGAAAGGCAATGTTTTATGATTGGAAGAGGCAATATAACTGATTTTAGATTTTCAGATTTTTCAGATACTACTGCATAATGAAGTGAGAGGTTTTAAATCCTCAGCACTCACCCTCAGTGCCATCTGCCTCTGCTTGCTCCTCCCGCTGTTTATTCTTGAACTTCATGTTGCCGTAGTGCATGATTGCACCAACCAGCTTATACATGCCATTCTTCTCCTCTTGGGAGAAGCCCAGCACATCAAAGGCATCCTAGTCCCAAATGAAAGGTAATTGTTTTGCATTGCAGAAGGGGTTGGAATATTATTGCATATACAGTATATAGATATATTACTCACATCAGTAGCCATTAGCTCATCTGAATCATTAATGGAAGTTACAGCAATCTCTCCTTGGGAGATGAAGGCATAGTCATAGGGATTGCTTGTGATGAGTAGCATTTCTGAAAAGAATTGAACAGCTCAGTTTAATGTGTGTTCATGCTGTGGTATAGGTCATAACATAATATACTCAGTATTTGGATAGGTGTGAATAAGAAAATTGGCATTGTTCTAAAACAAGTAATATTATAAATACCCAGGACTACAAATTTGGCATCATCAAGTTTGGAAAAACTTCAGCTGGAAATTGTTTTGTGTGCATTGAATATTTGTGTTTTGTGCTTAATAAGCATTTAAATCATTGTACCTTTCTCATTGACAAATAAAATGTTAAAAATCCCATTCTGTTATGAGTTTTGCAGTGAGGAGAAAAGGGGTAACACACTGCCTGGGATGGCTGTGCTGCGTCATAAGAATTTAATTGGATTTCATCAGAAATGTTCAGTTTAATCCAGAATTGACCTCAACCCTATTCAGTTTGATGTTTCAATACTCACCCAGAAGTTCTGGTTTCTGTTGGGACAGGATCTGGTAGAAGATGTGATAGTCTCTCTCAGCCTTGAGCTGGAAAGTTACACGTGACTTCTCCAGAAGATCTGATCAGTATGGAAAAGTGCTTTTGGTATTAATGTGTTTCCTGTCAAATAGATCTGTTCAAGCCTGGGCAAATTGAGTGTTGTACTCACAAGTCTCAATGTCAGCAGACGAAAGCTTCCCAGTGACTCCAAAATGAATTCGGATAAATTTACCCTGTAAGTTATTTTCAAAGCAGAAATGAATAATCACATTAGATCAGAGTTCAAGTAGTATTTGTTTTCTTTTTGAATACCTTAAGTGCACATGATTGAGCTTGCATATGGTGTAATGGAACTGATGGAATAGTCCTACAAGTTTAAATTCCACCTATCTGGTTCTCTAGGCAAACTCAATCAAACACTGAAAGTATTTAAAAGAAAACAAATACTGTTGCACACATACAGTCCCAAAAGATTAGCTGATGGACCTGAGGAAGTTTAGCTGACGTCATGACATCTACTAATTATATCCTAATAAAATTTGGATTATAATAGAATTCAAACACAGACAATAACAGATTAGATGACCATGTATGATAAGATTTAAATGATATTTGACAAACAAACAAGACCAAACTTACGAATCGGGAGGAGTTGTCATTCCTGATGGTCTTGGCATTACCAAAAGCCTCCAGGGCAGGATTGGCCTGGATGATTTGATCCTCCAGGGTCCCCTACAACCCAACAACCACACAGTGTTAAAATGCTGCGATAAAGATCTTTATGAACTAAAACATTTTTTTCATCAACATATGCTCATTCAACCATGAAGAATGTTGCTAGTGTGGAAAATTATGCCATTTTAGAGTTTCAAAGTAAATATTCTGCAATTCTATACATTTTGCCATGACAATCAATGGGGGCCACATGCCATGACAATTTGGGAATTTTAGGGTCTCCCTGACTGTAGTTATTATTTGAGTGATTGTTAGTTCTCAAAGATGATCATATTGAAAAATATTATGGTCCATTATCTTTTCTCCATACATTATATCTGGTTTTTGGTAATTTAAGTCTACACTGAAAACGATCCCCAATTATTATTATTAAAAATGAATATAAAATAAAAAATGTTTTGTGTGGGACATGATTTAGCAGTAGCGGTATTTCACATTTGCATTCTATTTGACCTTTTTTTCTTCTGATACACTTTTCTTTCCACTAACAGCAGCAATGCTGGCAAAGTACTGGATGACTCTCTTGGTGTTAACAGTCTTTCCAGCACCAGATTCTCCACTGGAATTGAAAATACAAATGTTAATGTCTCAGGATTTATCCGAATTTTAAATAGCCTCAAATCAAGTCAGCATTGGGTTGATGTACTTACGTGATAAGGACAGACTGATTTTCCCTGTCTGTTGAAAGAAAACAGACAGTAAATTAGACATTTTCCAAATGTAATTTTTCATGTTAATGTAAATGAAAGTTGTATTTTACCTGACAACATGTACTGGTAGGCATTGTCAGAAATGGAGAAGATGTGAGGTGGAGCTTCACTCCTCTTCTTGCCTCTGTAAGCATTGACAACAGACTGATCGTACACTGGCAGCCACTTGTATGGGTTGACAGTGACACAGAACAGTCCTGAGTAGGTCTGTGGAAGACAAGGGGATGCATATTTAGTTTAATTCATTTGAATGAATGATTGATTTAATAGATATATTAGCAGACAGGTCATTACTTACGTAGATCATCCAGGCTGCGTAACGCTCTTTGAGGTTAAACAGCACAGCGGGCTCGTGCAGGAAGGTGAACATCGCCATGTCCTCAATTTTATCAAACTTTGGCGGGTTCTGGGGGTGGACATCATCCTCCTTCACAGTAACAGTCTGAAAGAAGAGCCAATTCAACTGTTTTGTTACATTTTAAGGTGTAGAGACAAATCCTAACTTGAGATTGATTACACACAGTGTTGAATTTTTGCAAATTATACATTTACATGTAATGCCTGATTTGCATGAAAGTTAAATATCTCATGTTAGGATTCGGCATTTTCATTTTCTCTTGTGAGAAAAAATTTAATTTTAAAAAGCACATAACTCAATTCAGTTTATAACTAATAGTTCATCAATCATGGAGTTATCGTAGTAGAAAAATGTATTATTTTATGATTTTCCAGAAATGTTCTTCACCAAAATATTTACCTTTCCAAACTCCGTCTCAGCGGTGACTTTAGCCCCATCTCTGCTGGTGATTGTGGCCTTGACGTATTCTACCTCAGGGTCAGGCACATAGCACTCTCTCTTTATGTCAAAGGGTCTAGTCTGGCATTCCATACGCTCCTTGTCTGACTTACGAAGAAAGGGCGCTGCAACGCCAAACTCTGCCATCAAACTGTCCCCCATTCTTAATTCTGTAAAAGCAGGAACAGAGCATTGAATATGTACAGTATGTACATATTACATACATTACAGTAAAAGGTTTGAGTTAATGAAGTCCCAAACTCTGCCATCAACGCATCCCCCATTCTTAAATCTATACAGGTATGTGTGTATCTATAATTGTTAGGTTCAATTACCAGTCACATTTATTTATAAAGCCCTTTTTACATCAGCCGATGTCACAAAGTGCTATACAGACACCCAGACAAAAAACCCAAACAGCAAGCAATGCATATGTAGAAGCAGATGTAGCACAACTTCCCGATTTACATGTGGCTGTCCTCTCACTGTTGCCATGTTGTGTTGTATGCCAGGATTCTCATGATAAATGTTTCTCAAACGTAAGAAAGAACAACCATTTAGATCTTCATACTTTACAGTATTTTTTACAATATCAACCATATTTTGATAGTTTTACATTTTATTCTGTTAATGACAAAGGGAACCGTGCATGTTGTGGTAATAACCTAATATCAGTGTAAAGCACTAATATTAAAAGAATATTAAATACATCAACAACTTTAGGGCACCAGGGCTGTATTTCACTTCTCTCTGGTACCATTTTTGGAATGCATAATGTAAATCAAACATTTGATCCCAAACATTTTCCACCAAAGACCTAAGTTAATTGGAAAATGGTATGCTAGTATCACTACTGTATGTATATAGGTGTACTGTATATGAGTGGTATATTGTACCATGGCATAAAGGTCATGGCAGAACAATAGAACTTTAAAATATAAGCCTAAAATAGACATGAGGGTCAAGGCAGAACAGCAGTAGGCTACCAGATTTAGAGTCATAGATTAATAAGAGTTTATCTGAACAATGTCAAGGTTAGCCAACCAATAGCACATTGTAAATACACAATATCCTGTGCCTTTCACAGCAGGCCAAAAGTAGCTACGTCCACTGTAGCTGATATTTACCGCTTGTGTTAGTGATGAAACCAATTACTTTACATGAGAGATATATTATACAATACAGCAAAATGATCCTGTAGCAACAGGAGTTTAACCGGTTAGTCCATAATGTTGCTTGTTCAGTGATTAGGCTGTTAGCTGGCCAAATGTAGGCTACATGAAATTACTGTTTATAGAACCGTCTGTTAGTGTGAGTTTTCAGTGAAATCATATAAATCACGAAGATCATCTGCATTTCGTGCATTGCAGGAAAACTCATCAACAAAAGTCTGTACATCTGTGAAGTTTGACGAGATTGATGTGTTCAGACACCAACATGTTTGCATTACAAATGTGGCAAGCTGTTTTACTTTTCATGAAACACATTTGAAGACTTCACTCAAAACATTTAGGAGGCATCTTGTAGAACCTATTTTTTTTACAAGATTATGATTCTTACCAGTTGTTGGTTACCCCTTTGGATACCTTTTGATGAAAATAATTTCTACTGAAAAGGAAATAGACATACAAATACAAATATCAGTCAACTGACCAGCTATGTGTGGTTATGACTATTGTTAGGTCGTATAATGATTATCTTTGCCCTCCTCAGCAGACTGCCTCTATATGCTTACCTTCAGGATGTCCTGTGTCCTTGTGTCTCCCCCTGGTCTGTCTCCCCCTGGTATCCATCACTCTTTATAAAGAGTGTTACTCAGCCATATATGGAGATGGGCTATGTCATGACATAAATTAGACGGCTTATTTCAAAAGATCTGTATTTGGGGCTAGAGGTGTATACCTCTTTGACCTATCAGGCTCGTTGTAACAGGCTATTCCAGGGTGGACAGAGGATGCATTGAAAGCATTTTATTTCTGAGTTTGTTATTGTGAGGTAGTTTGGATCGACAATAGCAAGCAGCAGGTCTTTACAGTACCATTAGTCCCAAAATGAGGAAAAATAAGTTAAAATATCCTAATTTAATTTCATAACCTGTATTCAGCTGGTCATTTACATTTTTATGGATTTTAATGGTGTGTAATTGGATGTACAGCATAATGCAGTTAGATGATCATTGACCTACTTCATCACATATTATTTATTCATCAGAGATGTTTGGAATAAGATTGACTCCTCTAATGTTCACTGAAGGTGAGCATAGAGGATCTCAAGGACATTCGCACAGTCATAGAGACGTGATTACATTTCCTGAGCACTTTCCTCTTGAAAAAGTTATAATAACCTGTGTAATCTAATGGGTTAAGAGTAACCTGTGTAGGATACTTAATAAGGAGTTGAACCAAGGGGCATACGGGCTTTGATTTGTAGTAACACTCTCTTAAAGGTCGAGATAGCTGTCAATGCATTAGTGTAAAGCTGTCTACAAGCCGTCAACAAGGTGATAATAAGTAGTTGTCATCGCCAGAGAGAGTTCCCCTCCTTAAAGACCTCTGCAGGGGACATAGAGGTGCCTTACAACTTAACACCTTGGGTCTCCTTTCAGCAGTGATGTTAACTAATCAGCTTCCAGAGCTGAAAATATCACATGCTACTCAATGACACTGTTAAGGGTCGAATTCCCAGCTGTCGGGGGTGTGTGTTAATATGTGAGTGGAGGGGAAACATTTGTAGATTTCAATTTTTAAAAACACCTGCATGAACCTACAGTCCAGTGAAGTGAAAACTTTACAGTTTTGGATTTGAGATACAATCTTTAAAATGATGCGACAGTACAGAATGTCAACTTTTATTTAAGGGTATTTTCATACATATCTATTTTAATGTTTAGAAATGAAATCACTTTATGTATCTAGTCCCCGCATTGGTCATAAGTATTTGGACAAATTCACTTATGTTTATTATAGTAGTCAAGTTTTGTATTTGGTCCCATATTCGATCCCATATTCCTAGCACGCAATGACTACATCAAGCTTGTAAATACAAACTTGTTGTATGCATTTTCTGTTTGTTTTGGTTGTGTTTCAGATTACAGTGCATTCTGAAAGTATTCAGACCCCTTGAACTTTATACATTTTGTTACGTTACAGCTTTATTCTAAAATGGATTAAATTGTTTTTTTCCCCTCATCAATCTACACACAATAACCCATAATGACATTGCAAAAACAGCTTTTTAGACATTTTTGCAAATTAAATTTAATCAGTACTTTGTTGAAGCACCTTTGGCAGCGATTACAGCCTCGAGTCTTCTTGGGTATGACGCTATAAGCTTGGCACACCTCCCATTTGTCCCTTCTCTGCAGATCCTCTCAAGCTCTGTCAGGTTGGATGGGGAGCGTCGCTGCACAGTTATTTTCAGGTCTCTCCAGAGATGTTCGATTGGGTTCAAGTCCGGGCTCTGGCTGGGGCATTCAAGGACATTCAGAGGCTTGTCTCGAAGCCACTCCTGCGTTGTCTTGGCTGCATGGTTAGGGACGTTGTCCTGTTGGAAGGTGAGCAGGTTTTCATCAAGGATCTCTCTGTACTTTGCTCCGTTCATCTTTCCCTCGATCCTGACTAGTCTCCTAGTCCCTGCCGCTGAAAAACATCCCCACAGCATGATGCTGCCACCACCATGTTTCACTGTAGGAATGGTGACAGGTTTTCTCCAGACGTGACACTTGGCATTCAGGCAAAATAGTTCAATATTGGTTTCATCAGGCCAAAGGAGCTTGTTTCTCATGGTCTGAGAGTCCTTTAGATGTCTTTTGGCAAACTCCAAGCGGGCTGTCATGTGCCTTTTACTGAGGATTGACTTCCGTCTGGCCACTCTACCATAAAGGCCTGATTGGTGTAGTGCTGCAGAGATGGTTATCCTTCTGGAAGGTTCTCCCATCTCCATAGAGGAACTCTGGAGCTCTGGCAGAGTGACCATAAGGTTCTTGATCACCTCCCTTCTCCCCGATTGCTCAGTTTGGCCCGGGGTGCCAGCTCTAGGAAGAGTCTTGGTGTTTCCAAATTTCTTCCATTTAAGAATGATGGAGGCCACTGTGTTCTTGGGGACCTTCAATGCTGCAGAAATGTTTTGGTACCCTTCCCCAAATCTGTGCCTTGACACAATCCTTTCTCAGAGCTCTACGGAGGGCTCATGGCTTGGTCTTTGCTCTGACATGCACTGTCAACTGTGGGACTTCATATGGACAGGAGTGTGCCTTTCCAAATCATGCTCAATCAATTGCATTTACCACAGGTAAACTCCAGTCAAGTTGTAGAACCATCTCA
Organism: Oncorhynchus masou masou; assembly: GCF_036934945.1. Taxonomy (NCBI): domain Eukaryota; kingdom Metazoa; phylum Chordata; class Actinopteri; order Salmoniformes; family Salmonidae; genus Oncorhynchus; species Oncorhynchus masou. Next base: position 21,186,969 of record NC_088239.1, on the reverse strand, counting down.
AGGATGATCAATGGAAACAGGTGCACCTGAGCTCAATTTCGAGTCTCTTAGCAAAGAGTCGGAAATTTTCCAAATCTAAAAACTTGTTTTCACTTTGTCATTATGGATTATTGTGTGTAGATTGATGAGGAAAACATTTAATTTAATCAATTTCAGAATAAGGCTGTAGCATCACAAAATGTGGAAAAACTCAAGGGGTCTGAATATTTTCCAAATGCACTGTATTTTATGCCCAGTAGAAATGTATGGAAAATAATGTATTTTGTCATTTTGAAATCACTTTTATTGTAAATAAGAATATAATATGTTTCTGAACACTTCTACATTAATGTGGATGCTACTATGATTACAGACAATCATGAATTAATCATGAATAATGATGAGTGAGAAAGTTATACAAGCACAAGACAATAACAGGAGAGGTTAGTATATTTTGGGGAGGTTATTCTATTTATGTCTCTAACTTTCTCAATCTTCATTATTCAAGATTCATTCACGATTATCCATGATCATGGTAGCATCAAAGTATTTAAACATATTATAACCTTATTTGCTATAAGTGACTCCAAAATTTCACGATACATTTTTAACCATTCATTTCTGAAACACAACCAAATCAAACTGCAAATGTATCCAACAAGTTTGTAGAGTAAAAGCTTGGTGTAGTCATTGCATACCAGGAATACAGGACCAAATACAAGACTTTTGACTACTTTAATACACATATAAGTGTATTTTCCAAATACTAATGACACCTTCATATGGGGGGACTAGATACATAAAGTGCTTTCATTTGTAAACGGTAAAATAGATATGTATGAAAATACCCTAAAATAAAAGGTGAAATTCTGTCCCCTTTGCCTCATATTAAACATTTGACCTCAAATCTAAAATGTTGGAGTATAGAACCAAAAAGTATAGAAAGCTTCACTTTCCAAATACCTTTTTAGATGTGTGTATGTAGCTTAGTCTCAGATCAAATTAAGTGTTGAAAGATGACGCATTCATGGCTTTCATATATAACCAGACTTAGTATAGTATATTTAAGCAATAAGGCTAAGGGCTGTTCTTACGCATGGCGTAAAGTGAAGTGCCAGTATACAGCCCTTAGCCGTGGTATATTGGCCATATTACACAAACAACCGAGGTGCCTTATTGCAATTATAAACTGGTTACTGACAGAATTAGAGCAGTAAAAATAAATGTTTTGTCATACCCGTGATATACCGCGACTGTCAGCCAATCAGCATTCAGGGCTCAAACCACCCAATTTATAATATATCGTATACCACGAGTATAAGAAAACAATTACTTTTACTGCTCTAATTACATTGGTAACCAGTTTATAATACCAATAAGGCACCTCGTGGGTTTGTAGTATAAGGCCAATATACAGTACCATGGCTAAGGTCTGTATCCAGGCACTCCGCATTGCGTCGTGCTTAAGAACGTCCCTTAGCCATGGTATATTGTACCAAACACCACACCCCCTCGGGCCTTATTGCTTAATTAGACAGCATTTCATGTTGGTTATTCTGGTAATGAATGTCCATTTTGTTGAGAAGAATGCATGGGTAAATTTACTAACTTAAAAATACTACTAATTGTGTCAAAAAAATAGTGTAATCATTACCCTGATGCAATATCAGTACATGGTTAAAATATTGTCTCTCTTAAAGATGGATTTCAAAAGAAGCAAAACCCAAGATGATATTGATTGAATCCTAATTACCAGAATAATACATATCACACCATTGTTATGAATGTTCTCTTGACGTCCGCCCGTCTGTCGCCCACCGGCGGGCGGGTGAACCCTATAACACACCGTGCTGACAGCAAGCGAACGAACACTGAACGAACGAACCCCGACTATGCAAACCTACAATCTGTCTAGTGATTTTTCCCTTTTTTACAGATGCGGTAAAATATACTGGCACCCTTGTATGACTACATATTTTTGGTGTTGACATGTTTATTTGTTTGATTAATAACTGCACAGGACCAAGTAAAAAATTACCTGTAATAAATTATCTAAAATTCAACTGAATTTGCTTGTAGGCAAGGCTTCTCGTTTACTGTGTAATTTCTCACCTGTGGCAAGTAGCAGGTGCCTACAGGGTAAAAATAGCTATTCAACCAGTTTTGAAAAAACAGAATGTTCTTCTCTATTGCACTCCTTTGTACAGGACAAGGGTGCCAATATATCTGACCGCATCTGTAGCTAGTTAGCTGCTGTTATTCTACATCTAAACGTATGAATACTTCTATTCACTTCTACAACATTCTATTTCAGGCGTGACCTTTGTTTATATGTCCTCAGTGTGCTTGTGTTATGAGCACTGTCTGTCAGACTGAAGGAATGGCTGGGCACCTTTCCACTGATCTGCTGTTGAAATGTGTTACCTGACCCTCCTATGTGATTTAAAGACTGAACTATCATTAGTTCCATGCAACTGTTCTGACTGGAAGGTCATAGAGAACTCAACTCATGTCAGCTGATGACAATTCCGAATTCATAAGCATGACGTGATTAAGGACACAGAGAGCAAGTCATAGTGTCCCCTGCTATATGCTGACATTTTGTGCTCCTAAGTAAAAAATGTAGGAGCACACAAAGACATTTAGGAGCACAATGAAAAGTATTTAAGGTAGTATTTTAATGATAAGAATCGTCAGCAATTACAAAATACAGGGTTAAACACCAGAAATATTTTTAAGATTGAGAATATAGCCTACATTAGGCCTTTATGAATCCTAGCTACTTTTGAAGCAAAAGTCCCAATGAATGAAGTAGTTTTAGAACTGCCCATGACATTGTGAATTAATGTATGAATGTAAAATGCAGTCCGCCAACAGAAAAAAAATGTTCTGCCTCCTAACTTTGGAACGGTTTGAGCTGCAAACAAGCTGTTTTCTCTGTAGTAATTGTGCAACCACGACTGTCACGAATATGCTCAATTTATTCTCTATATTACTCAGAGGCTGAGGTACAGCGAATCCTAATCATTATCTGTGTGGTTTTTTTCTAGGCGCACTCGTGCTCCCAAATAGAAATTCCAGGTCAGGGAGTAAATATTTAGGAACATACAGTTGACGTCGGAAGTTTACGTACAACTTAGCCAAATACATTTAGACTCAGTTTTTCACAATTCCTGACATTTAATCCTCGTAAAAATTCCCTGTTTTAGGTCAGTTAGGATCACCACTTTATTTTAAGAATGTGAAATGTCAGAATAATTGTAGAGAGAATGATTTATTTCAGTTTTTACTTCTTTCATCACATTCCCAGTCCTTAAGCCATTTTGCCACAACTTTGGAAGCATGCTTGGAGTCATTGTCCATTTGGAAGACCCATTTGTGACCGAGCATTAACTTCCTGACTGACGTCTTGAAATATTGCTTCAATATATCCACACAATTGTCCTCCCTCATGATGCCATCTATTTTGTGAAGTGCACCAACCCCTCCTGCAGCGAAGCACCCCCACAACATGATGCTGCCACCCCCATGCTTCACTGTTGGGATGGTATTCTTCGGCTTGCAAGCCTCCCCCTTTTTCCTCCAAACATAACGATGGTCATTATGGCCAAACAGTTCTATTTTTGTTTCATCAGACCAGAGGACATTTCTCCAAAAAGTACAACTTTTGTCCCCATGTGCAGTTGCAAACTGTAGTCTGGCTTTTTTATGATGGTTTTGGAGCAGTGGCTTCTTCTTTGCTGAGTGGCCTTCCAGGTTATGTCGATATAGGACTCGTATTTATATCGTAATATATTTGATTTGGAATGCTAAGCCAGACAAAATTAAACTAAAATATACTGATTAATAAATAAATAAAACATTTTTTATGGATAATTATTTTTTTAAATTATATTAATTTTTATATTAATTTTCTGTGTACCAGGGAGCTAGTTTCTTATGAGAATTTTTTTTTTAGTTTTTAGGGGTGCAACTGCATCTAGGGTATTGTGCAAGGTTAAATCGAGTTCCTCAGTTAGGTGGTTAACTGATTTTTGTCCTCTGACGTCCTTGGGTAGACAGAGGGAGTCTGGAATGACATCAAGGAATCTTTGTGTTGTCTGTGAATTTATAGCACGACTTTTGATGTTCCTTGGTTGGGGTCTGAGCAGATTATTTGTTGCAATTGCAAACGTAATAAAATGGTGGTCCGATAGTCCAGGATTATGAGGAAAAACATTAAGATCCACAACATTTATTCCATGGGACAAAACTAGGTCCAGAGTATGACTGTGACAGTGAGTAGGTCCAGAGACATATTGGACAAAACCCACTGAGTCGATGATGGCTCCGAAAGCCTTTTGGAGTGGGTCTGTGGACTTTTCCATGTGAATATTAAAGTCACCAAAGATTAGAATATTATCTGCTATGACTACAAGGTCCGATAGGAATTCAGGGAACTCAATGAGGAACGCTGTATATGGCCCAGGAGGCCTGTAAACAGTAGCTATAAAAAGTGATTGAGTAGGCTGCATAGATTTCATGACTTTAAGCTCAAAAGACGAAAACGTTATCATTTTTTATTTGTAAATTGAAATTTGCTATCGTAAATGTTAGCAACACCTCCGCCTTTGCGGGATGCACGGGGGATATGGCCGCTAGTGTAGCCAGGAGGTGAGGCCTCATTTAACACAGTAAATTCTTCAGGCTTAAGCCATGTTTCAGTCAGGCCAATCACATCAAGATTATGATCAGTGATTAGTTCATTGACTATAATTGCCTATTATAATAGACCTATTTTGAGATGTGAAGTATCATGATCTCTTTCAATAATGACAGGAATGGAGGAGGTCTTTATCCTAGTGAGATTGCTAAGGCGAACACCGCCATGTTTAGTTTTGCCCAACCTAGGTCGAGGCACAGACACGGTCTCAATGGGGATAGCTGAGCTGACGACACTGACTGTGCTAATGGCAGACTCCACTATGCTGGCAGGTTGGCTAACAGCCTGCACCCTATTTCATTGTGGAGCTAGAGGAGTTATAGCCCTGTCTATGTTGGTAGATAAGATGAGAGCAATTATCTACAAATTCTATCTTTTGGGAGGGGCAGAAAACAGTTTTCAGCCAGCGATTGAGTTGTGAGACTCTGCTGTAGAGCTCATCACTCCCCCTAACTGGGAGGGGTCCAGAGACAATTACTCGATGCCGACACATCTTTCTAGCTGATTTACACGCTGAAGCAATGTTGCGCTTGGTGATCTCTGACTGTTTCATCCTAACATCGTTGGTGCCGACGTGGATAACAATATCTCTATACTCTCTACACTCGCCAGTTTTAGCTTTAGCCAGCACCATCTTCAGATTAGCCTTAACGTCGGTAGCCCTGCCCCCTGGTAAACAGTGTATGATCGCTGGATGATTCATTTTAAGTCTAATACTGCGGGTAATGGAGTCGCCAATGACTAGAGTTTTCAATTTGTCAGAGCTAATGGTGGGAGGCTTCGGCGTCTCAGACCCCGTAACGGCAGAAGTAGAGACAAGAGAAGGCTCGGCCTCTGACTCCGACTCATTGCTTAATGGGGAAAACCATTAAGTCAAAGGTTTGGACACACCTACTCATTCACAGGAAGGCCAGGAAGATCAAGGTCCTCAGCCACCCAAGCCATGGGCTGTTCCCATGGCCTGTTTACAATTGTAAATATGTATATGTTATTATTTGAATGATTGTTTTCATTCACTTCTATTTTTGACCTGCACTGCATAGCTTATGAATTTCACTTTAGCCTGCAATTACATTTCCGACCCTGTACATATGACGAATAAACTAAACTATAGAAGTACTCGCCCTGAGACCACCAACATAAAATACTTGGATGACACTTTTATTCTTGACACATCCATTTCTGGAAAGTTTGACCTCTGGTGTAAGAAGAACATCCTTGAACATCCAAATACCTCATCATCGACTTTAGGAAGGTTCTATCAGCTCCAGAGACCGGAGCATAAAACAGGTGGAGGAGTACAAACAGTACCTCGGCGCACTAAATAATTTGGGACCCAACAGTGGGCGAGTGTAGTAAAAACTGATCATTCCATACTGTATTTACAGAAGCTAAGAAAGTTGAATGTGAATCAATCCGTTTTGCAGTCCTTTTATAGATGTTTTATTGAGCTTGTCATCACATTTAGTATAGTTGTCTGGTTTGGCTCGCTCACATGGGCAAGTCAGAATAACATAGAGTTGTGCTGGTCAGTGGAAAGATTGTAGGGGGAAAAGATCTTGCAAGAGGGGAACAAAAATTGCTGTGGATCAAGTACATATCTACTGAGTAATCAATGTGTAATAGTACTTCATTAAGTGTGCAGTTCTCAGGTCTTTACCTCTTAAAACCAAGAGAGCCACTAACAGTTTTTTTACCGGCATCAGTATGGCTGTTACTGTACATCTGTTATATGTTTACTATAGTTTTGCAGCAACTGAAGTTCCTTCTGCGAAACATAGTGATTATATTTTTTCTGTCTCTGGATTCCTTGTTGGCCTACGTTTTTCCTCAATTTGATGTTACATTTTACTTCTCATTCCTTTTGCTTTCTTCCCTCTGCACAGCAGCTCATTTCAAAGTATCTGATAGTTGTCTCCATGTGTCCTTAACTTTGAATTGAACCAAATACAGACTTCTATGTATGTAAAACAATTGTTGTTGGTTTTACATCATTGCCATGGAACATCAAAATGGCCAATTATTGTATATTTCCGGTTAAGGTGAAGACAGATCAAATAAACTACAACCAGCTGAAGATGTGTTTTTCATAGCGACCTCAAGACGCCCGAGATTGTTATGTGGGTTGTTTTGTCCACTGTTCAGAATCACATACTGTGAAACTGTCATTTAAAAAATACTTATTTGGAATAAATCCTGACCATGATGGCATTAACTCCCAATTATGCCCTTAAGCTTAGATAAAGCTAATACTCACAGCACTGAAATGATGAAACAGCCCTTTCAGTAGGTATGTCAAGAGATAAACAATTTGATATGATGTGGGTACTAGTGGGCACTTTCCGTCCAGCATGCCACTTGGCCAGGTGATTGTATGTACATTTGAGATAAATAACCATTTTAGATTATGGAATATTAAATGTCCCTGATGTCTATTCCAGACATGGGAAAACCTGTGGCATGCTGGCAACATGTTACAACCAAAACAAGTTGATTTTATTCTTCTCGTGTTACATGGGGAATAGAGAAAAACTAAGCACGACAGTCAGGAGATTTTCAGAAAGATCCATCTGAGGGCTTCACTCTTCATCATGTCCTTTCCGTGACAAAGCAGATACATAAAGGTTGAGAGAATGTACACCTGTGTATTCTGCAAACATTGTTATTAAATACTGGCCTTCATTACATTTAAATGTTAATGGAGAAGTTAGGTCTAAGGGCTCTATTCAATCAGTGTCGCTGAAGTATTACAGATTGAACAGTAGAAATGTAAAGGTAATTTCCGATTGAATCGACATATGCAGCATTAGCCGTGAATGAAAGTCTCCGCTAACACTGGAACATTGCCTTTAAATTAAATTTCAACCATGCAGTAATGCTGAAAGCTCTGAATAGAGCCCCAATTCTTACAATAAAATGTTATGATAAATCATTTACAAAAACAGTTTTCTTGCCATTGCGCAATTGGTGACCTTTGAAATCAAGATATTCCTTTGAAATAATGGTTGTGAACTGTCACATTCTGACCATAGTTCTTTTGGGTTTTCTTTGTTTTAGTGTTGGTCAGGACGTGAGCTGAGTGGGCATTCTATGTTGTGTGTCTAGTTTTCCCGTTTCTATGTTTGGCCTGATATGGTTCTCAATCAGAGGCAGGTGTTAGTCATTATCTCTGATTGGGAACCATATTTAGGTAGCCTGTTTTGTGGGTGGGTGTATTCTGTCTTTGTGTGTCTGCACTAGACAGAACTGTTTCGTTTTTTTCACATTTGTTGTTTTGTATTTTGTAGTGTTCACGTTTATCGTCTTTATTAAACATGATGAACACTAACCATGCTGCGCTTTGGCCCTCTCCTTCGTCCACAGAAGAAAACTGTTACAGTAAACAATAATCTAATTCATATTTGACCCTGTCCTATACAGTCATGTCTTTGGCATCATTAAAGTGAAGACTTATTTTATCAAATCAATTCTCTGTAATTATTATTACATGATTAAACTAATCATGTAAATGTAATTAACTAGGAAGTCAGGGCACCAAGGAAAATCTTCAGATTACAAAATTATAATTTTCCTAATATAACTTTTCAGATATTTTAATATCTGACCAATTAGTCTTCTAATTAATGAATTATTCTTTACCTCACGTTAGTCTCATTCCAAACTCTGTAAATTGTTGGTTATCTGCATGAACCCAGCCTTCACTATGAATCATCCATACATCAATTGTCTTAATTTAGTTAGTTAGCAAATAAATTATTATCATTGAAATGCATAACAAACAAACAGTAGGTATGGTTACAATTAAATGATTGGGGATGTGCCCTAGTGGGCTAAACCGGTATGGCGGTTTGGTAGACAAAGGGACTGAGAAGGGCGCGAAAGACAAAAGATACTACACAGTTGATAATCATATTGATAGAAATACTAATACTTTGCACATGAAAAAACTAATTTGGGAATATTTGCAATCAATATATATATTTAGGCTCAGTGTGTCTTCGTGATCTCTGTTGGAATCGTCCGTCTTTATGTTGGAAAGTTCATCTGAACTTCTCTTTGTGTCCCTAGAGTCTTTCGTGAATGGATACTTCATAATCGCATTCAGAAATGTTCTTATAGAATAGATGTTCCGGCGGTTGTCGGTCTTCGCATTCAGTCAACATAAATTCTAGCTGCAGACTAGTAATTAGTATCGAAGATTTTCTCTTATTTTGTCAGTATCGATAGTCTGAGTTTAACCATTTCCACCAGTGTAGCCAATGTGCCACGTGGTTTGGTTAGGAATTCATTAACCGAGGAATGCATGGTCTCTACTCAAACCTTAGCCCTCTCGGTAATCGAGGTACGCTTGGTCTCAAGGGAATTTGGGGGTTTTATTCGAAAATGCAGAAAAGGCTGTCCCATGACGTCAGATCAATATCTGTGCTCATGGGGCGGGCCAATGACTTAGTTAACTTTAAAGGGAATTGGATTCTCTGTCATTAAACAGTTTAAAATCACATTACAAAATTTCACAAATTGTTTCATCTTTACTCATTCATTTTATACAATAATTAGATGCAAATCTCATAACGGAGACTCTTGTATAAACAGAATTATGGTAATGTAGCTGTATTGTCTCTCATGAGGTCACAAACATTAGACAAAATGGGCCGGTCGTAGCTGGATTCTCCACTGACCATATACACATTCTCAACATGGATATTGTTCAGTTCTCAAGTTCTGTGAGGTAGAAGAAGTTCCTTTGTTCTACTGTGAACCCTCTCTCTATACCGCATGGCCGGGGGGGAAGAGAGTCTCCTCAGGAATTTATGACCTGACATAACAGAGCCTGGGTGTAGGGGGAAGAGAGAGGTGGTGAGAGAGAGTTGGTGCTTGCTATATCCAAAGAGGGCCACGTCATGACACAGTATTCTTTAAAAATATATACAATGTGAATAATAGTATGGCTGTTGGACATCAAATACTTACAAAGCGATTGAGGAAGAAGCTGTCATCATACATGACATGAGGGAATTTGCTAATTATATCCAATATCATTATTTTGATTAAAAGAACTGACCTGGGAGCCAGCATCACAACTCTTGGACTCACTCCTCATCCTTTCCTTTCTGTGACAGAGAAGATGGATGGATTATGAAAAAATTGTAATACTACTGCGTAATGAAAAACATTTTATACTGCATTATACTGTGTCCTTAAAATATATGATGGGAAACTTCAACAGGTATGTGTATTATGGTATGGAATACACTATGAACTTGATGCTGTCCCCATACAGATACTAAACATGTATCTGATTATCTTGTGTAATAGCCAACACCAAGAGCAATACTGTCCAATTAAAGAATTCAATGAACAATAAATAAATTTTGCTCTTCAACTACAGTATGTATTACAGAAATGAGTTACAACTGTTAAAGCTGTTAGCGACATACATTCAAGAAGTAATCTAAAACAATTCTAGGTTTAGCCACAATTAAAGGGGAATTCTCTCAAAAGAAATTATCAACTATGTTACTCCTCACCTGAGGTATTTTTGATATCATTTGTCTATATTTTAAATACAAAGATTTTTCCCACTTTTTCATGGGTTGTAAATCCATGACGCCATTCTGACCATTAACAGTTGATCAAAATGTCACTGGATCTTGTCAGTTTTAGAACACAAGGATGTATTTGAAATGTGTCAGTACGAAATTGTATGAATTTTGACCATTACAGAGTAGGATGACAAGTCTAATAAAATGGTTATCCAGTCAATCGTATTTCATGGCTTTTAGAAAGAGCTCACAGACAGCTGTCCCCCAGTGTTCATTATGAAGATGAGATGTTAGGGAAGCAATACAGAACAAATTTAAGTGAGTTCTGCTTCCATGTTCTAAAATCTTGTAATGATAGGGGGGTGACTGGGACAGGAAATGTAACATCATAACCTTTTTAGGAAAACATGCAACTTACATGGGTTCATCTTGAAACTTTCTCTGTACAGGTAACTTTCATCAAGGTTTTACATGGTCTATAATTTAAGAGTATTTCCAAAACACTGTATATAGATTTTCTGAAATTTTGGTACATTTGTTTTTATTGTTTTAAGAAATTATGAAAGAAATTAAAAACACAACAATCTAATCATGGCATGACAGACATGCATTTGTTTAAAACCTATCACTTTCAGGCAAAGAATAATATGCATGTCAATCGATCATGGCTCAAAGTGGAGGAGAGATTGATTTCATAACTACTTGTATTTGTGAGAGGTATTGACTTGTTGAAAGCAGCGAGCTGTCTGTTTAAACGACTAGCACACAGCTCAGACACCCATGCATACCCCACAAGACATGTCACCAGAAGTCTCTTCACAGTCCCCAAGTCCAGAACAGACTATGATAGGCACACAGTACTACATAGAGCCATGACCACATGGAACTCTATTCCACATTAGGTAACTGATGCAAGCGGTAGAATCAGATTTTAATAAACAGATACAAATACACCTTATGGAACAGCGGAGACTGTGAAGCAACACAAATATAGACAAAGACACATGCATACACACACATGATAACATACACACTATACACACACGCACACATGGATTTTGTGTTGTAGATATATGGTAGTGGAGTAGTGGTTTTTGGTAAGTCTGCAAATTATCCTTTAGGATTCTTGAAAGAGTTACTTTACTGACCTTGGAGGCAGAATCAAGACTCCTGGCTCTCATCTTATTGACCTGAGACTCAGCAATATCAGCCCTCTCTTCTGCCTCATCCAGTTCATGCTGAATCTTACGGAACTTGCCCAAATTGACATTGGCTTGTTCCTCCTGTGAGAAATGTTAAACATGATCTAGGTTTCTAGCAAACAAAATTATTTGAGAATTACAGATGCATCAGTTGGATGATAGAATCAAATCAAATTTATTTATATAGCCCTTCGTACATCAGCTGATATCTCAAAGTGCTGTACAGAAACCCAGCCTAAAACCCCAAACAGCAAGCAATGCAGGTGTAGAAGCACGGTGGTTAGGAAAAACTCCCTAGAAAGGCCAAAACCTAGGAAGAAACCTAGAGAGGAACCAGGCTATGTGGGGTGGCCAGTCCTCTTCTGGCTGTGCCGGGTAGAGATTATAACAGAACATGGCCAAGATGTTCAAATGTTCATAAATGACCAGCATGGATGAATAATAATAAGGCAGAACAGTTGAAACTGGAGCAGCAGCACGGCCAGGTGGACTGGGGACAGCAAGGAGTCATCATGTTAGGTAGTCCTGGGGCATGGTCCTAGGGCTCAGGTCCTCCGAGAGAGAAAGAAAGAGAATTAGAGAGAGCATATGTGGGGTGGCCAGTCCTCTTCCGGCTGTGCCGGGTGGAGATTATAACAGAACATGGCCAAGATGTTCAAATGTTCATAAATGACCAGCATGGTCGAATAATAATAAGGTAGAACAGTTGAAACTGGAGCAGCAGCACGGCCAGGTGGACTGGGGACAGCAAGGAGTCATCATGTCAGGTAGTCCTGGGGCATGATCCTAGGGCTCAGGTCCTCCGAGAGAGAGAAGGAGAGAATTAGAGAACGCACACTTAGATTCACACAGGACACCGAATTGGACAGGAGAAGTACTCCAGATATAACAAACTGACCCCAGCCCCCCGACACATAAACTACTGCAGCATAAATACTGGAGGCTGAGACAGGAGGGGTCAGGAGACACTGTGGCCCCATCCGAGGACACCCCGGACAGGGCCAAACAGGAAGGATATAACCCCACCCACTTTGCCAAAGCACAGCCCCCACACCACTAGAGGGATATCTTCAACCACCAACTTACCATCCTGAGACAAAGCTGAGTATAGCCCGCAAAGATCTCCGCCATGGCACAACCCAAGGGGGTGCCAACCCAGACAGGAAGACCACATCAGTGAATCAACCCACTCAGATGATGCACCCCTCCAGGGACGGCATGAGAGAGCCACAGTAAGCCAGTGACTCAGCCCCTGTAATAGGGTTAGAGGCAGAGAATCCCAGTGGAAAGAGGGGAACCGGCCAGGCAGAGACAGCAAGGGTGGTTCGTTGCTCCAGAGCCTTTCCGTTCACCTTCCCACTCCTGGGCCAGACTACACTCAATCATATGACCCACTGAAGAGATGAGTCTTCAGTAAAGACTTAAAGGTTGAGACCGAGTTTGCGTCTCTGACATGGGTAGGCAGACCGTTCCATAAAAATGGAGCTCTATAGGAGAAAGCCCTGCCTCCAGCTGTTTGCTTAGAAATTCTAGGGACAATTAGGAGGCCTGCGTCTTGTGACCGTAGCGTACGTGTAGGTATGTAAGGCAGGACCAAATCAGAGAGATAGGTAGGAGCAAGCCCATGTACATGTAATGCTTTGTAGGTTAGCAGTAAAACCTTGAAATCAGCCCTTGCTTTGACAGGAAGCCAGTGTAGGGAGGCTAGCACTGGAGTAATATGATCAAATGTTTTGGTTCTAGTCAGGATTCTAGCAGCCGTAGTTAGCACTAGCTGAAGTTTATTTAGTGCTTTATCCGGGTAGCCTGAAAGTAGAGCATTGCAGTAGTCTAACCTAGAAGTGACAAAAGCATGGATTAATTTTTCATTTATAGAAGGGTACTTACAGCCTCCTCTGAAGTCCTCTTATAGGATTTGACCTTCAGCTGAAGTTTGTCCACCAGGTCCTGCAGGCAGCTCAGTTTCTTACGGTCTTCCTCAGTCAGCACACAAAAAATAAAGAGAAAAAATAGGGAAACATTATATGTATGTTACAATTGATTCTGAGCATTAATTGTGCCCTGTCAAATTAAAGTATATAATGTACCCGGTGAGAGCTCCTTGATGCGTCTCTCATATTTACGGACTCCTTTCACAGAATCACTGCTCCTCCTTTACTCCATTTCCACTTCACTCTCTAGCTCCCTTACTTAGAAAGATATGATCAATGTTAAACACTATTTCCAAGTATGTTGTTACTACTCTTTTCAATATTGAAGCTAGAAATATGACTACAGTACCAGTCATAAATTTGGACACACCTACTCATTCAACGGTATTTCTTTATTTTTTACTATTTTCTAACTTCTAGAATAATAGTGAAGACATCAAGACTATGAAATAACACATGTAGTAACCAAAAAAGGGTGAAACAAACCGAAATATATTTTAGATTATTTTATGTAGCCACCCTTGATGACAGCTTTGCACACTCTTGGCATTCTTTCAACCTTCATGAGGAAACCTTTTCCAACAGTCTTGAAGAAGTTCACACATATGCTGAGCACTTGTTGGCTGTTTTTCCTTCACTCTGCGGTCCAACTCATCAGGTCAGGTGATTGTGGAGGCCAGGTCTTCCGATGCAGCACTCCATCACACTCCTTCTTGGTCAAATAACCCTTACACGGCCTGGAGGTGTGTGTTGGGTCATTGTCCTGTTGAAAAACAAATGATAGTCCCACTAAGTGCAAACCAGATGGCATGGCGTATCACTGCAGAATGCTGTGGTTGCCATGCTGGTTACGTGCGCCTTGAATTTTAAATAAATCACTGACAGTGTCACCAGCAAAACACCATCACACCTCCTCCTCCACGCTTCACGGTGGGAATCACACATGCAGAGATAATCCGTTCACCTACTCCGCGTCTCACAAAGACACGGTGGTTGGAACCATAAATCTCAGATTTGGACTCATCAGACAAAATTACAGGTTTCCACGGTCTAATGTCCATTGCTTGTGTTTCTTGGCCCAAGCAAGTCTCTTCTTCTTATTGGTGTCCTTTAGAAGTGGTTTCTTTGCAGCAATTCAACCATGAAGGACTGATTCATGCTGTCTCCTCTGAACAGTTGAGGTTGAGATGTGTCTGTTACTTGAACTCTTTGTAGCATTTATTTGCATTTATTTGGGCTGGTAACTCTAATGAACTTATCCTACGCGGCAGAGGTAACTCTGGGTCTTTCTTTCCTGTGGCAGTCCTTATGAGAGCCAGTTTCATCATAGCACTTGTTGGTTTTTGTGACGTCACTTCAAGAAACTTTCAAAGTTCTTGAAATGTTCTGCGTTGACTGTCATTCATGTCTTAAGGTAATGACGGACTGTCATTTCTCTTTGTCTATTTGAACTGTTCTTGCCATAATATGGACTTGGTCTTTTACCAAATATGGCTAACTGCTGTATACCACCCTTACCTTGTCACAAAACAACTGATTGGATCAAATGCATTAAGAAGTAAAGAACATCCACAAATTAACTTTTAACAAGGCACACCTGTTCATTTAAATGCATTGCAGGTGTCTACCTCATGAAGCTGGTTGAGTGAATGCCAAGAGTGTGCAAAACTGTCATCGAGGCAAAGGATGGCTACTTGAAGAATCTCAAATATATTTTGATATGTTTAACACTTTTTTGGTTACTACATGATTCCATATGTGTTATTTCAATGTAGAAAATAGTAGAGAATAGTCCAAATAAAAAATAAAACTTGAATGAGTATGTCAACTTCTGACTGGTACTGTATAAAAAGTGACTTTGAATTAATAGAAGAGAATGTAGCTTAGACACTTACTCTGGCCTCCATCTTCTGGATCTGCTTCTTGCCGCCCTTCATGGCGATTTGTTCAGCTTCATCCAGGTGGTGCTGCAGGTCCTTGATGGTCTGCTCCATGTTCTTCTTCATGCGCTCCAGGTGAGCACTGGTGTCCTGCTCCTTCTTCAGCTCTTCTGCCATCATGGCAGCATCAGTAATGGCCTTCTTGGCCTTTTCCTCTGCATTTCTACACTCCTGCACGGCCTCCTCCACTTCATTCTGAAGCTGGGATGTGTCGCCCTCTAGCTTCTTCTTCTGGCTTAACAGGCTGGAGTTCCTCACATATATTTGACAAATTACTTTTAATTTAATCTCTACAGTATATACCTCAGGTAACAGACATTTAAGGAGAACACTAATTGTTATCTATAGAGCTTGCTAGTTTGTAGTCCTAAAAAAATGGAAATGACTTACCTCTGGTTCGTTCATTCATTCCTATGGGTGAAACGGGGCGGCTGGTAGCCTAGTGGTTAGAGCATTGGGCCAGTAACCGAAAAGTTGGTGGATTGAATCCCCGAGCTGACAAAGTTAAAAGCTATCGTTCTGTACCTGAACAAGGCAGTTAACCTACTGTTCCCCGGTAGGGCATCATTGTAAAAAATAATTTGTTCTGAACTGCCTTGCCTAGTTAAATAAAGGTTAAATAAAACATGAATGGGTAGATATTGAGGTTTTGGGATAAACCCGGAAAATAAGGTCTGAGGTTTAAACAGGCTTAGGAGATCCTATACATTTTGTTCTATGAGATAATATCAGTCAGTTAACATGCCCTTTATGAATTATGAAGCCTTTTTGTGCTTTATGTACTTGTTTTGATTACATAAATGCTTAAAAATTCACAAAAAGTTACGTTATCTGATGAAAGATTATCTCATAGAATAAAAAAGTACAAATTCTCCTAAGCCTGTGTTTACTACAGACCTTATTTTTCCTGTTTATCCAAAAAATAGCTTAATTTTTCCCATGGGCCTTGGCCAACGAGACATGACTGAGTTAGTGCCTGCAAAAAAGATGCCATTACTATTGTTCCTCTCTATTACTGTCTTACCTGTGAGTGTAGAAGTTGAACTCTCACTAACATCCAACAGTTCCTGCTCAGCCAGTTTGCGGCCTCTCTCAGTCTGCTCCACCAGGGCTCTCAGCTCATCCAGTTCAGCCTGCATCAGGTTGTTCCGTCTCTCCACAATGGCAATGTTCTCCTTCAGGTCATCATTGCTACGAAGATCATCATCCCGCTGCAGTTGAGAATCCTGTAGAGAGAATAGATTTTACTATATTTATTGTATTGTTTCACAGTGTGGTTTGGCTTTTTCTGAATGCACAAGCAATGTTTTTAATTCAGTGGTTTGGAAGTAATACCTTCAGATGGGAATGGAGACCCTTAAGTTGCTTCTGGGCCTCGGATGCCTGCCTGTTGGCCTGGCTGAGCTGGATCTCCATCTCATTGAGATCTCCCTTCATCTTCTTCTTCAGCCTGAGAGCTTCATTCCTGCTGCAAGTCTCTGCCTCCAGGGATCTTTGTAGGGTATCCACAACTCTCTGCTGGTTCCTCTTATTCATCTCCATTTCCTCATCCTTCTCCACCAGCTTCCGTTCAATGTCAGCTTTCACCTGATTGAACTCCAGCTGAGCTCTCAGGATTTTGCCCTCCTCATGCTCCAGGGAGCCCTGTGAGAACATAGCCCCATATAAAATCTCATTATACAGTCATTTGCTACCAGTAAATAGTGTCTGTTGCTAGAAGTAAATGTTTTCTGTTCTCACCTCAGCTTCCTCTAGAGCAGAGTGTTGCTCAGCCTTCTGCTGCTCCATCTGGTTATGGACTTTCTCCAGTTCTTGGATGCGATTTCCTCCCTCACCAAGTTGCTCAGTCAGATCAGAAATGTCCTCTGTGGTTAAAAAATACATTTACATGAGAATATTTTTGTGATAATTAATCTCTGTAAAATATACATCTTTAATTGACATCAATAATGCTGATGCTGTGTTCTCCGTCTTCATGGTCTGCAGGTGATCCAGAAACTCCTCATGAGAGTTCTTGAGTTTGAAGAGCTCAGTGCTGAGAGATCTGGCCTCTTTCTGGGAGCTCTCCAGCTCAGTCTGAGACTCCTCAAACTTCTGCTACTACTTAGCCAGGACCTGAAAAACATACAGGTTTTACAAGTTGTTTCAATATATTGTATATCATGTATTATAATGAAGGCTAATATGACTTGCGTATCCGATAATTTATTTAGTTGCTTCAAGGCAGCAGCTGCATTGGATCTCTCCACATCCACCATGAGATCTTCAATTTCATTCTGGAGTCTGTGTTTAGTCTTCTCCAGGGATGAACATTTAGCATTTACAGCTTCCACAGCTTCCTCTGCATCCTGCAGATGCTGAGCCAGTTTCTTCCTAGATTGATATAGATAAGAAACACATTTCAGAACAGCTGACTCTTTTCTGTCTAAATGGGTGTTATAACAGTTCGTCCATTTATTATTCATCATGTACTTTTGTGTATCGCTCTTTCAGCCAAGGTTCTGAAAAGTAAGAGAAAGTAATAAAACATCCTTACTTTGCGTCCTCAAGCTCCTCAGTCTTCTGGATGGCATCAGTTTCATACTTGGTTCTCCACTGAGCCACCTCAGCATTAGCCTTGGACATGCCACGCTGCAGCTCAGCCTTGGCCTCCTGCTCCTCCTCATACTGCTCCCTCAACAGATCGGAGTCATGGCGAGCAGACTGCACTGCATGGGCAAGTGCGTTCTTGGCCTGGTAAGGACATTTAAAAAAGGATCTGTAATTATGCTGGAGGATAGATAGTAGTTGGATAAAGGACACTGCATTTGTTGTATCAATACCTTGACTTCCTCCTCTAGTTGTCTCTTGAGGTCTTCAATCTTCTGAACGTTGGACTGCTTACCTCTGGTCAGTTGAGAGACCAGAGAGTCCTTCTCCTCTGTCTAGCAAGTTCATCTGTTTTTATGCAATTCAAATTATGTTAAATTATATTACTTAATCTGGTTATTCATTGTGGCTGTTCATGTGAATGTCAGTATGTTTAGTTAATATACCATTCTCAGTTTGAGGCTTTGCATTCTGCATTGTGAAATCATTGATGGAACGCTGTCCTTCCTCAGCTTTCGTCCTGTATTCACTCATCTGGTCCTCTAGAGTACGGCACATTTTCTCCAGGTTTGTCTAAAAACAGATTTGTTTTTGAATGACAGAACAGCATCACTAGATTACATCTTTAAAGGCATGTATGGAATTACTGTAACTCTGTGTTGTTGTTTGTGTCGCACTGCTTTGCTTTATCTTGGCCAGATTGCAGTTGTAAATGAGAACTTGTTTTCAACTAGCCTACCTGGTTAAATAAAGGTTAAATAAATAAACATTGGAAGTCAGATGTTCTGGTAAGAAAAGAACAGTTGCAACAGAAATATTCCCTTTTCAACACTGCTATTGACATACCTGCAAATCCTTCAGTTTTTTCTGAAGCTGGGCACTCATGGCCTGCTCATCCTCAATCTTGCTGCTGAGTTGGCTTATCTCAAAGTCCTTCCTGATGAGTAAAGCACACATTTTAGCATTTTTTTGTAAAATAATTATTTGTTCGATTTTTTTCAGGTTGAGATCTTCCTTCATTCTCTCCTCCATCTGCTGCTTATCATTCTCCAGGTCCATTAGGCTCTCCTGGGTCAACTTTAAATCTCCCTCCAGCTTTCTCTTGGCTCTCTCAAGGTCCATTCTCACCTTCTCATTCTTCAGTGACCCTTCAATCTGATAAAATATGTAATTAGCAATTTTCGGGTTTATCAATTTACTGCAGCCTATTTTTAGTATATAACGCATCTTGTTGACATTTTAATGAATTCCTATATGATACTCACATCATCAACTTGCTGTTCGAGTTTGGCTTTGTTCAGCGTGTTGACTTTGTCCTCCTCACTCTGCAGGTTATCCAGAGTTTGCTGATGAGCCTCCAGCACAGCAGTGTCATTACTCTTCCCTTCAAACTTTCCACCAAACCAATTAAGTTGCGTTTTAACAACACAAGGACAAAGACAAGTGTTTACCTTGTTCTCTGTGGCATGCTTTTCCTTCTCCACTTTAGCCAGAGTGAGCTCCAGATCATCCATGTCCTTCTTGAGTTCTGAGCACTCATCCTCCAGCTTCCTCTTCTTAGAAGTTGACCATAAATAACTTGAATGTGGGATCCTCCAGATTTAAAAAACGTGCCAGTCATGTGCTTCTGTAGGAAAATGGCACAAATTGACCACAGGGTGGCCCTGTAATGACCAATTGATTTACAACTTCAGACCCAGCTTGTTAACCAAGAGTTACAAAATGTGGCAAGGTCTTTAAAAGCATGTACATAACACATGGCCAAAATGCTTTTAATGACTTTTCAGTAGCCAGATTTGGATATATTATATGGTAGTAGCCAGATCTGAATCTGCAACATGGTGGCACTATACCAAGTACGCATTTGTATCCTTTTGTGTGAAAGGTTCACTTACACTTGAAGGGGTTAGGGAGGTTATATGAGTTGTGCTTGATGTACTTGAACACATAGATTCACCTTAACCTACTCTCCTGTCATCCTTTGTCTCCATAGATTGACAGACTGCCAGGCCATCTCTACTGCTCCCACATGGGCTAAGACCATCTCTTCCATCACCAAGGCACGTGGGCTCCCTGACAGGGGGTGAAAGAAAAATATAGGTTAGTGATGCAGGAGTAGCCTCCACTAATCTTCCTCTAGCAACAGAATCACCACTGACCAAGGTAAGTAATAATGACATTATCTTTAACTCCTACCGGACAGTCAGCATGTAGTGTTCAATGTGCAGGTGCTGGAAAAATTAATGTGGATATTATTAACATTTACCAAATGAGTGAGTCTCATGGTCTGTATCTGTAAGAATGAGAGAATATAATTGATTTTACAGGACCTCACTTCAATTACATTTTAGTGTAGATAATTTGTTGTGAGCTCTGTTAACCTACCAGATGTGGCAGGAGAAGCCAGTACAGAGGTGGGTAATGGCACAGCTTGTTTTCTACCTTCCCCAAGTGGACAATGTGGGAAGTACAGGGAGAACATTCTGAGTTAGCAGCCCATGGGGTCATGTAACACTCCCTGTAGTTTCACCCTTGCTGTAGGATGTGTAACACAGATGAAATATTAGCTTGTTGTTTCTTAATGTATTAGTCCATTTATTTAGTTTTTATTAAAAAGGTAAGTTTAACATTATTATTAAACAAATTCATTGGTCAAGGAAACTTTTGCAGTTCACATTGTTATTGAATACAAGTTATTGAATACAAAAACTGTTTTTATTGAGAAGTTAGGGCTAGTCAAAAGCAGAGAAAGCCAGGAAATTCAAACAAGATACACATCTCTTCACCCATGCACTACCAAGGTTTTCCAGCACACAGCTTTGACACTTGGTATATTAAAAAGTTCTAAGTACTTTTTAAAAACTTTTTTTATTTAACTAGGCAAGTCAGTTAACAGCAAATTCTTATTTACAATGACAGCCTACCCCGGCCAAACCCCCCGGACGACGCTGGGCCAATTGTGCGCCGCCCTATGGGATTCCAAATTATGGCTGGTTGTAATACAGCCTGGAATCAAACCATGGTCTGTAATGACACCTCTAGCACTGCCTTAGACCGCCGCGCCACTCAGGAGCCTGACTGATGCAGTTGATCACTACTAGACAGCCATACCCATAACACAATGCAGCCACCCAAAAAACATATATGATATTAAGAGTGGTACTGCTCCGGTACAGCCACACGCTGGTGTCATGACGTTGGCCTCTTTGGGTATAGCAAGCCCCATCCCCCTCTCCCTGCCTCCCCCTTGCCTCCTTCAACTAGGCTGCTGTGGTCAGAGAGAGGTCGTAAATTCCTGAGAAGACCCTGCCACATGGCCACATAGTATAAGAGGCAGAGTAGATTTTCATGGAGCACATAGGAATTTCTTCCACCTCACAGAACTTGAGGTACGAACAAATTTCATGTTCCGGAGAAAGTATAAAAGATTGGTGAAGAATCCAGCTATGAACTGGTCCGTTTGTTACAACTTGGGGAAGCTCATGGGAGACGGTGTGGCCACATTACCATAATGCTGTTTATATAATAGCCTCAGATATGAGGTTTACATACATCTAATTGTTGTATAAGATGAATGAGTGAATATGATATTGTTTACACAATTTTACAATGTGATTTTCGACTGTTTAATGAAGGAAAACTAAAAAAGGGGATTGGAGTTAAATCAGAGGACCGCCCCTGAGCCCAGTTAGGGTCAGGCGTCCTGGGACAGCCCTTTTCTGCAATTCCAAATAAAACCCAACTTTGAGAATTTATCAACAGACCATGTTTTTCTCCATTATGAGAGGACAAAGGTTGTAGACCATTGCTGAATCTTTTATCCATACCACGTGGTTAACCTCTTAGACTATCGATACCGACAGAATAAGAACAAGTCTTTGATATTTATTACTAGGTCTGCAGCTAGGAATTCGGTATAATTGAACGCAAAGAACGACAACCGCCGAAACATCCATTCTATAACGAAACAAATTAATGTCACTCTGAACTATCCACTATAACCACAACCGAGAGAGAGAGAGGGAGAGAGACTGACAATTCTACAAAAGAAACAAACTTTTCACCAGCGATCAAGATGACACACTGAGCGTAAATATATATATTGATTGCAATTGTTCCCGAATGAGGGAGCGTTCATCTGTAAAGGATTAGCATTTCAATTGTTATAATTATCACTCTGTAGTGATTTTTTAGTCGACCCCCACTTTCCCTTTTGTCTAACAAGCCGCCATGCCGGTTTAGCCCACTAGGGCACATTCTCCTATCATTTCTTGTAGCCATATTTACTGTTTGTTTATGCATTTCTGTGAATTACTTAGTTAGTAATAAATAAGTAATTTAAGACAATTGATGTATGGATGACTCATAGTGAAGACTGGGTTTGTGCAGATAACCAACAATTTACGACGTTTGGAATGAGACTAACATGAGGTAAAGTAAATAATTCATTAATTCGAAGACTAATTGATCAGATAAAATATCTGAAAAGTTATTTTAGGGAATGATAACTTTGTAATCTGAATATTTTTCCTTGGTACCCCGACTTCCTAGTTAATTAGTTTCATGATTAATCAGTTGATTGCGTAATACTAATTACAGAGAATCTTTGATAAAAACTACAAGTCTCCAATTTAATGATAGTAAAGACACGACACTGGATATTATTTTATTTACCATTGCATTCAGACCGCAAGGACAGCTCACTTGGGAGGTCTTTACCTTCAATTTTAATTCCAAACTACAACCTTTTCAGACAAGATAGAACTGCCAAAGGGGGCGGTGTTGCAATCTACTGCAAAGATAGCCTGCAGAGTTCTGTCCTACTATCCAGGTCTGTACCCAAACAATTTGAACTTCTACTTTTAAAAATCCACCTCTCTAAAAACAAGTCTCTCACCGTTGCAGTCTGCTATAGACCACCCTCTGCCCCAGTTGTGCTCTGGACACCATATGTGAACTGATTGCCCCCCATCTATCTTCAGAGCGCGTGCTGCTAGGCGACCTAAACTGGAACATGCTTAACACCCCAGCCATCCTACAATCTAAACTTGATGCCCTCAATCTCACACAAATTATCAATGAACCTACCAGGTACCTCCCCAAAGCCTTAAACACGGGCACCCTCATAGATATCATCCTAACCAACTTGCCCTCTAAATACACCTCTGCTGTCTTCAACCAAGATCTCAGCGATCACTGCCTCATTGCCTGCATCCGTAATGGGTCAGCGGTCAAACGACCCCCACTCATTACTGTAAAACGCTCCCTGAAACACTTCAGCGAGCAGGCCTTTCTAATCGACCTGGCCGGGGTATCCTGGAAGGATATTGATCTCATCCCGTCAGTAGAGGATGCCTGGATATTTTTTTTAAATGCCTTCCTAACCATCTTAAATAAACATGCTCCATTCAAGAAATTTAGAACCAGGAACAGATATAGCCCTTGGTTCTCCCCAGACCTGACTGCCCTTAACCAACACAAAAACATGCTATGGCGTTCTGCATTAGCATCGAACAGCCCCCGTGATATGCAGCTGTTCAGGGAAGCTAGAAACCATTATACACAGGCAGTTAGAAAAGCCAAGGCTAGCTTTTTCAAGCAGAAATTTGCTTCCTGCAACACTAACTCAAAAAAGTTCTGGGACACTGTAAAGTCCATGGAGAATAAGAACACCTCCTCCCAGCTGCCCACTGCACTGAAGATAGGAAACACTGTCACCACTGATAAATCCACCATAATTGAGAATTTCAATAAGCATTTTTCTACGGCTGGCCATGCTTTCGACCTGGCTACTCCTACCCCGGTCAACAGCACTGCACCCCCACAGCAACTCGCCCAAGCCTTCCCCATTTCTCCTTCTCCCAAATCCGTTCAGCTGATGTTCTGAAAGAGCTGCAAAATCTGGACCCCTACAAATCAGCCGGGCTAGACAATCTGGACCCTTTCTTTCTAAAATTATCTGCCGAAATTGTTGCCACCCCTATTACTAGCCTGTTCAACCTCTCTTTCGTGTCGTCTGAGATCCCCAAAGATTGGAAAGCAGCTGCGGTCATCCCCCTCTTCAAAGGGGGGGACACTCTTGACCCAAATTGCTACAGACCTATATCTATCCTACCATGCCTTTCTAAGGTCTTCGAAAGCCAAGTCAACAAACAGATTACCGACCATTTCGAATCTCACCATGCCTTCTCTGCTATGCAATCTGGTTTCAGAGCTGGTCATGGGTGCACCTCAGCCACACTCAAGGTACTGAACGATATCTTAACCGCCATCGATGAGAAACATTACTGTGCAGCCATGTTCATTGATCTGGCCAAGGCTTTCGACTCTGTCAATCACCACATCCTCATCGGCAGACTCGACAGCCTTGGTTTCTCAAATGATTGCCTCGCCTGGTTCACCAACTACTTCTCTGATAGAGTTCAGTGTGTCAAATCGGAGGGTCTGCTGTCCGACCTCTGGCAGTCTCTATGGGGGTGCCACAGGGTTCAATTCTTGGACCGACTCTCTTCTCTGTATACATCAATGATGTTGCTCTTGCTGCTGGTGAGTCTCTGATCCACCTCTACGCAGACAACACCATTCTGTATACTTCTGGCCCTTCTTTGGACACTGTGTTAACCTCTTGAAATTCTAGGGGCGCTATATCATTTTTGGATAAAAAGACGTGCCCGTTTTAAGCGCAATATTTTGTCACAAAAAGATGCTCGACTATGCATATAATTGGTAGCTTTGGAAAGAAAACACTCTGACGTTTCCAGAACTGCAAAGATATTTTCTGTGCGTGCCCTAGAACGTGAGCTACAGGCAAAACCAAGATGAGACGGCATCCAGGAAATGAGCAGGATTTTTGAGGCTCTGTTTTCCATTGTCTCCTTATATGGCTGTGAATGCGAGAGGAGTAAGTCTGCCCTTTCTGTCGTTTCCCCAAGGTGTCTGCAGCATTGTGACGTATTTGTAGGCATATCATTGGAAGATTGACCATAAGAGACCACGTTTACCAGGTGTCCGCCCGGTGTCCTGCGCCGAAATTGGTGCGCAAAAGTCAGCTACAAGTATTTTTCCACAGAATTCAGAGAAGAATGCAGGCTTCCACGAACGATATATCAATGAAGAGATATGTGATAAAAAAAACCTTGAGGATTGATTCCAAACAACGTTTGCCATGTTTCGGTCGATATTATGGAGTTAATTCGGAAAAAGTTTGACGTTGTAGGTGACGGAATTTTCGGTTAGTTTCGGAAGCCAAATGTGATGTACAAAACGGAGCGATTTCTCCTACACACAGACGCTTTCAGGAAAAACTGCGCATTTGCTATGTAACTGAGAGTCTCCTCATTGAAAACATCCGAAGCTCTTCAAAGGTAAATGATTTTATTTATTTGGTTATCTGGTTTTTGTGAAAATGTTGCGTGCTAAATGCTACTCAAAATGCTAAGCTAGCTTAGCATACTCTTACACAAATTAGTCAATTGCTATGGTTCAAAAGCATATTTTGAAAATCTGAGATGACAGTGTTGTTAAGAAAAGGCTAAGCTTGAGAGTAGGTGCATTATTTTCATTTTATTTGCGATTTTCAGAAATCGTTAACGTTGCGTTATGCTAATGAGCCTGAGGCTTTAGTCACGATCCCGGATCCGGGATGGGGAGTTTCAAGAGGCAATCTTCAATGCCATACAACTCTCCTTCCGTGGCTTCCAATTGCTCTTAAATACAAGTAAAACTAAATGCATGCTCTTCAACCGATCGCTACCCGCTCCTACCCGCCTGTCCAACATCACTACTCTGGACGGCTCTGATTTAGAATACGTGGACAACTACAAATACTTAGGTGTCTGGTTAGACTGTAAACTCTCCTTCCAGACCCAATCCAAAGTTAAATCTAGAATTGGCTTACTATTTCCCAACAAAGCATCCTTCACTCATGCTGCCAAACATACCCTTGTAAAACTGACCATCCTACCAATCCTCGACTTTGGCGATGTCATTTACAAAATACCCTACTCAACAAATTGGATGCAGTCTATCACAGTGCAATCCGTTTTGTCACCAAAGCCCCATATACTACCCACCATTGCGACCTGTACGCTCTCGTTGGCTGGCCCTCGCTTCATACACGTCGCCAAACCCACTGGCTCCATGTCATCTACAAGACCCTGCTAGGTAAAGTCCCCCCTTATCTCAGCACGCTGGTCACCATAGCATCTCCCACCTGTAGCACACGCTCCAGCAGGTATATCTCTCTAGTCACCCCCAAAACCAATTCTTTCTTTGGCCGCCTCTCCTTCCAGTTTCTCTGCCAATGACTGGAACGAACTACAAAAAGCACTGAAACTGGAAACACTTATCTCCCTCACTAGCTTTAAGCACCAACTGTCAGAGCAGCTCACAGATTACTGCACCTGTACATAGCCCACCTATATTTTAGCCCAAACAACTACCTCTTTCCCTACTGTATTTAATTTATTTATTTTGCTCCTTTGCACCCCATTATTTTTATTTCTACTTTGCATTCTTCCATTGCAAATCTACCATTCCAGTGTTTTACTTGCTATATTGTATTTACTTTGCCACCATGGCCTTTGTTTGCCTTTACCTCCCTTATCTCACCTCATTTGCTCACATCGTATATAGACTTGTTTATACTGTATTATTGACTGTATGTTTGTTTTGCTCCATGTGTAACTCTGTGTCGTTGTATGTGTCGAACTGCTTTGCTTTATCTTGGCCAGGTCGCAATTGTAAATGAGAACTTGTTCTCAACTTGCCTACCTGGTTAAATAAAGGTGAAATAAATAAATAAAAACTCCTCGAATTCGCCAGCCGTGAGTAACCATTGCGAATTAATAAGCTGCCCTGTTCAATGCAATTGTTTGATCAAGCATATTATGGAAGTGCAAAAGTGCTTATAATTGGAATGTTTGATAAACTTGGGAATAGAATTCAAAACACAGCAGTGTGAAAACAATTAAGAAGTTTGAGTTTGGTAAACACTGAGATCCTATGCACAATGTAATCTAATCAAATGTCTAATAGTAAGCCTAGCGTGGAAATGCAATGCATCAATGGAACGCAACTAAAGGATCTAAAGATACTGGGTGTTTAAATTTAAATAAAAGGTACTAAAGGAGGTCCAAGGGGGCATTGCATTTAACAATCAAATCAACAACTATGTCATTGTAAGATGAGTGAATTAAAAGTGAATGACGGCTGAAGAAGACTGGAGAGGGCAGAGGAGCATTTAAATTCACACTATGCAGCATGGAGAGGCAAACTTGGAGAATGTACAAGCAAAATGAATGAAATAAAAGTTATTGTTGATGGAGGAAATGTTGAAACTGTGAATGAGGGTTTTGAAGCATTTCATGTTGTTCTCAATGACTTTAAGAATGCTCATGAATCTGTGCTAGAGCTGGTCACAAAAGAAGAAAAGGAACAGGGGAGCATGAACTATTATCAACCAAGAATGAGGACTTATGAACATTTCCTGAAAGAATTGGAAATATGGAAAAATGTTGAAGTGGAGACACAAACGCTCATTGAACCACATGACAGCATTTCCAATGAGTCAACAATATAAAGTCAAACAAAGTATTCATCATCCTCAGTGTCCTTTGCATGCAAAAAAGCTGAGGCAGAGAGTGCAGCACTACTAGGTAGATATATTAGAGAGACCATATTTGAGAATCCATAATAGTAATATGTGATGTGCATAGGCAGTATATCATTTGGAAAATAAAATGGTATGTACAGTAGTAGGTGCTGTATACAACATTAGGAAGATGCTATGTCAAGAATACATGTATGTGTACATAGAGTAAACAACAGTATATAAACAGTATATGAGGTGAACAGCATTAAGTGACTCTATATACATGGGGCGTTAGTTTCAAGGTGCAGGGCTGAGTACCGGGCAGGTAGCCATTTGGCAGATTTTCAATGCACAAAAAAAGGCACTTGTGGTTTTGTACACAGTCATGATATGTGGTATAGAAATGTAAATGGGAAGCTATATCTCTGCAGATGATCTGTTTATCTGGTCAATATCACTGATACAGGTACCCTCCACCCTCTGGTGGCATAGATAACTTGTTATTAAGTCTCCAGAGAAACCTAGATTATGCAGGACAAACATATTTTCACAATTTCAGTTATAGCACGTTTTTGAGCTCATTCAGTAGTTTTTACCTGATCAAGTACAGGTAGAATCCTGTTGAAAAATAAAAGTACCATTTACAGTGCCTTTGGAAAGTATTCAGACCCCTTGACTTTTTCCACATTTTGTTACATTTTGCCTTATTCTAAAATGGATGAGATCCTGTTTAAATCCTCAGAAATCTACACACAATAACCCATAATGACATTAGAAAACAGGTTTTTAGACATTTTTTAAACGTATTAAAAATATAAAACAGAAATACCTTATTTACATAAGTATTCAGACCCTTTGCTATGTCATGTCTTTACTATCATTAACTGAAGACTTTTAGTTTTTATCAAAGATTCTCTGTAATTAGAATTTCGCGATTAAACTGATTAATCATGTAACTGTAATTAATTAGGAAGTCGGGGCACGAAGGAAAATATTCAGATTACAAAGTTATAATTTTCCTAATATAACTTTTCTGATATTTTCATATCTAATCAATAGACTTCTGATTAATGAATTCTTCTTTACCTCATGTTATTCTCATTCCAAACGTAAATTGTAAATTGTTGGTTATCTGTACGAACCCAGTCTTCACTATGAGTCATCCATACATCAATTTTCTTAAATCATGTATTTATTAACTAACTAAACAATCACAGAAGTGCACACACAAACAAAGTAAATATGCTTACAAGAAATGATAGGGGAATGTGCCCTAGTGGGCTAAACCGGCATGGCGGCTTGGTGTACAAAAGGGAAGTGGGGGTCGACTGAGATAAGACAACACACAGTTGATAATTCTAACAATTGAAATGCTATTCCTTTGCACATGAACACTCACTCATTCGGGAACATTTGCAATCGATTTATATATTTACGCTCAGTGTGTCGTCGGGGTCTCTGTTGAAAAGTTTGTTTCTGTTGGAGAGTTTGTCCTCCCTCTCTGTCGTGGTTAGAATGGATAGTTCAGAGTGACATTCATTCATGTCGTTATGGATAGATACATGTTTCGGCGGTTGTCGGTCTTCGCGTTTAAATGATACTGAATTCCTCGCTGCAGACTAGTGATTAATATCAAAGACTTGTTCTTATTCGGTCGGTATCAATAGTCTAAGAGTTTAATAACCTCTCTGGGATATGTGGGACGCTAGCGTCCCACCTGGCCAAAAGCCAGTGAAAATGCAGAGCGCCAAATTCAAATAAATTACTATAAAAATCTAACTTTCATGAAATCACACATGCAAGATAGCAAATTAAAGCTACTCTTGTTATGAATCCAGCCAACGTGTCAGATTTCAAAAAGGCTTTTCAGCGAAAGCAAACAATGCTATTATCTGAGGATAGCACCCCAGTGGCATGACACAAAACACAGAAATAAAAATATGTCCCAATTCGCTTTCAATTGCTGATCAAGGTCTCTTTTCACTACAATGCCAAGGTTTGTGAACTTGTCCATCACTGTTCTAAACGGGGTAGATTGCAGAAATTGCATATCCACAGGCCGTGCTATTGGCATCAACTCACTTTTTTGCCAGTTTATCATGTAGCCAGAGAAGGAGCCAAATGTGTTTACTTACTTATTTAAGTTAAGTAAGGGTGGAATATAAGTTTTAGGCTTGGACAAAAACAAAAGAACATCGTCTGCATATAGGGAAATTTTGTGCTGTGTGTCCTTTATTTTAACAGAAGCTATATCGGCACATGCCCGAATGCGAGTAGCAAGGGGTTCCATGGATATAGCAAAGATTGCAGGCGAAATAGGGCACCCCTGTCGGCACCCCTTGAACAAGCGGAATGACTGCGACATTTCTTGATTGGTCACCACGGACGCCATTGGGTGTGCATAAATAATTCTTATCCAATTAATAAATTCCTTTCCGAACCCGAAGTGCTCCAGAACCGACATCATATACTTCCACTCAATCCGATCAAACACCTTCTCTGCATCAAGAGCTATTACCACGGCCTCAACCTTATGATCATGATACATTACATTGAAAAGACGTCTCAAATTGTAGTGTATATGTCGGCCCGGGATAAAACCTGTCTGGTCAGGGTGTATGATGTCAGAAATATATGTTTTCAATCGGTTTCAACACCTTGTTTTCTATGGGGAGTAACGACACGGGGCCATAAGACGACATCTCCATGGAATCTCTATCTTTTTTCAAGATCAGTGCTATTGTAGCCTCATAGAGTGTTTGCGGGAGTTTGGCATTTTGTTTTGGATTGTTTAAACATTCGCAACATAAGTGGAGATGGACTGGCGCAGTACTTCTTATTCTTACTTCTTACTTCTTACATTCAGCGAGAAAGCGTTCCATAGTTTGTGGATCAGTAGCATCACATTTTGATTGGTATAGCTCTGAGTAAAACTGCGCAAAGCATTTATTAATATCCTGCGGATCTGTTACTATTTTCCCCTTCTTGTCTTTTATTTTGTGAATAGCTCTAGATGCCTGTACATGCCTTAGCTGTCTTGCTAATAATTTATGTGGTTTGTCACCCAGTTCAAAATAACTTTGTTGCTTTCTAGCAAGTAAAGAGCCCACCCGTTTCGAAAGGATGGTATTGTATTCATATTTTAACTTTGTGATCTTCTCAAGGACTGTATACAAGGAATTCGTCCTAAAAACATTCTCCTGTTCCCCTAACTCTCTTTCAGTTTCTCTCAGCCTAGTATTGGCGCATTTCTTCCTCTCTGATGTATAAGAAATAATGTAACCTCTAATCACAGCCTTTAGAGATTCCCAAAGGGTGGAGTCGTCAACATCCCCCGTGTCATTAGTTCCGAGGAAAAAGGCAATCTGCTCCTTCAAATACTGTCAAAAAGCCTCATCTTTCAGCAGGTATGCGTCTAAGCGCCACGGTCCCCGACCTGTCGACATATTGTCGAGTTTCAGCACCATGGACTGAGGAGAGTGGTCCGTAATTAGAATAGGGTGATAGGTAACCGACTCAGTTGCTGAAATTAGTTTGGAGTCCAACAAAAAATAGTCAATTCTGGAATATGATTTATGAACTGATGAAAAGAAAGAGTAATCCCTGTCTGTTGGGTGCGTCAGTCTCCAAATATCGACAATGTTAAGGTTTGTCATCAATGTATTTAGACAGACACTGGCATTTGATTGTTGAAGTGACCTTGATAGCTGTTTATCTAAAAGAGGATCTAGCGTACAGTTAAAGTCCCCTCCAACAATAACACTTGTATCCGAGATATTTGGTATGTCCTTAAATACCCTTTGAAAAAAATAATGATCATCGAAGTTGGGTCCATATAAATTGACCAAGGTTACTGGTTTTGAATTCAGTGTACCAGCCACAATAATATACCAACCATTATGATCTGAAATCACGGATGAGTAAACAAACGGAATGTTTTTCCTTATCAGGATTGCTACCCCTCTCGCTTTTGCATCAAAGTTCGACTGGTATATCTGACCGATCCAGCCGACTCGTAGCTTGGCCTGAGCGGAGCGTTTAATATGAGTTTCTTGAAGAAACACTATCTCAGCACCCAGTGATTTAAGATGAGAAAAAGCCTTAGCTCGTTTCACCACATGCCCTAAGCCATTACAGTTCCAGCTGACTATCTTTATTCCACCTGGTCTACTCTGTGCTCTGTCGCTATGTGGCATTTCTTATTTTAGAGCAAATTGTTGCTGTCATACAAAACTCAGAAGAAAAACGTCCTGCCGTGCAGGAGCTTGTCATGCCACCTATACTAATAATAAACGTGAACATAAAACACATACCCCATCCCCCCTCCCGTCCCTTTACTGAGTGACTTCCCCAAGCACTCCTTGGCTAACACACAAACCTTAGGGTGTCTAGACATACAGCTTGAACTAACTCGTCGTCTATAGATGCTCTGCATATACACTAATATTAAATAACACTTAACACTTAACTCTCACGTTAGGGGGTGAGTGGCGCTAAAACATGATGTGCCAAACAATGCTACATTAGCCACAACATCTCACCAATCATAAGTCCCAAATTCATATCTTCTAATCGAAAAGACATAGTCCGGAAATCCAAACACATTCCTGGCCTGTATTTGGTCATTTAGCCGGCTGACACAGCCGTTCTGTATCCTCAGCCAGGGAGCTTGCTTGTCAAGAACAGATCGGCCTCTTTTGGGTTGTCAAACGTACGTGTTGATCCTTCGACTGTCACCTTAAACCGGGCTGGGAAGAGGAATCCATATCGGATGTTGGCCGCCCTGCATTTGTTGCATACTTCATCATACTCTTTCCGTTGGTTCCTCACCTCCAAAGTAAGATCTGGGTAGAAAGACACCCTGGCTCTGTTGAAGTTAAGGGGGAACTTTTGACTAGCCAGCTTGAGGATGAGATCCCTGGTCTGGGGATAGTGCAGCTGTACAATGAATGGCCTTGGTGGCCCACCCTTGGCCGGCTTCGTTTCCTGAGATTTGTGTGTGCGGTCGATCAGGATGGCCGTTTTGAAGTGTTCACTCCCCAGCAGGGCCGGAGACAAATTCAGTGGGTTTCCCTTTCTCAGTGTCACATATTCAGATGTTCTGGCGTCTTGAATGCGACTCGAGCATTTCCAGTCGGGCTTTCGGGGTTTTGTTGTCATTTTTTAACGTTGCGCACTGTTTCTCTATGTCCTGTAGCCTGGCCTCGTGATCGACTGTCGTCTGCTCAACCTCATGCACCCTTCTCTGAGTTGCCTTCACAGTTTCGGCCAAAGTCCCAATAGTCTTTGAGATATCAGCCAACCTTGTGTCCACCTTCTTGCTTAGTGAGTTTATGGCAGCCAGTATGTCACTTTGCGTAGGCTCTGTGGGGAACTCTTGGAAGCTAGCCTCTTCAGCTAACTCCTCATGTGTTGGCGACGTTGAAATTGGTTCGTTGTCTATCTCATTCAAATGATCTTGTTTAGCGCTCCCTTTTCTGGTGCCTTTTCCCTTTGTCATATTTGTTTTTGAAGTTATAGGTCGTGAGAGGTTAAGATAAATACTAATTTGTTTCAAAATGGAGCGGAGCTCGCAAAGCACGTCTACTCCATAGCACGCTCTCTAGCGCCCCCCATGCCTTACCTTTGACGAGCTTCTTTTGTTGGCACTCCAATATGTCCCATAAACATCACAAATGGTCCTTTTGTTCGATTAATTCCGTCGATATATATCCAAAATGTCAATTTATTTGGCGCGTTTGATCCGGAAAAACACCGGTTCCAACTTGCGCAATGTGACTACAAAATATCTCAAACGTTACTTGTAAACTTTGCCAAAACATTTCAAACTACTTTTGTAATACAACTTTAGGTATTTTTTAACGTAAATAATCAATAAAATTGAAGACGGGATGATCTGTGTTCAATACAGGAGGAAAACAAGCTTTAGATAGCTTTCTGGTCACGCGCCTCTATCTAACAGTGCACTTCAAGTTACCCTCGTTCTGAACAGTGCTTCTTCTTCATTACACAAAGGAAAAACCTCAACCAACTTCTAAAGACTGTTGACATCCAGTGGAAGCGGTAGGCACAGCAAGAAGGTCCTTAGAAATCTGGATTCCCAATGAAAACCCATTGAAAAGAGTGACCTCAAAAAATAAAATCTGAATGGTTTGTCCTCGGGGTTTAGCCTGCTAAATAAGTTATGTTATACTCACAGACATGATTCAAACAGTTTTAGAAACTTCAGAGTGTTTCCTATCCAACTCTACTCATAATATGCATATCTTATCTTCTGGGGATGAGTAGCAGGCAGTTGAATTTGGGCATGCTTTTCATCCAAAATTCCGAATGCTGCCTCCTATCCTAGAGAAGTTAAGCATGTGGGATGTTTAAAGGTTTCAGGAGTCTGGTCTCAAACCTTGGCCCTCTCGTTATCGAGGTAAGCTGGTCTGCAACCTTTGTCCTCTCGTAATTGAGAGCAACATGGTCTGTTGAGAAATTCTCAAAGTGGGGGTTTTATTCGGGAGAGCAGAAAAAGCTTTCTCATGATGCCAGGTCCTAACTGTGCTCATGGGCGGTCCTCTGATTTAGTTAAACTCAAAAGGGAATTGGAGTTTCCTTCATTAAACAGTCCAAAATCACATTACACAATTTTACAAACAGTATCCTCCTCACTCATTCATTGTGTACAACAATTAGATGTAAACCTCATATCTGAGGCTATTATATAAACAGCGTTATGGTAATGTGGCCGTATTGTCTCCCATGAGTTTCACGAAATTGTACCAAACGGACCAGTTCGTAGCTGTATTCTACACCAATATTTTATACCTTCTCCGGAACATAAATGTTGTTCGGACCTCAAGTTCTGTGAGGTAGAAGAAATTCCTTTGTTCTCTATGAAAATTCACTCTGTCTCTATACTGTGGCCATGAGGAGGTAATCTCATTTACATTACATTTACATTTAAGTCATTTAGCAGACGCTCTTATCCAGAGCGACTTACAAATTGGTGAATTCACCTTCTGACATCAGTGGAACAGCCACTTTACAATAGTGCATCTAAATCATTTAAGGGGGGGGGGGGGTGAGAAGGATTACTTTGTCCTATTCCTTGAAGAGGTGGGGTTTCAGGTGTCTCCGGAAGGTGGTGATTGACTCCGCTGTCCTGGCGTCGTGAGGGAGTTTGTTCCACCATTGGGGGGCCAGAGCAGACAGACAGACAGACAGACAGACAGACAGACAGACAGAATGACCTAAAAATGTCTCTCTGTGTGTAGGTGTGACGTGTCCTATAGCGGCCCTCGCTGTGGTCTGTTGACTCACCAGGCGACGCAGTGCAAGTTTGCCGTAGCAGAGGAGGTGATTGGCATCTGTGTGGGCGTGGCCTTGCTCGTCTGCTGCCTCGCTGTCGTTCTCTACTGCTGCATCAAGAGAAGGTACACACACACACACACACCGACACACTGCCTGTCAGGGGCTAGAGAAGCATGGGAAGAGAGAAGGAGGAAATGAAAGAGAAGGAGAAAGATGAAGAGAAAGAGAAAGAAAGAGGAATACATTGTGACAGTTTCAACAGGGTCTTGTTGAATTCCTTACTCTATCAGATAGAAATGTAATGAGTAGAGCTGACATAATTCCTTACTCTATCAGATAGAAATGTAATGTGTAGAGCTGACATAATCCCTTACTCTATCAGATGGAAATGTAATGAGTAGAGCTGACATAATCCCTTACTCTATCAGATAGAAATGTAATGAGTAGAGCTGACATAATCCCTTACTCTATCAGATAGAAATGTAATGAGTAGAGCTGACATAATTCCTTACTCTATCAGATAGAAATGTAATGAGTAGAGCTGACATAATCCCGTACTCTATCAGAGGAGATAGAAGCAGAGCAAGTTGGTCAGCAGATAGCTTAGTGGTTAGAGCATGAGGCAAGTAACTGAAATATTGCGGGTTTGAATCCCTGAGCTGATAAGGTGAACATTCTGTCGATGTGCCCTTGAACAAGGCACCCTAACAGCTTCTGTACGTCGTTCTGGATAAGAGTGTCTGCTGAATGACTGAAATGTCATTCGAGACAGAACTGTCCTTTGGAAACAAACCCCATTCTGTGGGCTGCATTCGGTCTCTTACATAAATGACACGGGAGGAATAGAGTGATTTCTTTACTTTGTTTAACTTTTTCTCATTTTTTGTCTTTTTTTGTGTCTCTTCCTCCACTTCTGTCCTTCTCTTATTCCAGGTGTGAAAAAAAATATCTCCCCTATAAGACCTACAGGGGCTCGGAGAACTCAGTTTAGTTTGATCCCTCTGTCTCTTATTCATCACCATCATCATCATCACCATCATCACAATATCTTCCCATAACAAATTAAGGCTATTTATTGAAATATCTAAAAAATAAGTTATATATTTTTTTTAAATGTTAACATGTATTTCATATTTTTTTGTAATAAATGTTTTTAAATCGAATAACTATTGTTTGAAGATGTTGTTGAATGTTCTATACAGAAGTCAACGTCCTTATGATAATTTAAACACCATGGTTAGCGCTACACGCCCTGTGTTAACTTGTTACCTCATTTCACCACTAGAGGTCAGAGTTTTCTTGTTCTGATATTCCATCCTATTGAAAAGTTTCCTAAAACAGCCGGGACACGAACAGGTCACAATGAAAGGAAATCAAGTCTTATGTCACAGATGGCAACTTATTCCCTATAGAAGATCTGTTGCTAACAAGCACCCTTTGTCCTGGTTGTGTCCACATCCTGATTGTGCTCAGGAATTTACGACCTCTCTCTGACCACAGCAGCCTGGGTGTAGGAGACAGGGAGAGGGGGATGGGGCTTGCTGTACCCAAAGAGGGCAACGTCATGACAGCTATGAGACTCAAAGTTGAGCGCAGGTGCATCCTGTTTCTATTGATTATCCTTGAGATGTTTCTACAACTTGATTGGAGTCCACCTGTGGTAAATTCAATTAAATGGATATGATTTGTAAAGGCAAATGCCTGTCTATATAAGGTCCCACACGTTGACAGTGCATGTCAGAGCAAAAACAAAGCCATGAGGTTGAAGGAATTGTCCATAGAGCTCAGAGACAGGAATGTGTCGCGGAACAGATCTGGGGAAGGTTACCAAAACATTTCTGCAGCATTGTTGTTCCCCAAAGACACAGTAACCAGCAAGAGCCTTCCTAGTGCTGGCCACCCGGCCAAATGTAGCAATCGGGGGAGAAGGGTCTTGGTCAGGGAGGTGACCAAGAACCTGATGGTCACTTTGACAGAGCTCTAGAGTTCCTCTGTGGGGAGGGGAGAACCTTCAAGGACAATCATCTCTGCAGCACTCCACCAATCAGGCCTTAATGGTGGAGTGTCCAATCGGAAGCCACTCCTCAGTAAAAACCACATGACAGACCACTTGGAGTTTGCCAAAAGGCACCTAAAGACTCCAGACCGTGAGAAACAAGATTCTCTGGTCTGATGAAACCAAGATTCAACTCTTTGGTCTGAATGCGAAGCGTCACATCTGGAGGAAACCTGGCACCATCCCTACGGTGAAGCATGGTGGTGACAGCATCATGCTGTGGGGGTATTTTTAGCGGCAGGGACTGGGAGACTAGTTAGGATCTAGGCAAAGATTAACAGAGCAAAGTACAGAGAGATCCTTGATGAAAACCTGCTCCAGAGTGCTCAAGACCTCAGACTGCGGGCGAAGGTTCACCTTCCAGAAAGACAACGACTCTAAGCACACAGCCAAGACAACGTAGGAGTGGCTTTGGGACAAGTGTCTCTGAATGTCCTTGAGTGGCCCAGCCAGAGCCCAGACTTGAACCCGATCGAACATCTCTGGAGAGACCTGAAAATAGCTGTGCAGCAACACTCCCCATACAACCTGAGAACAGAACATGACAGAACATGAGAGAATCTGCAGAGAAGAATGGGAGAAACTCCCCAAATGCAGGTGTGCCAATCTTGTAGCATCATACCATACCAAAGAAGATTTGAGGCTGTAATTGCTGCCAAAGGTGCTTTAACAAAGTACTGAGTAAAGGGTTTGAATACTTATGTAAATGTGATATTTCAGCTTTAAATTTTTTATACATTTGCCGATTTTTATATTTTTTTAACCTGTTTTTGCTTTGTCAATATGCGGAATTATGTGCAGATTTATGAGGAGAAAAAAAACAATTTAATACATTTTAGAATAAGGCTGTAATGTAACAATGTATGGAACAAGTCAAAGGGTCTAAATACGATCATTCGGAAAATATTCAGACCCCTTGACTTGTTCCATATATATGAAATCATGCCCTCTTCATGACTGTCTTGGTGTGCTTGACCATGTTTGTTCACATCACCAAGAAACTTGAAGATCTCAACCTGCTCCACTACAGCTCCGTCGATGAGAATGGGAGCGTGCTCGGTCCTCCTTTTTCTGTAGTCCACAATCATCTCCTTTGTCTTGATCACGTTGAGGGAGAGGTTGTTGTCCTGGCACCAGACAGCCAGGTCTTTGACCTCCCATTGTTGTCGGTGAGTATAGGAGGGGACTGAGCACGCACCCCTGAGGGGCCCCTGTGTTGAGGATCATCATGGCGGATGTGTTGTCACCTACCCTTACCACCTGGGGGCTGTCCTTCAGGAAGTCCAGGATATGCTATCGTAAATACAGCATCTTATGCATTCTAAATAACCGCCCATTTGGAAAAGGAAAATGCAAGAAATATATTTAGTCTGAGCTGCGCTTCAATAGATTGGTCGAAGAGGGAAGGCTGGGTTGCCAAGCAGAGATCTCCCTTGTCCTTTGAAGAATATTTCTGGGCGGATATGTTGTAGTGTGTGGTAGAATGGATACGTTGTAGTACCCTGTCGTACCCTTCTGAAGAGATTGTCCGTTTCTTTCCTA
The DNA here is from genome assembly GCF_036934945.1 of Oncorhynchus masou masou. NCBI lineage: Eukaryota > Metazoa > Chordata > Actinopteri > Salmoniformes > Salmonidae > Oncorhynchus > Oncorhynchus masou. Next base: position 21,148,594 of record NC_088239.1, on the reverse strand, counting down.
GAACACGCACGTTTACAGTTGCTGCTGATAACTCGACGTCTAGGATGTATCACTTCTTTCGTAATTAAGAGTTCAAAGTTCATACCAAGTTGCCATACTGTAAGCTCATGCTATATTCTGGCTGGTGTAGTCAAATTCATCCTTCCAGCGTGGCGATCGTCACCTCCATGTTGAAATTCGCCCTTCTAAACATATGGACATCAGTCCTCACGTCATCGGGAATACAATGTTAATTTGTCAATGTTAATTTGAGGTTGGCTTAGTTCGCCGTGAATTGGGTCACGGGGGCTGTAAAATAAAATGTAGAAAAGGGGTTGGTTCATCATTTCTATCCAATGCCTATTCACATAGGCATGGCCACTAATTGAGCATATTTTACTTATGAAAACAATTCCCTCATTTTAAAAACAAAAATTACATTTAATCTTTTCACAAATAGTTTAAGATTTAAACATTTAAAATCTGATTCTTTAAGTACCACCGGACACTTTCAACTGGTTGAATTACATAAAGATTGTTATTTTCCCCAACCTGTTGATGTTACAATACTCTGTTTTTTTATTTTACCCTGTTTTCTCCCCAATTTCATGGTATCCAATTGTTTAGTAGGGAGAGACGAAGGTTAAAAGTCATGCGTCCTCTGATGCACAACCCAACCCAGCTGCACTGCTTCTTAACACAGCGCGCATCCAACCCGGAAGCCAGCCGCACCGGTACAGCGCCCTTAACCACTGCGCCACCCGGGAGGCCATACTCCCATTATGTTAACAAAGGGCTTTCCAAGAGTCCATTCTGTAGAGTGGAGAGAAAAAGGGAGAAAGGTATTTATGGGGAGGTCATAAACCTCCCCCAACATGGCAACGTCATGAAAGTAGTCATTTAGGCAGGATACCTTAGTGTTCTTGGGCACAGGGACTATGGTGGTCTGCTTGTAACATGTTGGTATTACAGACTCAGACAGGGAGAGGTTGAAAATGTCAGTGAAGACACTTGCCAGTTGGTCAGCGCATGCTCGGAGTACATGTCCTGGTAATCCATCTGGCCTTTTGGCCTTGTGAGTGTTGACCTGTTTAAAGGTCTTATTCACATCGGCTACGGAGAGCGTGATCACACAGTCGTCCGGAACAGCTGATGCTCTAATGCATGTTTCAGTGTTACTTGCCTAGAAGCGAGCATAGAAGTTATTTAGCTCGTCTGGTAGGCTCGTGTCACTGGGCCGCTCGCGGCTGTGCTTCCCTTTGTGGTCTGAAATAGTTTGCAAGCACTGCAGCATCCGATGAGCGTCGGAGCCAGTTTTTCACAATTCCTGATATTTAATCCATGTAAACATTCACGGTCTTAGGTCAGTTATGATCACCACTTTATTTTAAGAACGTGAAATGTCAGAATAATAGCGGAGAGAATTATTTATTTCAGCTTTTATTTCTTTCATCACATTTCCAGTGGGTCAGAGGTTTACATACACTCAATTCGTGTTTGGTAGCATTGCCTTTAAATTGTTTAACTTGGGTCAAATGTTTCAGGTGGCCTTCCACAAGCTTCCCACGATAATTGGGTGAATTTTGGCCCATTCCTCCTGGCAGAGCTGGTGTAACTGATTCAGGTTTGTAGGCCTACTTCCTTTCACAAGCTTTTTCAGTTCTGCCCACAAATTGTCTATATGCTTGAGGTCAGGGCTTTGTGATGGCCACTCCAATACCTTGACTTTGTTGTCCTTAAGCCATTTTGCCACAACTTTGGAAGTACGCTTGGGGCCATTGTCCATTTGGAAGACCCATTTGCGACCAAGCTTTAACTTCCTGACTGATGTCTTGAGTTGTTGCTTCAATATATCCACGTAATTTTCCTCCCTGATGAAGCCATCTATTTTGTGAAGTGCACCAGTGCTGCAAAGCACCCCCACAACATGATGCTGCCACCATTTTGTGAAGTGCACCAGTGCTGCAAAGCACCCCCACACATGATGCTGCCACCACCATGCTTCGCGGTTGGGATGGTGTTCTTCGGCTTGCAAGACTGCAGGTTATGTCGATATAGGACTCATTTTACTGTGGATCTAGATACTATAAATGTTTCCTCCAGCATCTTCACAAGGTCCTTTGCTGTTCTGGGATTGATTTGCACTTTTCACACCAAAGTACGTTCATCTCTAGGAGACAGAACGTGAGACAGAACGGCTGCGTGGTCCCATGGTGTTTATACTGGCATACTATTGTTTGTACAGATGAACTGCTCCCAATGATGAACCAGACTTGTGGAGGTCTACAGTTTTTTTTCTGGGGTCTTGGCTGATTTCTTTTGATTTTCCCATGATGTCAAGCAAAGAGGCACCGAGTTTGAAGGTAGACCTTGAAATACATCCACAGGTACAACTCCAATTGACTCAAATAATGTCAATTAGCCTATCAGAAGGTTCTAAACCCATTACATAATTTTCTGGAATTTTCCAAGCTGTTTAAAGGCAGAGTCAACTTAGTGTATGTAAACTTCTGACCCACTGGAATTGTGGTACAGTGAATTATAAGTGAAATAATCTGTGTAAACAATTGTTGGAAAAATACTTGTGTCATGCGCAAAGTAGATGACCTAACCGACTTGCCAAAACTATAGTTTGTTAACAAGAAATTTGTGGAGAAGTTGAAAAACTAGTTTTAATGACTCCAACCTAAGCGTATGTAATCTTCCAACTTCAACTGTATGTAAGTAAGTTCTTTATTTTTAATAAATTAGCAAAACGTTCAAAAAACTTGTCATGAACATTTTGCAGAATCAAATAAACCACCTATAGGCTGTACCATTTTGCCTCTAGGGTCAAAATGGTACCAGTCTGTAGTTTGAGGTTTACATTTTTCATGAAACCACACAAATCCTTAATGTTAGGCCAAAGAAATATGATATTGCTATTGGGTGTGGGTAAGTGTTTCCATTTCTTTAATAAATAATGGTGAATTCCATTCTTCCAAAATCTAGTCTAAACTTCCTGTCTGAATAGAATCAAGCAATACACAGAGGGGCTATTTAACTTGACCTTATTCTTTATTCTGCTCATGTTACATGGAGAATAGAGAAACAACTAAAGCACTACAGTCAGGAGATTTTCAGAAAGGTCCATCCGAGAGCTTCACTCTTCGTCATGTCCTTTCTGTAACACAAGATGGATGAAGGTTAAAATGTAATAAACTACTGTAAACACTCAAAACATTCTTACAATATTCTGTGCATCGTCAAACATATATGAACCTTTGGGGCTCATTGTTTGAGTGAATAGAATACACTATAAACATCATGAATAATACTAACTGTGTCTACTAGTAAATTAAAGATGTATTGATATGTAGATTGTCTGTCACAGGTGTTGCTGCAATCCATATCACTTTCGTTTACAATGTTTTGATTAATTAAAAGTTGTTCTTCAATAACTTTATTTTTGCAGAAGAGTAGCCCCTGTGTAGGCATAATTTGGCATAATAAGTAATTGTCTGCAATTAAATATGATAACAAAATCCTTGTACTACCAGGATATTCTAGTCTAATCATATTTGTTTAGTTGTTATATGACAATACTCAGTTGAACTTTTTACTATATAGATTTAGTTGTTCTTGATGTTACTTCTTTTGGGCGGGAGTAGTGAACACAGACAATGACCATTTCCGATGTCTAGTATCAAGCTGGCTTGGTGCCGTAACATCATAATATCAGCTAGTTATCACAGAGCTCAGTGTAATCTCTCTAAGTATCGTTTTGATGAAACCAGTGCTAACACAGTGGTACCTGAGAAGTTCCGCTTGTTAGTTGCAATCAACCCTTTGAACTTACAAAACAATTGAGGTTGGGTCTGTCATCATACATGGTATAAGGGAGTTTGCAAATTATAACCAATGTAATTATGTTGATTGAAATAACTGACCTGGGAGTCTTGGCCTCACTCGTCATCCTTTCCTTTCTGTGACAGAGAGGATAGATAAATAATGAGAACACTGTTTTCTGGTTGATATTTTACAATGGGGAACTTCAACAGGTATGTATAGTTACTTAGTAACAATTTACGCATTTATTACTTATTTTCTTCAGGAATAAATGAGTGAATATCGAGAATTGACCATTAAATAAAATCTCAGATACGAGACGTTAAAACTATTTAAGATTGAGGCTTTTGTCATGGGAAAATGCAAAATTATAATCTATACAACACTGTACATTGACAGCAAATTCACTGACCTTGGATCCGGCATCACGACTCTTGGCTCTCATCTTGTTGACCTGAGACTCAGCAATATCAGCCCTCTCTTCTGCCTCATCCAGTTCATGCTGAATCTTACGGAACTTGCCCAAATTGGCATTGGCTTGTTCCTCCTGTGAAAAATGTTTAATATGATTTACGTTTCCAACAAACACAACAATTTGAGACTTACAGATGCATCAGTTGGACGATGGAAAGTTTTCTACTTACAGCCTCCTCTGAAGTTCTCTTGTAGGATTTGACCTTCAGCTGCAGTTTGTCCACCAGGTCCTGCAGACGGCTCAAATTCTTACGGTCTTCCTCAGTCTGCATACAAAAAGAAGGGAAGAAATGTATCTTACATTTGATTCTGAGCATGTTAATGTTAATTGTTAACTGTGCACTGTTAAATTAAAACAATGTACCTGGTAGGTGAGCTCTTTGATGCGTCTCTCATATTTACGGACTCCTTTTACAGAATCACTGCTCCTCCTTTGCTCCAGTTCCACTTCAGTCTCTAGCTCTCTCACCTAGAAAGACATTAACGCACCATTTCCAATTACTTTGTTAGTTACCACTACTTTTAATATTGCAGCTAGAAATATTACTGGAGATATGACATGTGACATTGAATTAATAGAAGATAATGTAGCTTAGACACTTACTCTGGCCTCCAGCTTCTGGATCTGCTTCTTGCCCCCCTTCATGGCGATTTGTTCAGCTTCATCCAGGCGGTGCTGCAGGTCCTTGATGGTCTGCTCCATGTTCTTTTTCATACGCTCCAGGTGAGCACTGGTGTCCTGCTCCTTCTTCAGCTCTTCTGCCATCATGGCAGCATCAGTAATGGCCTTCTTGGCCTTTTCCTCAGCATTTCTACACTCCTGCACAGCCTCCTCCATTTCATTCTGAAGCTGGGATGTGTCGCCCTCTAGCTTCTTCTTCTGGCTCAGTAAGCTGGTGTTCTACGCATATATTTGAAATGTTGTATTTAAGGAGAACTCTAATTGTTCTATATTACTGTCTTACCTGTGAGTGGAGCAGCTGAACTCTCTCACTAACATCCAGCAGTTCCTGCTCAGCCAGTTTGCGGCCTCTCTCAGTCTGCTCCACCAGGGCTCTCAGCTCATCCAGTTCAGCCTGCATCAGATTGTTCCGTCTCTCCACAATGGCAATGTTCTCCTTCAGGTCATCACTGACACGAAGAGCATCATCCAGCTGCATTTGAGAATCCTGTAGAAAGAATCAATGATTTTACTAGTTTTATTTTGTTACACAGTGTGGCTTGGCTTTTTCTGAAGGTAAAAGCTATGTTTTTAATTCAATGGTGTGGAAGTAATACCTTCAGATGGGAATGGAGACCCTTAAGTTGCTTCTGGGCCTCGGATGCCTGCCTGTTTGCCTGGCTGAGCTGGATCTCCATCTCATTGAGATCTCCCTCCATCTTCTTCTTCAGCCTGAGAGCTTCATTCCTGCTGCGAGTCTCTGCCTCCATGGAGCTTTGCAGGGTATCCACAACTCTCTGCTGGTTCCTCTTATTCATCTCCATTTCCTCATCCTTCTCTACCAGCTTCCGTTCAATGTCAGCTTTCACCTGATTGAACTCCAGCTGAGCTCTCATGATCTTGCCCTCCTCATGCTCTAGGGAGCCCTATGAGAACACAGCCACCCATAGTTTGTAAAATGTAGTTCTGGTACTTTCACTACCAGTAAATGTTTTCTATTCTCACCTCAGCTTCCTCTAGAGCAGACTGTATCTCAGCCTTCTCCTGCTCCAGCTGTTTACGGATCTTTTCCAGCTCATGGATGCTCTTTCCTCCTTCACCAAGCTGCTCCGTCAGGTCAGAAATTTCCTCTGTGGAAAATATAATTGTACATCAAATTTTTTTTGTGATCTGATCTCTATCTGATCTCTATAGCATATCGATCTTCAATTGACTAAGTTATATAACCCAATGATTCTTATGCTCTGACCTATAGCCTATTGTCTAGTTTGGCTATAACATAGCAAAGAATATGTTTTGTTATAACTGCACTGTGATTTTAATTTTGTGGGGGAAAAACACACAACAAAAATGTTTTTTGTTAGTGGATTTATTCTTAACTTCAACGATCCCAATTCCGTTTTAACGTTTAAACATTCACACGCATAATCTCTATTACATATCGATCTTTCATTGACTAAATTATATAGGCTAATAATGCTCATGGTCTGACCTTGGAGGTTCTTGTTCTCCCTCTTCATGGTCTCCAGATGATCCAGAGACTCCTCATAAGAGTTCTTGAGTTTGAAGAGCTCAGTGCTGAGAGATCTGGCCTCTTTCTGGGAGCTCTCCAGCTCAGTCTGAGACTCCTCAAACTTCTGCTTCCACTCAGCCAGGACCTGAAAATCATACATGTATTTTAGGTAGTTTGAATACAGTGTATGATTAAGATGAGATATGCATATTGTTCATTAACTTACAAAGAATAGAAATGTGTCTTTGTGCTCAAAACCCAACCCCCCACAGATACACAGGCATTGGAAGCTAGGCGTCAGCCACAGTGCAGTGCCCCTGGAGCAATTATTGGGGGTTAAGTACCTTGCTCAAGGGCACAACGGCAGGCGGTGTAGGGTGTAGGATGACGCTCCGGTTGCCGGCTAACTCCGCACCAGGTTTTCTTGTCTGAGGGTGTTGGCCCACTTCTCGAATCACTAGGCTACCCCTATCATGTATAATAATGAAGCCTCTGCCGAATGAAGGACTTGTGTATTCCATATGTTTATTTCTTACCTTGTCAAAGTTCCTTTGCTTCTTATCCAAAGAGGCAGCAGCTGCATTGGATCTCTCCACATCCACCATGAGATCTTCAATCTCATTCTGGAGTCTGTGTTTAGTCTTCTCCAGGGATGAACATTTAGCATTTACAGCTTCCACAGCTTCCTCTGCATCCTGCAGACGCTGAGCCAGTTTCTTCCTAGATTGGCATAGTTGAGAAACACATTTCAGCTGCCTTTTTTCTGTCTGGAAGTACAGTATAATGGTTGTTTAACACGTAATCAATTTATTATGTATTGATCATGTACAGTAGATTTGTGTATCGCTTTTTCAGCCAAGGTTCAATAGCCTGAAAAGTAAGAAAAGGTAAGAAAACATCCTTACTTTGCGTCCTCAAGCTCCTCAGTCTTCTGGATGGCATCAGTTTCATACTTGGTTCTCCACTGAGCCACCTCAGCATTAGCCTTGGACATGCCACGCTGCAGCTCAGCCTTGGCCTCCTGCTCCTCCTCATACTGCTCCCTCAACAGATCGGAGTCATGGCGAGCAGACTGCACTGCATGGGCAAGTGCGTTCTTGGCCTGGTAAGGAAATTTATAAAAGGATCTGTAATTATGCCTGATGATGAATGTAGTTAGATAAGAGACACTGCATTCTTTGTATAAATACCTTGACTTCCTCCTCCAATTGTCTCTTTAGGTCTTCAATCTGCTGAACGTTGGACTGCTTACCTCTGGTCAGTTGAGAGACCAGAGAGTCCTTCTCCTCCAACTGTCTGGCAAGTTCACCTGTTTTCATGATATTCAAATTATTAAAAATTATATTACTAATTGTGGTAATTAATTTTGTCTGTTTATATGCATGTCCAGGTTTTTAGTTAATATACCATTCTCAGTTTGAAGCTTTGCTTTCTGCATTGTGAAATCATTGATGGATCGCTGTCCTTCCTCAGCTTTCGTCCTGTATTCACTCATCTGGTCCTCTAGAGTGCGGCACATTTTCTCCAGGTTTGTCTAAAAACAGAGTAAAAAAAAAAAATCAGAACAGCATCACTAAATTTCTTCTTTAAAATGTAGAGAAAAAACATACATTTTATAGATTGCTCAATAATACCACGTACTTTGGACTTGACAATCTGCTCCATGTTGGAGACCACATCATCCAGCTCCAGCCTGAGCTCACTCTTCTCTTTCTCCAGCTTCTGCTTCACTCTCTGAAGGTTGTCAATCTGCTCTCCCAGGTCAGCTACACTGTCAGCATTTTTCTTCCTCAGAGTGGCAGCTGTAGCCTCATGCTGCAGGGTAGCCTCTTCAAGGTCTCTGCGCACCTTCTGGAACTCAGCCTCCCTCTTCTTGTTCATCTCAATCTGGGCAGCAGTGGCTCCACCAGCCTCCTCCAGCCTCTCACTGATCTCTTCTAGCTCTCTGGACAAGTCTGCCCTCTGTTTCTCCACCTTGGCACGGGCAGCTCTTTCAGCCTCCAGCTCTTCCTCTAATTCCTCAATGCGGGCCTGAAATGTTAGGATTTCAAATGTTCTGGTAAGATGAGAAAATAAGCATATGTAACAGAAAGATTCCCTTTTCAGCAATGCCATTGAAATACCTGCAGCTCCTTCAGTTTTTCTGAAGCTGGGCACCCATGGCCTGCTCATCCTCAATCTTGCTGTTGAGTTGGCTCATCTCAAAGTCCTTCCTGTTAAGTAAATAAGACATTTGAGCACTTTCTGTAAAATAACTATTCATGATATTTTGTGGTTTTGTGGGATCTTACTTCTTCATTCTCTCCTCCAGCTGCTGCTTGTCATTCTCCAGGTCCATTAGGCTCTCCTGGGTCAACTTTAAATCTCCCTCCAGCTTTCTCTTGGCTCTCTCAAGGTCCATTCTCACCTTCTTTTCTTGCTCCAGAGACCCTTCAAGCTGATAAAGGATATATTAAACAACATTCGGAGTCAGCAATTTATTGTTGCGTATTTTTAGGATATTACTAATTTTGTTGTACTTTTTGTGAATTACTATTTGATACTCACATCATCAACTTGCTGTTCCAGTTTGGCTTTGGCCTTGGTCAACGTGTTGACTTTGTCCTCCTCACTCTGCAGGTCATCAAGTGTTTGTTGATGAGCCTCTTGGAGAGCCTTCTTCTCCTTGGTCAGCTTGGCAATGATTTCGTCCAGAGCTGCCATCTCCTCAGTAAGGTTTTTAACCTTCGGAAACAGAACAGTGTCATTACACTTTTATCCAAACCACTTAATTTGAATTTTATCATCACAAGAATAAAGATAAACCATTACCTTGTTCTCTGTGGCATGCTTTTCCTTCTCCACTTTAGCCAGAGTGAGCTCCAGATCATCAATGTCCTTCTTGAGTTCTGAGCACTCATCCTCCAGCTTCCTCTTCTTAGCAGTTAGCTCTGAATTCATCTCCTCCTCATCCTCCAGTCTTTCTGTCAGCTCTTTGGCTTTGGCCTCAAGCTGGATTTTGCTCTTGATCAGACCCTCACATCTCTCTTCAGCATCACCAATAGTGTCTTCTTGCTGTCAATGTGTCAATATATAAGTATTATAAGTATTTGAAGTTTGTTTGGTGGCATAATATTTGGACAGTACAAATAATAGACAAATGCTCCACTGATTGTTTGTATTTAGCAAATCATGTGGTTCCTCTCTCTGTTTTTCTATTTCTCTAGTTAGCTAAAAGCTCATTTTGACAAAGGAAGTGAATGCAACAACTGTAGTGCAGTTAATGTTACTCACAGTTTGGACAGCGAGCTGCAGGTCATTCTTCTCTTGGAGAATGGAAACCATCTTCTCTTCCAGCTCCTTTCTACGGGCTTCACTTTTAGCATAAGCCTCTTTAAGCTTCAGGAATTCTTCCTTCATGTTGGCCATCTCCTTCTCAGTCTCTGCTGACTTCAGCAGAGGTTTGATCTTGAAGTACATCTTCATCCAGGGCCAATTCTTGACACCCATGAAGGCACGAATGTTCCATTGGATCACAAGCAAGGCATCCCTGTGAAATTGAATAGAATTATACAGCCTTTTCTTCCTCTACCATATTGTCTGCAGAAGTTGTATCTATTCTCATTCCAACCTGCGGTCAACAATTTTCTGGAACTCAATTCTGGCAAGTAGACCACGTGATCTGGCCTGGAAGCCAGTGATGATAAGGGCGAGACGATCGTCTCTCATCTCCTCAAGAGTACCCAGGAGACCAGCCTTGAAGAACACCTAAAGATACACAAGTTCATAATGTAGTGCTTGTATCGTCTTGTATTTGGCAGGATTGTATTTTGATGCCAGTTAAGCATAAATACCTTGAATGTGTTATCCCCAGATTTACAAAACGTGGTAGTTCTATTTAGATTGCTGATTTCATGCCAATTTTTACAAAAATGACACAAATTGACCACAATTTGGCCCTGTAATGAACTAATTATATTTGGCCAAGGCTTTGGATCCATATGTAACGCCCCGTTTGGCCCCCATCCTGCCACCATCCTGCCTCCCTGGATCCCGCTGGAAATATCAGTATCATGTTCTGTTTCTTTACCTTGAGGCCTACATTGTTGTTGTCCCTCTCCCTTCACATTTCTCACTGTCAATTGTGAATGATAATTCTTCAAGTTTTACCGGTGAAACGTCTTTGCAAAAACTGCATGCCTTTCATTTGATCTTAATCAGTTTCATGGGAATATGCATGTAGATCTAGTTGTGTAGATTGAGCGAGTTTTATAGCAGATGGTGTTAACAACCTGTAGCATACCTGTGTTTTGTTTCAACTAAAGTACATATTTTGCTTAGTGGTGTGCACTGTTGAGTTCTGGCCACATGAGACAAAAATGCAACTATTCGCACAATCCTCCTAAAATCTCATAAGAAATTAAGTGCTGTTTTTTTTCTTACAGTAACATTATACAATGCTATTATAGTCCGTTCTGTTATGTACAATACAGTCATTGGGATATTGCAGACATTGATTCAGCTTTGATCTAACTTTGTTAAACAAGAAACCAGAGCAGCCTGTTCTCTACGAGTAGAGCAGAGACTGTGCGTGAGTAGAGAATCCCACACATGCGCAGATGCTTTGGGATCTTTTACCCTGGAAGAGGGGTCCAGAAAAGTCAGATCCCCAGCCACTCTGTGGATTTTAGAACTTCAATCCCAGCATGCTGACCAAGAGTTACACAATTTGGCAAGGTCTTTAAAAACATGTACAAAAATATTATGGCCACAATGCTTTTAATTGCTTATAAGTAGCTACTTTAGATCTGGATCTACCACATGGTGGCACTATACCAAAGATACACTGAGTATAACCAACATTAGGAACACCTTCATAATATTGACCCCCGCCTTGCCCTCAGAACAGCCTCAATTCGTTGGGGCATGGACTCTACAAGGTGCCGAAAGCTTTCCACAGGAATGCTGGCCCATGTTGACTCCAACGTAGTTCTTGAAACAAACTGGTGCGCCAAGCACCTACTACCATACCCCGTTCAAAGGCACTTCCATTTTTGTTTTTCCCATTCACCCTCTGAATGGCACACGTACACAATCCATGTCTCAATTCTTAAAGCTTAAAAAATCATCCTTTAACCTGTCTCCTCCCCTTCATCTGCACTGATTAAAGTGGATTTAACAAGTGACATCAATAAGGGATCATAGCTTTCACCGGGATTCACCTGGTGAGTCTGTCATGGAAAGAGCAGGTCCTCGACTTCTTAATGTTTTGTATACTCTGTTTTTTATCTAGACTAGACACATTTTCCCTAGACACAGATGACATGAGGTAAGCATGATCAGTGGTATATCAGCACTTATTTCAAAAGGCATTGCTCAGGTTTCCATGATAGTGATGTATTGGTAATATTGCTGCTATTTTTCCATCCTGGTACAACAGGTTGCTTTTTTATTGCTTTTCATCTATTTAGAGAACTTACCTTAGTGTGTCCTAATCTGTACTGGGTATGGTCAATATCCAAAGAGCCCAACAGTTTTTCAGCTGCCTTCATGTTGTCCATGAACTGACCCTCAGGGATAGCATTTGGATTGAGGATGCGGTATCTGAATTTAAATCAGAAAGCAATTATCTTTAACAATGGAACACCTGAATAGGTAAACAGTTGAATTTATTTTGGAAAGGAAATTAATCATTATTTTGACCTTTGTTTGAAGTCGGCATACAGGATTCTGTTGGGGAAGCCCTTTCTGCAGATCCTGATGCCTTCCAGCACACCGTTACAGCGCAGCTGGTGCATGACCAGAGGATTCTCCATGGCCCCAGGAGTCTTGGTCTCATTGGGGATGATGCAACGCACAAAGTGGGGGTGAGTAGACCTCAAGTTGGTCATGAGTTTACCCAAGTTCTCCTGTCAGTATGACAAATGTAGAATTTTCCATCGGTGAATGAGTCTCCAAGTACCTCACGAGTCACAACAGCATTTAATGCTAACATGCCTAACACAACATACTGGCATCTCAAATTTAGTGCAAATATAATACATTTGTTAATATTCTGACACGTGAAAACATCATACATATATTGAGTTAAGCTCAGATTTACCCTGTGCAATGCAGACACAGTCTGGAAGGAAGAGCCTTTCTTCTTTTTTCCTCCAGCCGCTTTTTCTTCAGGTGCTGGATGATAATGAAATAACTATTTAAATATACTATTATGACCACAATATTGTCTATTTGTAATTATGTTAGTGGTTTGTAGTCTTTGCAGATATAAACAAATAGTACCTCCTTCTGCACCAGCATAGTTCACAAAGAGGTTGGCCAGGAACTTAAGACTTGACTTCTGGAACAGTCCAACCACAGTCTCATTCAGGGGGTCCTTGTTCTTCACCAGCCAGTTACCAATGTTGTAGTCAACAATGCCAGCATAGTGAACCAGGGAGAAATGTGCCTCTGGCCTACCCTTAACAATCCTAGGCTTCTGGAAGCATGCATTTTTGCCCAGATGGGTGTCATACAGCTTCGCTTTGAATGTAGAATCACTGGCCTTGGGGAACATGCACTCCTCTTCAAGGATGGACATGATACCCATGGGCTAGTGGAAGGAATGAACGAAAATACATTAATGTTAAGGGAAAAGCATAGTGAATAAATATCAGAATAATTTGTAATGGAAGGACATTTATTAAGATGTACCTTGTAATGTTTGAAATCTCAAAGATTACTCAGGTCATATCATATAAACTTCTGCAAAACTGAAAACACTAACCCTTTCAATGAGGTCAATGCAGGCAGCCAAGTCCATGCCAAAGTCAATGAACTCCCAGACGATGCCCTCTTTCTTATACTCTTCCTGCTCCAGCACAAACATGTGGTGGTTGAAGAACTGCTGCAGCTTCTCATTAGTGAAGTTGATGCACAGCTGCTCAAAAGTGTTGAACTGAAATAGAAGTTCACAGTTACTTTATTTTGTCAGCTGTAATGTTCTATATTCCATTTTTATCAAATTTACATCAAACACTCACATCAAAGATCTCAAAGCCAGCAATGTCCAACACACCAATGTAGTGCTGACGAGCGTTCTTAGTGTCCAGAGTGAGGTTGATTCTTATCACCATCCAGAGGAACATGTTCTCGTAAACTTTCTTTGACAGTGCACCAATAGAGTAGTACACCTACAAAATATTTAGAAAATAAATTACTAAAACATAGCCTCAACATAAACGTGGGAATTACAGGTAGGAAAATATTAGCAACCCTATACAGAAGTGTTAGCTCCTTGAAATGTAAAACTATTTTGAGACTCACCTGGTCGACATTCTGACCTTTGGTGACCCACTCATTTCCTACTTTGACCCTTGGATGACACAGCCCCTTGACCAGGTCAGCAGAGTTCAGGCCCATCAGATATGCAGCTTTGTCAATATCTGGAATGGCAAAGTTGTATGATTAGAAGAGGCACACTAACTGCATTTTGATGTTCAGATTTTTCAGATACTACTTTATAATGGGGCGGCAGGATAGCCTAGTGGTTAGAGCGTTGGACTAGTAACCGCAAGGTTGCAAGTTTAAACCCCCGAGCTGACAAGGTACAAATCTGTCGTTCTGCCCCTGAAGAGGCAGTTAACCCACTGTTCCTAGTCATTGAAAATAAGGATTTGTTCTTAACTGACTTGCCTGTTTAAATAAAGGTAAAATAAATATAAAAAAATAATGAAGTAAATCGTCAGCACTCACCCTCAGTGCCATCTGCCTCTGCTTGCTCCTCCCGCTGCTTATTCTTGAACTTCATGTTGCCGTAGTGCATGATGGCACCAGTCAGCTTATAAATGCCATTCTTCTCCTCTTGGGAGAAGCCCAGCACATCAAAGGCATCCTAGTTCCAAAAATGCCATTGTTTTGTACTGGAGAAAGAGTTGGATACAAGTGGGAAATGATCGTATGTACAGTATGTACATATTCTACTCACATCAGTAGCCATTAGCTCATCTGCATCATTAATGGAAGTTACAGCAATCTCTCCTTGGGAGATGAAGGCATAGTCATAGGGATTGCTGGTGATGAGTAGCATCTCTGAAAATAATTGAACAGCACAGTTTAATTTGTGTTTGGGCTGTGGTATAGGTCAAAACAAGATACACTCAGTATTAGGATTGGGGTCAATTCTAAAATTGGCATTGTGTTATATTATAAAAAGACAGGACGGCAAATTAGTCCTAATCAAGTTTCGAAAAACTGCAGCTGGAAATTGATTTGTGTGCATCCAATTTCAGTGTTGCGTACTTGCATGGAATTTAAATAATTTTAACTTTCTTATGAAAAAAGGAAACGTTACAACATAAATCACGCTACATTGTGCTGAGTGTTTTTCGCTGGGGAATCGGGGTAGCACACTCTCTGGGCTCGCTGCACCATAAGAATTTAATTGGATTTCATCAGAAATTTTCCGTTTAATCCTGAATTGACATCAACCCTACTCAGTTTGATGATTCAATACTCACCCAGCAGTTCTGGTTTCTTTTGGGACAGGATCTGGTAGAAGATGTGATAGTCTCTCTCAGCCTTGAGCTGGAAAGTTACACGTGACTTCTCCAGAAGATCTGATCAGTATGGAAAAGTGCTTTTGGTATTAATGTGTCTCCTGTCAAATAGATCTGTTCAAGCCTGGGCAAATTGAGTGTTGTACTCACAAGTCTCAATGTCAGCAGACGAAAGCTTCCCACTGACTCCAAAATGAATGCGGATGAATTTACCCTGTAAATTATTGTAATAGCATAAATGAATGAGCACACGAGA
The DNA here is from genome assembly GCF_036934945.1 of Oncorhynchus masou masou. NCBI lineage: Eukaryota > Metazoa > Chordata > Actinopteri > Salmoniformes > Salmonidae > Oncorhynchus > Oncorhynchus masou. The sequence continues at coordinate 21,133,364 of NC_088239.1, read as the reverse complement.
GCTGGGTTCAAGTAGTATTTGTTTTCTTTTTCAATACCTTAACTGCGCATGATTGAGTTTGGATGGTGTAATGGAACTGATGGAATAGTCCTACAAGTTTAAATCCCACATTTCTGGTTCTCAATCAAACACTGAAAGTATTTGAAATAAAACAAATACTTTTTAACCCATACATCATTTGTCTGGTGCACAGACAGACCCAAAAGGGAAGATTAACTAACGTCATGACATCAGCTAATGGTTATACAATTCAAATCCAGGGGATAAGATTTGAATGATATTTGACAAACAAACAAGACCAAACTTACGAATCGGGAGGAGTTGTCATTCCTGATGGTCTTGGCATTACCAAAAGCCTCCAGGGCAGGATTGGCCTGGATGATTTGATCCTCCAGGGTCCCCTACAACCCAACAACCACACAGTGTTAAAATGCAGCATTAAAATAAATACTGTACGAACATATATTGGATTTTGTCAATATACTGTATGCCCATCCAGCCATGAAGAATGTTGAATTTAGGATCGATAACAATTAATAGTTGCCGTCTTTTTAACCTTTTTTTCTTCTGCTGCACTTTTCTTTCCACTAACAGCAGCAATGCTGGCGAAGTACTGGATGACTCTCTTGGTGTTAACAGTCTTTCCAGCACCGGATTCTCCACTGGGATTTAAAAATACAAATGTTGATGTCTCAGAATTTCTCTTAATTTCTAATAGTCTCAAATGGATATAGCCTTTGGTTGATGTACTTACGTGATAAGGACAGACTGATTTTCCCTGTCTGTTGAAAGAGAATTATCAGTAAATGTGACATTATCCAAATGTCATTTGATTTATATATTTGAAAAGGAAAAGTTATATTTGACCTGACAACATGTACTGGTAGGCATTGTCAGAGATGGAGAAGATGTGAGGAGGAGCTTCTGTCCTCTTCTTGCCTCTGTATGCATTGACAACAGACTGATCGTATACTGGCAGCCACTTGTATGGGTTGACAGTGACACAGAACAGCCCTGAGTAGGTCTGTAGAAGACAAGGGGATGTATATTTAGTTCAATTCATTTGAATGAATGATTGATTTAATGGAGATATTAGCAGACAGGTCATTGCTTACATAGATCATCCAGGCTGCGTAACGCTCTTTGAGGTTAAACAGCACAGCGGGCTCGTGCAGGAAGGTGAACATCGCCATGTCCTCAATTTTATCAAACTTTGGCGGGTTCTGGGGGTGGACGTCGTCCTCCTTCACAGTAACAGTCTGAAAGAAGAGCAAATGAAATTGTTTTGTTTCATTTTAAGGTGCAGAGGTGTTCTCATCCTAATTTGAGATTACACACAACATTGACTTGTCACAAATCATCCATTTACATGTAATGCCTGATTTACATAAAACATGTTCAAGATCTCAAGTTAGGATTCTTCTTTTTGTTGTCTCTTGTGAGAATCATACTTATAGTAATCTATAAAGCGCATAGAGTTATCCTAGTAGGAAAATTAATTATCTTATGATTTTCTAGGTATCCATTTTCCAGGTCATATTCTTTTAGAAATGCTCTTCAACAAAATATTTACCTTTCCAAACTCCGTCTCAGCGGTGACTTTAGCCCCATCTCTGCTGGTGATTGTGGCCTTGACGTATTCTACCTCAGGGTCAGGCACATAGCACTCTCTCTTTATGTCAAAGGGTCTAGTCTGGCATTCCATACGCTCCTTGTCTGACTTACGCAGAAAGGAAGCTGCGGCGCCAAACTCTGCCATCAAACTGTCCCCCATTCTTAAACCTGTGAAGGCAGGAACAGAGCATTGAATACATACAGTGCCTTCAGAAAACATTCATATCCCTTGACTTATTCCACATATTGTTCTTTTCAGCCGGAAATTGTATAATGTGATATTAGTATGTACAGTGGTGTCCGATATTATTGACACCTTTGATAAAGATGAGCAAAAATGACTGTATGAAATAAAATATTCAGATACTGAGCTATATTGTATGCTCAAAAACATTTGGAAATTATATATTTTTTCTAATACAATTGTAATACAATTGCTCAGGAAAAGAGATTTTATTAAGTAATATTTTTCTCTCTAACAGGTACAGGGTAAAAATGATTGACACCCCTGTTTTCAATACATGAGGATAATGACGCTGTGGCCCTTGTTAAGGTCAATGGCATCATGACCTTTACCCAGTACAAGGACATTTTAGGCAAAGACCTGGTTACCTCTGGCAGGAGGCTGAAACTTGATCGCAAGTAGATCTTCCAACAAGACAATAACCCAAGCACACATCAAAATCCACAAACAAATGGTTAATTGGCCACAAAATCAACATTTTGCAATAGCCATCTCAGTCTTCAGACTTGAAACCTATTGAAAACCTGTGGTTTGAGTTGAAGAGGGCAGTCCATAAGCACAGATGAAGGATATCAAGGATCTGGAAGGATTCTGTATGGCGGAATGGTGGAAGATCCTCCCCAATGTGTCCCAACTCGTGATATATTTGACAAAAAGGCTCAGACCCATTATTCTCACAAGGTGGGGTATTGAAAACAGGGGAGTCAATCATTTCGACTCCTTTTTGAGAAAAGTTGTTTTACTTGTTAAACAAAATATCTTTCTCTGAGCAATTGTATTAGTATAAAATATTCTAATTTCCCAAATTTATTTAGGATACTAAATAGCTCATTATTTGAATGATTTATTTTATACAGTCATTTTTGCTCATCTTTATCTAGAGTCAATACTTTTGTACTATATATGAGTAGTATACTGTACCAGCCATGGCATAATGGTCATGGCAGACCAATAGAACTGTAAAATATAAGCCTAAAAAAAACACGAGGGTCGAGGCAGGACAGCAGTAAACTACCAGATTTAGAGTCATAGATTAATAAGTGTTTATCTGAACAATACAAAGGTCAGTAAACCAACAGCACATTGGAAATTAACCAAAACATGTGCGATTCAGAGCGGATAAAAGTAACTAGGTACACTAGGTACAGCTTGTGTAGTGATGACACTGACAACATGTAATTACTATACTGGATAGATGTATTATGCCACATAAACAAGTTGACTAGATTGATGAGTACAGACAAGAAAATTGAATACATCAAATAAATAACATTATTTGTATCTTTATTTTTGCATTAGTATACAAATTTGTCAAGCTGTTATAGTTTTCATGAAACACATTTAAAGACTTCACACAAACCACTAGGAGGCATCTTATAGAACCTTAGAAGATTATGATTCTTACCTGTTGTTGGTCACCCCTTGGATACGTTTGGTGGAAAAGATCTCTACTGAGAATGAAATAGACAAATACAAAGACAAATATCAGTCAACTGACCAGCTATGTGTGGTTATGACTATTGTTAGGTCCTGTAATGATTATCTTTTCCCTCTTCAGCAGACTGCCTCTATATGCTTACCTTCAGGATGTCCTGTGTCCTTGTGTCTCCCCCTGGTCTGTCTCCCCCTGGTATCCATCACTCTTTATAAAGAGTGTTACTCAGCCCTATATGGAGATGGTTCATGTCATGACATAAATTAGACTGATTATTTCAAAAGAGCTGTATTTGGGGCTAGAGGTGTATACCTCTTTGACCTATCAGGCTCGTTATAACAACAGGCTATTCCAGGGAGGACAGAGGAGGGGAGAAATTGGCTGCATTGAAAGCCCACTTGATCAGGGGGCGGTTTCAGGCACTGTAGGCATCTAAACATTACAAGCATGTATGTTTGACCAATGAGAATTAATCAAATGATGTATGTAACATGAAATGACAGAAAGTAAGTTGGATCCCAAAATTTTGGAAGTAGAGGTGTGCACATCAGACCTATCAGGCGTGTTGTAACAGCAGGCCATCAATAAGGAGGGAGAAGGGGAGCAAAATCCCAGGGTGCATGTAGAGCATCACCCTTTGCTATAATTCCTTTTTTTGTGTCACTTTACCAGATGAGGTGGCTACATGACGACATTGTGACATTTCAGAGCCCATTTTAGCACCCTCCTTTATTGGGCAGTTTCAGGCTCCATGGACATCCAACACATACCAATATTGTATGTTTGATCATTGGAAATCCCTTGAATTTAGTAAGGGGGAGTTGATTTTAATGGAGGTTAGTTTTGAGTTTTATGTTCTAGTACATGTTTGGGAACAAACTAGAACTTATTTGTGTTGTGATTGCTTAATGTAATTGGATGTCATGAGAAAGTCATCATACATGGTGTGAAATCATTGCAAGACAACTGCAACTGTCAGTTGTTCACCAAGGCAAGGTCACTTTCCTTTCCATTGTCACTAAGAGTCCCAGCTACTGTAAGCATAACCCTAGGCCCCATCTTGTTGACGTGGCATTGTCTCCTTTTTATCCTTGAGGACAAATATAAACCTGTGAAATTGTTATTGGATTCCTTCAACTGACCATGAGGCACTTCAATGTGCTTGAATGTGTGGGCCTCACCATCTGACATTGTAATAGCTGCAGCCTTCTCACATAAATAATTCCAGACCACAAATGGAAGGGAGAACTCCATTTACCTCATGAGTTGTTAACAAAACTTTTACCCAGGCGCGTCATACCTGAGTTGGAAACAGAAGATATTGTTTATTTTACACATAATTAATTCAAAAATATCCAATTTACTATCAGTGCTCCTAAAAAAAGGGTACATGATGTTTATCAGTGTCCAACATGTCAGATACTGGTAACGCTTTCAAAAACAATATGCTATTGAAACCTTGGTGAATAGCCTTTTTTCCCCCTGCTATTTATTAGTGTCCTCTGTGTAAAGTTTGCATCAAGTCATTCTTAGTACATTGCATACCCAAAAACATGCGTAGCCCCTGTGTATTTCTCAATTAGACTGAGTGAATATCTGATAAGGTGCTGAGACAAGGGACATGAGGTCTTGGATTTGTAAGTGTCACACTGTTAAAGATCAAGAAGTGTGAAGCTGTTAACAAGGTGATGATGTACTTGTGACATAGCTGGCTGGAAAGGGTGTTACCTCCTTCAAGACCTGTGCATATGACCCCTGTATAGTATAATGCATGTTGGAGCCCTTTTGACTCTTACAACTTCACACCCTGGCCCTCGCTTCAGCCTTGAGGTTCTGCAATTAGCTTCCACAGCTGAACATACCATCCCCTGCCCTTCAATGACTCGCTAAGGATCCCATTCCCAGCTGCCGTGTGTCGTGCTTGATGTACTTCAACACATGGATTCACCTTAACCTATTCTTCTGTTGTCATTTGTCTCCATATATTGACAGACTGCCAGGCCATCTCTACTGCTCCCCCAGGCTAAGACCATCTCTTCCCTCACCAAGGCACGTGGGCTCCCTGACAGGGGGTGAAAGAAAGATATAGGTTAGTGATGCAGGAGTAGCCTCCACACATCTTCCTCTAGCAACAGAATCAGCACTGACCCAAGGTAAGTCATAATGACATTATCTGTAAGTCCTACTGGACTGTCAGCATGCTGTACTCAATGTGCAGGTGCAGGGATATTATATTTTAAGAAATTTGTGTGGATATTATTATCATATAGGAAATTCGTGTCATAGTCAGAATACGAAAGACTGAGAAAATAGCCTTGATTTGATAAGACCTCGCTTCAATCTCATTTTTGGTGTAGATCATTTGTTGTGAGTTCCCAGCTGGACTTGGTACGAAGTACTGTTTGCAGCCCAAGAGATCACATCACAGTCTTCCCTATAGTTAACACAGATGGACTATTGGCGTGTTGTTTCTTAATGTATCAGTAGTTAAGTATAACACTTTAAACTCTTGCATATAAAAAACATGTTACGGTATTTCAGTATTAATGTGGTAACACTTCACAATAAGGGTACATTAAATTAAAATTCCAATTGTGTCAGTTATTGATGTTGAGTGATTCAAAGTTAAGATGCACAAAATGTAAGCAATTAGAAAGACAACAGATCAGGCTAAATGTTTTTTATGCAAATAAAATTGAACTTAATAGTTTTTGTTCCTTTTTCAGCTAGAAATCCTTGTCTAACGACCAGCCTAAATACCCCCCAAATATGCAACAATTATATTACTCATAGTTACATTTTAATTGGCGTCTTTCCAAAGCCCAATGAAGAAAATGATAGAGAAGAACCAACATTAGCCTATATAATAAGCAGAATACAAGACACAGTTGTGATATTATAACCTAAATATGTGTAGGAGGTGTGAAAATCATACATATGTAGCCTAGTGAATTTATAATTTAAATCTACATTTTGGGGGTTTAGAACGGAGCAGAAGACATATGTAAATGATTTGCTGTAACAGACAATAAAGTTGTTTTCTATTCTAATAAGTGGGGTGTGGCTGTTGCTGTCTCTCAAGTTGTTGGCTTGGGGGTGTAACCTTAACTCTGTCTTGTTTATGCCACATTGTTTCCCTCCCTTTGTCCTTCAGTACAACTATAACCCAGTGAAATTCCTGCTGAGTGCCTTTCTCTGATTGAGATGGACAGCTTGTGAGGTACATTGATTTCTGAGATTAGCTGGTGGTCTATAAAAATGTCTGTTTACTGAAATTTGGTCACACATAAACAAAGTAATTTAAGATAATTACTATAATAATTAGGCCAATGTTCATCCTTGAACAAAAGCATCACTAAAAATAAATGGAGGGAATGTATTAATTATTTTAAGTTTACTGTAACCAATGCATGATTGTCAAGGCCATAGAGAGTAAACATTTCTGAGAAGCATTCACTACAAGAACCAGTTGGTGTGTTTGATTGAAACATAGTTGAGGATGGGAATGTGGATTCTAAGCTTGAGGGCAGAAGGCTACAACAGCAAGAAAATTGTTAAGTTTTAGGTTAGGGGTTAATTGCTGCAATGCAACCTTCTTCTAACACCATCTCAAGGAGGAACTGCTCCAAAGTACGTTGTTGAAGCCTCTTCACTGAGGATTGTAGTTGTGTTTTATGTTTGTGTTGTTTTGTATATTATTTAGGGGTTTACCGTGAATCTGTGAAACCTGTTGGTATTCTTATATATTTGTTCCTTGACGTGGTCAAATAACTCAAACATAGACCATGTGTGACTTGATCTAAAAGAATGGCACCAATTGGCCTATGGGTGGCGCTGTTACAAGCAGTCTAACTTAAACCTGCATATTTGTCACCCCGTTTGACCTATAAACTTGAAACTTTGTATGTAGGTGAACAAATCTGTCTCAAGGACCCCGTCAGGATAAATTGTCCTCCAATGTTTGAAAACCTTTGAAAAACATCTTCTCGTGAACCGTAAATCCAAATATCACCAATTTGGTATGGAGGCCCATGGTACATCTCTTAACTTAGTTTGAGAAAATGTAAGGCATTGGTTAAGACATGGCTAATTAATTGATAAATCAGTACATATTTTGTGTCCATTTAAATCTTTTGTAAATCAACTCCACAATGGCCTATCAATTTGTAACATTTTAGGGAAATCAAAGACATGAATTACCATGATGATCCATATTACGTTTGACATTGATGTCTTTAAAAAAGAGGAAACTATTCACATTTCACTTTTTTGACTGTGTAACGCTAATGCATAAAATAATCATACATCTTCTTCTCATTGACTAAAAGTCAGATTCACTACAAATGTGTTCTTTGGACTCATCACAATAGTCCCTAAAGAGTTTGATTAAAGAACATTGATGCATTCAAATACGTCCACACTACACCAGTAGATGCGTATTAGCACGTACGCTAATATGCTAAAATATGCCAAAATTCTTCTCATGAACCATAGGACCAATTGACAGTAAATGTGGAATGTAGGTCCATGGTACTTGTCTTAAATTAGTTTCAGTGGATATATACTCACTGAAAACCTTAGATGGCTGCACCGGACCAGTTGGTGGCACTACAGATGTCATTGACACCAGTGGCACCATAGGATACTAGAGCAATAACTATTGATCAAGTAGACTATGTCTCAAGTAAATTATGCAGACAAACAATGTGAAATATTATGAAAATAAAGCTGACAATTTTTCACCAATCTTAACATGAACTATTAGCTAAATTGACCCCAGAATTGGTATAAAATCAATACATTAAGTAGTGAAGTTAAGAATGATTATCTGCAGCATTCAAAATCAAATCTTATTGGTCGCATACACATATTTAGCAGATGTCAGTACGGTAGTAGCGAAATGCTTGTGTTCCTAGCTTCAACAGTGCAGTAATATCTGACAATTCACAACAATACACACTCTAAAAGTAAAATAATGGAATTAAGAGATATATAAGTATTAGGACGGGCAATGTCGGAGTGGCATTGACTAGAATACAGTAGAATACAGTATATACATATGAAATGAGTCAAACAGTATGTAAACATTATTAAAGTGACCAGTCATTCCATGTCTATGTACATAGGGCAGCAGCCTCTAAGGTGCAGGGTTGAGTAACCGGGTGGTAGCCGGCTAGTGACAGCGACAAAGTTCAGGTTACTGGGTGGAGGCCGGCTAGGGATGGCTATGTAATAGTCTGATGTCCTAGAGATGAAAGCTGTTTTTCAGTCTGTCTCGGTCCCAGGTTTGATGCACCTCTACTGACCTTGCCTTCTAGATGATAGTGGGGTGAACAGGCCGTGGCTTGGGTGGTTGATGTCCTAGATTATCTTTTTGGCCTTCCTGTAACATTGGGTGGACAGTAGATGTCCTTGAGGGAATGCAGTGTAACCGCGGTGATGCGTTGGGCCAACCGCACCACCCTCTGGAGAGCCCTGCGGTTGCGGGCGGTGAAATTGCCGTGACAGGAGGTGATACAGCCCGACACAATGCTCTCAATGGTGCGTCTGTAAAAGTTTGTGAGGGTCTTAGGGGTCAAGCCGAATTGGATGATAGCCGGGTGAACAGGCCGTGGCTTGGGTAGTTGATGTCCTTGATGATCTTTTTGGCCTTCCTGTGACATTGGGTGCTGTAGATGTCCTGGAGAGCAAAGCTGTCATCAAGGCAAAGGGTGGCTACTATGAAGAATCTCAAAATAAAATATATTTTGATTTGTTTAACACTTTTTTGGTTACTACATGATTCCATATGTGTTATTTCATAGTTTTGATGTCTTCACTATATTCTGTAGAAAATAGTAAAAATAAAGAAAAACCCTTGAATGAGTGGGTGTGTCCAAACTTTTGACTGGTACTGTATATGTTAATGTCATTCAAAACTTTAAAAATTCTTGAAGCATGGATTCCGATTGGTCAGACCAGCGTTGACTAGACCTTAGCTAGGGCTGGACAGTATACCGTATTTTATTATATACCTGTATTGATAAAGGGATCGGTTTGGGTTTTTACTTTACCATCTATACCAGTATTACCAGTATTTTAATGTTTGTTTTGTTAAATGTGATACACCAAGTGTAACGTCATCTCTGGTCTTTCTCTCCGTGCCACTTTCCACACAGACCTAGCCACGCCTCTTGTCACTCAAGGAGTGCATTTGATGTTCCTTAACCAAGCGGCAGGGTAGCCTAGTGGTTAGAGTGTTGGACTAGTAACCGCAAGGTTACAAGTTCAAATCCTTGAGCTGACAAGGTACAAAGCTTTTGTTCTACCCCTGAACAGGCAGTTAACCCACTGTTCCTAGGCTGTCATTGAAAATAAGAATGTGTTCTTAACTGACTTGCCTAGTTAAATAAAGGTTAAAAAAAAGCAGTGTTGCCAACTTAGCGACTTTGTCGCTATATTTAGCGAGTATTCAGACCCCTCTTGCGACATATTTTCAAAAAAGCGACTAGCGACAAATCGAGGAACCTTTTCTGGTGTTATTGGAGACTTTTGGAGACTGATGTGAAAGCACGTATCGTTCTTACTCTTCTCAACTAGCAGCGGGTGCTGCCATAAGCCCCACCCCGTCCCAAAGCACTCTCAGGCGGCCCAGTCCTCACGCAGCAGTCCCTCCCAGCTGCAGTCAGAGCAGGAGATGTTCACCCCTCCGTGTCCAGGCTGCAAATGAATCACACATGCGGGAAGCCGCCGCTGGCTGATCCCGCCATGGCTTACATTTTTTTTTTACGATTAACCTGAATTAGAGCCAGACTAGTTACCATAATTTTCTCACATTGCCATTGAAAGTTTTTTCTATTGTCTTTTTTTGGACCATTTAGATTGTTAATGTAGATTGCATACAAAAAAAAATGTTTAAAATGTTCATGTTTTACTGTGACTTGTGGACCTTAAGGTTAAAAATCAAACCAAATTAAGAAAACTTAACTAAAAAACAAAAAACAAAAAAATTTAATTAAATAAAAAATCAAATAAAAAACTAAGTAACTCCGCCAGAGTGTATCTTTTGGGTCACTTTTGCCGGTCCTACGCCCGGATAAAGGATGAGGGTTGGAATTATGACATTAAAACAAACAATAATCAATCATTTGTAGTTCTAAACATATTTAGGGTGTTTTTTACTCACTTTTTGTTTCTCCCACGATGTTATTCCTCTCTCCTACAGCGTCCATCACAATTACATGCACTTAGCCAATTATGCAAAGTGGGTGATGACGTCATTTAGCGACTTCTAGCGACTTTTAGGACAACCAATAGCTACTTTGCTTACTGAGGAGTTGGCAACACTGCAACCACGAGACACTTGTGTTCAGTCTGCATGGTCAATGCAGTATTTGCACCAATGTTGATCACAACAATGCTGTTTTCACTTTGCTTCTTAATATAAATCCACAAGCGTTCTATAATGGAAGTGGTGTTGGAGGGCCAGTAGGAGGCACTCTTTCCTCTGGTCTAATTTTTTTTTGCCCATTGCCCCACCGCAGTGATTGGGGACACTGCCCTGTGTAGTGTGCCGTTTTTCGGATGGGACATTAAACGGGTGTCCTGACTCTCTGAGGTCATTAAAGATCCCATGGCACTTATCGTAAGAGTAGGGGTGTTAACCCCGGTGTCCTGGCTAAATTCCCAATCTGGCCCTCAAACCATCACGGTCACCTAATAATCCTCAATTTACAATTGGCTCATTCATCCCCCTCCTCTCCCCTGTAACTATTCCCCTAACTAATAAAATAAATAATGACACTATTAGTTTGTGTTTCTTACATCAGCAAACAGCTAGTTTGTCTTTTCTTAGCAAGTTGCCCGAAATCTTGTTAGCCGCTAATATGATAATAGCTAGCTAGCTAATAAATGTAATGAGTAAGTGCAAACGTAGCTAGCTAATACAGCCTGATAGATAACAGTGATGGTGTAGACGTAAATCAGCATGTTGTTTGTGCAACAGTATCTTCTAAATCAAAGAGGAATGTAAGAATGCTGATGTAAGAAACACAATTGAGTGTATGTACACTTCTGACCCATTGAGAATGTGATGAAATAAATAAAAGCTGAAATAAATAATTCTCTCTACTATTATTCTGACATTTCACATTCTTAAAATAAAGTGGTGATCCTAACTGACCTAAACAGGGAATTTTTACAAGGATTGAATGTCAGGAATTGTGAAAAACTGAGTTTAAATGTATTTGGCTAAGGTGTATGTAAACTTCCAACCTCAACTGTAAATCACCCAGAAAATATACCTCTGTGTTGATATCACATACATTATCAAGCATTTCACACGTTATCCAGATTCTGACTGTTAGCACTTAGTGATCTATAGCCGCTTCCCACAAGAGTGGGCTTTAGGTGAGGCAGATTAACCGGTAACCATATTACTTCAACCGTATTTAACAAGAGATCCTCTCTAGTCTAGTCTTTACAGTAATGTAGTTCTGAATATAATATAATGGTGGAGGTGTTGCTGTTTATCTAAAAATAATCAATTTCTTATTAAACCACACAAATCCTTACTTTTGTGCCAACAAAATGTGATATTGCTCATGGTTGTGGGTAGGTGTTTCATTCTCTGTCTATATAGGTATTTTCTGAACAATATATCAGTTCATTTAGGGGACCCAATTTGGCTCAGAAGCACCCCCAGATGAAAAAGTGAGAGATATTTGTCTATTGTCATGATTCTCTGTGAGGTAAGTTATCAGTATGTTCAATGAAAACCCGTGTTAATTTTGTTAAATAATAGTCGATTTCATACCTGTTCATAATAGAATCAAGCAATACACAGAGGGGCTGTTTAACTTGACTTTATTCTTTATTCTGCTCATGTTACATGGAGAATAGAGAAACAACTAAAGCACTACAGTCAGGAGATTTTCAGAAAGGTCCATCCGAGAGCTTCACTCTTCATCATGTCCTTTCTGTAACACAAGATGGATGAAGGTTAAAATGTAATAAACTATTGTAAACACAAAAAAACAATATTTCAATTTATTGTTATATGAATGATAGTATGGTTATTGGACATCAAATGCTTGGGACTGTCATCATACTTGAGATGAGTTTGCAAATTATAACTAATATTATTATTTTAATTAAAAGAACTGACCTGGGAGCCAGCATCACAACTCTTGGACTCACTCCTCATCCTTTCCTTTCTGTGACAAGGAAGATAGATGGATTGATTGATTATTAGAACATTTTACTGTGTACTGAAAAACATTTTATATTGCCGTATACCGTGTCCTCCTGTTGAAATTTTACAATGAGGAACTTCAACTGGTATGTATAGTTACTTGGTAACAATGTAATAGATTATGCATCTATTACTTATTTTCTTCGGGAATCAATGAGTTAATATCGAGAAATGAAATGACCATTAAACAGAGTCCCAGTTCCCAGAAAGTTGAGGCTTTTGAAACAGAAACTTCACTGACCTTGGAACCGGCATCGCGACTCTTGGCTCTCATCTTGTTGACCTGAGACTCAGCAATATCAGCCCTCTCTTCTGCCTCATCCAGTTCATGCTGAATCTTACGGAACTTGCCCAAATTGGAATTGGCTTGTTCCTCCTGTGATTAAAAAAAATATTATTTAAAGGTTTCTAGCAAACAAAACAATTTCAGAATTAAATATGCAACATATGGATGATAGAAGGTTACTTACAGCCTCCTCTGAAGTTCTCTTGTAGGATTTGACCTTCAGCTGCAGTTTGTCCACCAGGTCCTGCAGACGGCTCAAATTCTTACGGTCTTCCTCAGTCTGCACCCAAAAAGAAGGGAAGAAATAGTCATATACTGTATATATCTTACATTTGATTCTGAGCATGTTAATGTTAATTGTTAACTGTGCACTGTTAAATTAAAACAATGTACCTGGTAGGTGAGCTCTTTGATGCGTCTCTCATATTTACGGACTCCTTTTACAGAATCACTGCTCCTCCTTTGCTCCAGTTCCACTTCAGTCTCTAGCTCTCTCACCTTGAAAGATATGATCGATGTTAACACACCATGTACATTTATTTTGATAGTTATCACTACTTTCAATATTGAAGCTACAAATATGACTAGAAATATGAAATGTGACATTGAATTAATAGAAGAGAATGCAGCTTAGACACTTACTCTGGCCTCCAGCTTCTGGATCTGCTTCTTGCCCCCCTTCATGGCGATTTGTTCAGCTTCATCCAGGCGGTGCTGCAGGTCCTTGATGGTCTGCTCCATGTTCTTTTTCATGCGCTCCAGGTGAGCACTGGTGTCCTGCTCCTTCTTCAGCTCTTCTGCCATCATGGCAGCATCAGTAATGGCCTTCTTGGCCTTTTCCTCAGCATTTCTACACTCCTGCACAGCCTCCTCCACTTCATTCTGAAGCTGGGATGTGTCGCCCTCTAGCTTCTTCTTCTGGCTCAGTAAGCTGGTGTTCTACACATACAGTATATATGACAAATTATTTGTATATTCCCTCTACATACCTCAAGTAGCAGATATTTAAGGAGAACTCTAATTGTTCTATATTACTGTCTTACCTGTGAGTGCAGCAGCTGAACTCTCTCACTAACATCCAGCAGTTCCTGCTCAGCCAGTTTGCGGCCTCTCTCAGTCTGCTCCACCAGGGCTCTCAACTCATCCAGTTCAGCCTGAATCAAGTTGTTACGTCTCTCCACAATGGCAATGTTCTCCTTCAGGTCATCATTGCTACGAAGAGCATCATCCAGCTGCATTTGAGAATCCTGTAGAGAGAATAGATTTTACTATATTTATTTTCTTGTTTCACAGTGTGGTTTGGCTTTATCCAAAGGCACAAGCAATGTTTTTAATTCAGTGGTGTGGAAGTAATACCTTCAGATGGGAATGGAGACCCTTAAGTTGCTTCTGGGCCTCGGATGCCTGCCTGTTGGCCTGGCTGAGCTGGATCTCCATCTCATTGAGATCTCCCTCCATCTTCTTCTTCAGCCTGAGAGCTTCATTCCTGCTGCGAGTCTCTGCCTCCAGGGAGCTTTGCAGGGTATCCACAACTCTCTGCTGGTTCCTCTTATTCATCTCCATTTCCTCATCCTTCTCCACCAGCTTCCGTTCAATGTCAGATTTCACCTGATTGAACTCCAGCTGAGCTCTCATGATCTTGCCTTCCTCATGCTCTAGGGAGGCCTATGAGAACACAGCCACCCATAGTTTGTAAAATCTTAAAATAAAATGTTGGTACTTTCACTACCAGTAAATGTTTTCTATTCTCACCTCAGCTTCCTCTAGAGCAGACTGTATCTCAGCCTTCTCCTGCTCCAGCTGTTTACGGATCTTCTCCAGTTCATGGATGCTCTTTCCTCCTTCACCAAGCTGCTCCGTCAGGTCAGAAATTTCCTCTGTGGAAAAATATTATTGTACATCGGAATCATTTTGTGATAACTATTGTTGATTAGGGGTGAGGCAAATGGGGAAAAAAATCCCAATGTTTAATCAAAAATGTATTGGTTTTCCGTTTCTGTTTTTCCGGGGTGGCAGGGTAGCCTAGTGGTTAGAGCGTTGGACTAGTAACCGGAAGGTTGCAAGTTCAAACCCCCGAGCTGACAAGGTACAAATCTGTCGTTCTGCCCCTGAACAGGCAGTTAACCCACTGTTCCTAGGCTGTCATTGAAAATAAGAATTTGTTCTTAACTGACTTGCCTAGTTAAATAAAAAAAATAAAAAAAATGCATAAAATTCCATGTGAATTCACACTGCAGCTGTGCTGCTGCCAGCAACGGTTTGGGTCTCACAGTGCGTCCCTTTCAGATGGTGAAGCACCTGTACTACCATTACTGTACCTCAATTCTACTCTGCAAAGTTTGCATTTCACCACCATTTCATTTGTCAAAGTATTGCCATATAGGACTTCACTGCTGTCTCTTGCCTTTGCCATTTTTCCAACTGTTAATGACGATGATTTAGTGGTGGAGAGTCGACTTTTTGGAATGGAGGAGACTGATTAGTTGCCGTACTATCGAGAACACTCACATTTTCTATAGCGAGCTAGAGAGGGATGGAGAGGGAGGGGCACAGTATAGGCAGGTCGGCCACCATGCAGACAGAGTCAGAACTGTACACTTGGCCTATCTATTGGGTAATCAAAAGCTGTATCTCAGAATGGAAGCTGTATCTCGCAATTTCTTGGCTTGCAATAGGCTAGGATATTCTACACGCAACAGACCGGGAAGACTGAACACATTAGCAAAGAGCAACAGCAAGCGAGCCAGAGCGAGGGAGAGAGAGGACATGGCCATTGTCATATGTCTTGGTAATCTGTACATTTACCAAAGTAGCCTAAAATTTGACTCTTTCCCCTCTGGTTTTATTTAAATTACACAACAAAACCCAGGCCTTTATAGCCTATTGTCTAGTTTGGCTATAACATGGCAAAGAATATGTTTTGTTATAACTGCACTGTGATTTTAATTTTGTGGGGGAAAAACACACAACAAAAATGTTTTTTGTTAGTGGATTTATTCTTAACTTCAACGATCCCAATTCCGTTTTAACGTTTAAACATTCACACGCATAATCTCTACTACATATCGATCTTTCATTGACTAAATTATATAGGCTAATAATGCTCATGGTCTGACCTTGGAGGTTCTTGTTCTCCCTCTTCATGGTCTCCAGATGATCCAGAGACTCCTCATAAGAGTTCTTGAGTTTGAAGAGCTCAGTGCTGAGAGATCTGGCCTCTTTCTGGGAGCTCTCCAGCTCAGTCTGAGACTCCTCAAACTTCTGCTTCCAGTCAGCCAGGATCTGGAATTCACACAGATATTTTAGGTAGTTGGAATACAGTATATAATTAAGATACAATGTACTTATTGTATTGTCCATTAACTTACAGAGAACTCACAACCCAACCCTTCAAGACACACACGGGCTGGAAGCAATGTTTCAGTCGCACTGCAGCTGGAGCAATTATAGGGGGTTAAGTGCCTTGCTCAATTGGACAACAACACGCGATGGTAGTGTGTAAGATGATGCCAGAAACATTCTGATTGATAGCTCACTCAACATCAACCTTCTTGCTGGCCTACTTCTCGAACCACTAGGCAACCTGCCACCGCTCGTACTGTATTGAAGCCTCCTATGGCTTGCGTATCCAAAATGTTTTTATTTTTTTACCTTGTCAAAGTTCCTTTGCTTCTTGTCCAGAGAGGCAGCAGCTGCATTAGATCTCTCCACATCCACCATGAGATCTTCAATCTCATTCTGGAGTCTGTGTTTAGTCTTCTCCAGGGATGAACATTTAGCATTTACAGCTTCCACAGCTTCCTCTGCATCCTGCAGACGCTGAGCCAGTTTCTTCCTAGATTGACATAGATGAGAAACACATTTCTGAACATCTGACTTTTTTCTTCCTGATATATAGTGATTGTTTAACAGGTATTCAACTTATTATTTATTCGTCATGTACTTTTGTGTATTGCTCTTTCAGCCAAGGTTCAATAGCCTGAAAAGTAAGAGAAAGTAAGAAAACATCCTTACTTTGCGTCTTCAAGCTCCTCAGTCTTCTGGATGGCATCAGTTTCATACTTGGTTCTCCACTGAGCCACCTCAGCATTAGCCTTGGACATGCCACGCTGCAGCTCAGACTTGGCCTCCTGCTCCTCCTCATACTGCTCCCTCAACAGATCTGAGTCATGGCGAGCAGACTGCACTGCATGGGCAAGTGCGTTCTTGGCCTGGTAAGGACATTTTAAAAAGGATCTGTAATTATGCTGGATGATAGATAGTAGTTGGATAAAGGACACTGTATTTGTTGTATCAATACCTTGACTTCCTCCTCTAGTTGTCTCTTGAGGTCTTCAATCTGCTGAACATTGGACTGCTTACCTCTGGTCAGTTGAGAGACCAGAGAGTCCTTCTCTTCCAACTGTCTGGCAAATTCACCTGTTTTTATTCAATTCAAATTATTTTCATAGATATTACATACTGTGGTTATTAATTTCGGCTGTTCAGGTTTTTTGTTAATATACTGTATGTACCATTCTCAGTTTGAAGCTTTGCTTTCTGCATGGTGAAATCATTGATGGATCGCTGTCCTTCCTCAGCTTTTGTCCTGTATTCACTCATCTGGTCCTCCAGAGTGCGGCACATTTTCTCCAGGTTTGTCTAAAAACAGATTTTAAAAAATTTCAGAACAATATTACTAAATTTCTTCTTTAAAATGTAGAGAAAAATCATACATTTTATAGATTGCTCAATAATACTACATACTTTGGACTTGACAATCTGCTCCATGTTGGAGACCACATCATCCAGCTCCAGCCTGAGCTCACTCTTCTCTTTCTCCAGCTTCTGCTTCACTCTCTGAAGGTTGTCAATCTGTTCTCCCAGGTCAGCTACACTGTCAGCATTTTTCTTCCTCAGAGTGGCAGCTGTAGCCTCATGCTGCAGGGTAGCCTCTTCAAGGTCTCTGCGCACCTTCTGGAACTCAGCCTCCCTCTTCTTGTTCATCTCAATCTGGGCAGCAGTGGCTCCACCAGCCTCCTCCAGCCTCTCACTGATCTCTTCTAGCTCTCTGGACAAGTCTGCCCTCTGTTTCTCCACCTTGGCACGGGCAGCTCTTTCAGCCTCCAGCTCTTCCTCCAGCTCCTCAATGCGGGCCTTAAATGGTAGGAATTCAAATTTTCTGGTATGATCAGAACATTAACAATTGTAACAGAAGGATTCCCTTTTCAACGATGCTATTGAAATACCTGCAGCTCCTTCAGTTTCTTCTGAAGCTGGGCACTCATGGCCTGCTCATCCTCAATCTTGCTATTGAGTTGGCTCATCTCAAAGTCCTTCCTGTTAAGTAAATAAGACATTTGAGCACTTTCTGTAAAATAACTATTCATGAGATGTTATGGGTTTGTGGGATCTTACTTCTTCATTCTCTCCTCCAGCTGCTGCTTGTCATTCTCCAGGTCCATTAGGCTTTCCTGGGTCAACTTCAAGTCTCCTTCCAGCTTTCTCTTGGCTCTCTCAAGGTCCATTCTCACCTTCTTCTCTTGCTCCAGAGACCCTTCAAGCTGATAAAGGATATATTAAACAATATTCATAGTAAGCTATTTACTGTTGCATATTTTTAGGATAGTACTAATTTTGTTGTACTTTGTATGAATTACTATTTGATACTCACATCATCAACTTGCTGTTCCAGTTTGGCTTTGGCCTTGGTCAGTGTGTTGACTTTGTCCTCCTCACTCTGCAGGTCATCCAGCGTTTGCTGATGAGCCTCTTGCAGAGCCTTCTTCTCCTTGGTCAGCTTGGCAATGATTTCATCCAGAGCTGCCATCTCCTCAGTCAGGTTTTTAACCTATGGAAAATGAACAGTGTCATTACACTTAACTCCAAACCAATTAATTTGAGTTTGGCTCGAACTAAGGGGGGGCGGCATGTGTGGTCCGGAGTCGGTTGCTGAAACCGCTACACCAGACTCCGGCACATGAAGTTTTAACAACACAAGAATAAAGATAAGCGTGTACCTTGTTCTCTGTGGCATGCTTTTCCTTCTCCACTTTAGCCAGAGTGAGCTCCAGATCATCAATGTCCTTCTTGAGTTCTGAGCACTCATCCTCCAGCTTCCTCTTCTTAGCAGTTAGCTCTGAATTCATCTCCTCCTCATCTTCCAGTCTTTCTGTCAGCTCTTTGGCTTTGGCCTCAAGCTGGATTTTGCTCTTGATCAGACCCTCACATCTCTCTTCAGCATCACCAATAGTGTCTTCTGACTGTCAATGTGTCAATATGTTGTGAGTATATTAAATTCTCCAAACCTCAAAAGTTTGGTGACAAAATATTTGGACACTACAAATGATCAACAAATGCTGATTGTGCGTATCTATTTATCAAATCATGTCTCTTCTCTCTCTCTCTTTCAATTTCTCTAGAGCTAATAGCTAACTAGGAAATACCATTTTGACAAAGGATGTGAATGCAGCAACTGCAATGCAGTTAATGTTACTCACAGTTTGAACAGCGAGCTGCAGGTCATTCCTCTCTTGGAGAAGGGACACCATCTTTTCTTCCAGCTCCTTTCTACGAGCTTCACTTTTAGCATAAGCCTCTTTAAGCTTCAGGAATTCTTCCTTCATGTTGGCCATCTCCTTCTCAGTCTCTGCTGACTTCAGCAGAGGTTTGATCTTGAAGAACATCTTCATCCAGGGCCAATTCTTGACACCCATGAAGGCACGAATGTTCCATTGGATCACAAGCAAGGCATCCCTGTAAAATTAGGTAAATTGGCGTGTTATAAAACCTTTTCTTCCTCCACCATATTGTCTGCAGAAGTTTTGTTTATTCTAATTCCAACCTGCGGTCAACCATTTTCTGGAACTCAATTCTGGCAAGTAGACCACGTGATCTGGACTGGAAGCCAGTGATGATAAGGGCGAGACGATCGTCTCTCATCTCCTCAAGTAGACCCAGGAGACCAGCCTTGAAGAACACCTGAAGATACACAAAGGCCCTAATGTGATGCTTGGATCGTCTCATATTTGGTAGGATTGTATTTTTCTGCCAGTTGACCATAAATAACTTAAATGAGGTACCCCCCCAGATTTACAAGACTTGGTAGTCATGTTTAGATTTCTGATTTCTTGTCTCTGTACAAAAATGTCACAAATTGAACACAAGTTGGCCCTCTTATGTGCAATTGATTTTACAACTTTAGTCCCAGCATGTTGACCGAGAATTACACATTTTGGCAAGATCTTTAAAAATAAATACATAAAGTCTAACCGTGTTCATATCTGTTAACAATTACTATGACAAAAAATATTGTCAATTACCTATTTTCCCTGAAGAAAACTAACGACGAGATGTGGAGATGCCATGAAAAAATGATCCAACTGTAACAAATTGGTATTCATTTTAGTTGATAAAAATGTGATGAGACTTGAATTTCATGTGAGACTAATGGACATTCAATTTGACATGAAGCTCCTTTTCATCTGTTTTGTCCAATCATAAAAATTCATTCCTTTGCAGAAGATTTAAAGCTGCAATATGTAACTTTTTTGGCATCCTGACCAAGTTCACATAGAAATGTTAGTTATAGATCTGTCATTCTCATTGAAGCAAGTCTAAGAAGCAGTAGATCTGTTCTATGTGACCTATTCATATGCTTCCCATTCTTAAGTTTTGTTTTTTACTTTCGGTTTTGTACACCAGCTTCAAACAGCTGAAAATACTATATTTTTGCTTATGGAAAATACATTTCACAGTGTTTTAGATAGTACAATGATTCTCTACACTATACGTACTTGTATTGTGACATAATTTGGAATTAGGCAAACTAATTTTAGCAACCAAGAAATTACAGAGCAATTTCTGCATATTGCACTTTTTAATGCAATCCTCTCATTGGCAGAATTAACGTCTTTCAGTAGCCTTGGCTTTGTAGCCTTGGCTATATGGTAAATCATGGCTGGCATTGGTTACAATCTGCCACAATATCAATATGCCAGCAATATGAGGGAATAGTAGACCTAGTGGGACAAGGTTATCTTAATATCCACATGATGGAAGGTCAATGTTCATTATTTCAAGGAAAAATAATACACTGAATAATATGTGATTAAATGACTGGGGCTAAGACTAAAATTGTCCCGATGTTGACTGATAGCTGAAACTAAGAAGGGTGAAATTATTAAATGGGACTAAGACTAAAAGGTATTTTACTCATAAAATCTAAGACTAAAACTAAATCCAAAATAGCTGACAAAATTAACACTGAAGTCTATTTAGAAAATCAGGGCCACTATGCTTTCAATTGCTTACTGTAGATCTGGATCTACTAGCTTGTGGCACTATACCAAGTATAAATGTGTTATCTTGACATGACCCATTTGCATGATATATACCATTGATCATGCTTATCAGCAGTTATTTCAAGAATCATTCCTCAGGTTGGCCAGATGGTGGTGTATTGTTAATATACTGCTCGGACCCGATAATTGCTGCTGTTTTTCCATCCTTTTCCAATAGGTCTTATTTCTTTTCATCTATTTAAATAACTTACCTTAGTGTGTCCTAATCTGTACTGGGTGTGGTCAATGTCCAGAGAGCCCAGGAGTTTTTCAGCTGCCTTCATGTTGTCAATGAACTGACCCTCGGGGATAGAACTTGGATTGAGGATGCGGTATCTGAATTTAAATCAGAAAGAAATTATCTTATATAATGGAATACCTGAAGAGGTAAACGGCTTATTTTATTTTGAAAATGAAATGCATCATTATTTTTTACCTTTGTTTGAAGTCAGCATACAGGATTCTGTTGGGGAAGCCCTTTCTGCAGATCCTGATGCCTTCCAGCACACCGTTGCAGCGCAGCTGGTGCATGACCAGAGGATTCTCCATGGCCCCAGGAGTCTTGGTCTCATTGGGGATGATGCAACGCACAAAGTGGGGGTGAGTAGACCTCAAGTTGGTCATGAGTTTACCCAAGTTCTCCTGTCAGTATGACAAATGTAGAATTTTCCATCATTGAATGAGTCTCCATTCCCTCACGAGTCACCATAGCATTTAATGCTAACATGCCAATCCACAACATTCTGGCATCTCAAATTTAGTGCAAATATAATACATCTGTTAATAATCTTCCATGTGAAAACATCATACATATATTGATTTAAGCTCAGATTTACCCTGTGCAATGCAGACACAGTCTGGAAGGAAGAGCCTTTCTTCTTTTTTCCTCCAGCCGCTTTTTCTTCAGGTGCTGGATGATAATGAAATAACTATTTAAATATACTATTATTACTACTTTCATATACTGTGGATTGTTAATTATTTGAGTGTGTTGTAGTATTTACAGATATAAACACATAGTACCTCCTTCTGCACCAGCATAGTTTGCAAAGAGGTTGGCCAGGAACTTAAGACTTGACTTCTGGAACAGTCCAACCACAGTCTCATTCAGGGGGTCCTTGTTCTTCACCAGCCAGTTACCAATGTTGTAGTCAACAATGCCAGCATAGTGAACCAGGGAGAAATGGGCCTCTGGTCTACCCTTAATAATCCTAGGCTTCTGGAAGCATGCATTTTTGCCCAGATGGTTTTCATACAGCTTTGCTTTGAATGTAGAATCACTGGCCTTGGGGAACATGCACTCCTCTTCAAGGATGGACATGATACCCATGGGCTAGTGGAAGGAATGAATGAAAATAAATTAATGTTAAGGGAAAAGCATAGTGAATAATTATCAGAATAATTTGTAATGAAAGGACATTTATTAAGATGTACCTTGTAATGTTTGAAATCTCAAAGATTACTCAGGTCATATCATATAAACTTCTGCAAAACTGAAAACACCAACCCTTTCAATGAGGTCAATGCAGGCAGCCAAGTCCATGCCAAAGTCAATGAACTCCCAGACGATGCCCTCTTTCTTATACTCTTCCTGCTCCAGCACAAACATGTGGTGGTTGAAGAACTGCTGCAGCTTCTCATTAGTGAAGTTGATGCACAGCTGCTCAAAGGTGTTGAACTGAAATAGACGTTCACAGTTACTTTATTTTGTCAGCTGTGATGATTCAGATAAATCATTTTATGATGTGTCCTTTTTATTAAATACTCACATCAAAGATCTCAAAGCCAGCAATGTCCAGCACACCAATGTAGTGCTGGCGAGCATTCTTAGTGTCCAGAGTAAGGTTGATTCTTATCACCATCCAGAGGAACATGTTCTCATAAATTTTCTTTGCCAGTGCACCAACAGCGTAGTACACCTACAAAATATTTAGAAAATAAATGACTGAAACATAGCCTCAACAGAAACACTAAGGGACAGTTTCCCTGACACCGATTAGGCCTAGTCCTGGACTAAAAAGCAATGTTCAATGGGGAATTACAGGTATGAACATAGACAAGTTTTATGCTGAATATTATTTTTTAAATGTTGAAGACTCACCTGGTTGACATTCTGACCTTTTGTGACCCACTCATTTCCTACTTTGACCCTTGGGTTACACAACCCCTTGACCAGGTCAGCAGAGTTCAGACACATCAGATATGCAGCTTTGTCAATATCTGGAAAAACAAAGTTTTATGATTGGAAGAGGCAATCCAACTGATTTTAGATTGTCACTACTGCATAATGAAGTGAGAGGTTTTAAATCATCAGCACTCACCCTCAGTGCCATCTGCCTCTGCTTGCTCCTCCCGCTGCTTATTCTTGAACTTCATGTTGCCGTAGTGCATGATGGCACCAGTCAGCTTATAAATGCCATTAATCTCTTCTTGGGCAAATCCAAGCACATTAAAGGCATCCTAGTTCCAAAATAAAAGGCCATTGTTTTGTATTGGAGAGAGGGTTGGATACAAGTGAAATGTTATTTCATATACAGTATATAGATTTTTTACTCACATCAGTCGCCATTAGCTCATCTGCATCATTAATGGAAGTTACAGCAATCTCTCCTTGGGAGATGAAGGCATAGTCATAGGGATTGCTTGTGATGAGTAGCATCTCTGAAAAGAATTGAACAGCTCAGTTTATGTGTGTTCATGCTGTGGTATAGGTCATAACATAATATACTCAGTATTAGGGTTGAGGTCAATTAGAAAAATTGCTTTCTGCAAAAAGAAAACTGTAATATTATAAATAGACAGGATAATTTAAAATGAACTGCTGGATATTGTTATGTGTGCATAACATTTTTATGTTGTCTGCTTAAATTACATTTTAATAATTGCAACTTTTTTATATACAAAGAAAATGTTACAACATAAATCATACGACATTGTGTTTTACGGTAGGGAATGGGAGTAGCACAAGGCCTGGGCTGGTTGCACCATAATATTTTAATTTGATTTCATCAGAAATGTTCAGTTGAATCCAGAATTGACCTCAACCCTACTCAGTTTGATGATTCAAAACTCACCCAGCAGTTCTGGTTTCTTTTGGGACAGGATCTGGTAGAAGATGTGATAGTCTCTCTCAGCCTTGAGCTGGAAAGTGACACGTGACTTCTCCAGAAGATCTGATCAGTATGGAAAAGTGCTTTTGGTATTAATGTGTCTCCTGTCAAATAGATCTGTTCAAGCCTGGGCAAATTGAGTGTTGTACTCACAAGTCTCAATGTCAGCAGACGAAAGCTTCCCAGTGACTCCAAAATGAATTCGGATGAATTTACCCTGTAAATTATGGTCAAAGCAGAGATTATAGAGCACACCAGATCTGGGTTCAAGTAGTATTTGTTTTCTTTTTGAATACCTTAGGTGCACTTGAGGTTGCATGGTGTAATGCAGGAATGGGCAACTTTGATAGGGATGGAGGCCAGTCACTCTCACTCAAATATCATATTAAAAACATTTCTCTCCACTCTAACACAACGTGCCATTGGAACACAGGACTGATGGTTGCTGATAATGGGCTTCTGTACGCCTATGTAGATATTCCATAAATACAAAATCTGCCATTTCCAGCTACAATAGTCATTTACAACATTAACAATGTCTACACTGTATTTCTCATTAATTTGATGTTGTTTTAATTTGACAAAAAAAGGAGCTTTTCTTTCAAAAGCAAGGACATTTCTAAGTGAGCCCAAACTTTTGAACGGTAGTGTATATATTAAATTACATATTTTTTGTAGCGGTGGTCCATATAGGGGAAACACTGAACATGTATAATAAGATTTGAATAATATTTCACAAACAAAGAAGACCAAACTTACGAATCGGGAGGAGTTGTCATTCCTGATGGTCTTGGCATTACCAAAAGCCTCCAGGGCAGGATTGGCCTGGATGATTTGATCCTCCAGGGTCCCCTACAACCCACCAACAATACAGTGTTAAAATGATGCAATAAAAACAATACTCTATGAATAAAATTGGGTTTTGTCAACATATACCCATCCAGCCATGAAGAATGTTTCATTTGCATTAAATTTGACCTTTTTTTCTTCCGCTGCACTTTTCTTTCCGCCAACAGCAGCAATGCTGGCGAAGTACTGGATGACTCTCTTGGTGTTAACAGTCTTTCCAGCACCGGATTCTCCACTGGGATTTAAAAATACAAATGTTGATGTCTCAGAATTTATCGGAATTTCTAATAGTCTCAAATGGATATAGCCTTTGGTTGATGTACTTACGTGATAAGGACAGACTGATTTTCCCTGTCTGTTGAAAGAGAAGTATCAGTAAATGTGACATTATCCAAATATCATTTGATTTATATAGATGAAAAGGAAAAGTTATATTTGACCTGACAACATGTACTGGTAGGCATTGTCAGAGATGGAGAAGATGTGAGGAGGAGCTTCTGTCCTCTTCTTGCCTCTGTATGCATTGACAACAGACTGATCGTACACTGGCAGCCACTTGTATGGGTTGACAGTGACACAGAACAGCCCTGAGTAGGTCTGTGGAAGACAAGGGGATGTATATTTAGTTCAATTCATTTGAATGAATGATTGATTTAATGGAGATATTAGCAGACAGGTCATTACTTACGTAGATCATCCAGGCTGCGTAACGCTCTTTGAGGTTAAACAGCACAGCGGGCTCGTGCAGGAAGGTGAACATCGCCATGTCCTCAATTTTATCAAACTTTGGCGGGTTCTGGGGGTGGACGTCGTCCTCCTTCACAGTAACAGTCTGAAAGAAGTGCAAATTAAATAGTTCTGTGTCATTTTCAAGGTGCAGAGCTATTCATTTTGAGACAAACCCTAACTTGATATTACACACAACATAGAATTTACAGAAATCATCCATTTACATGTAATGCCTGATTTACATGAAAGTCAAAGATTTAAAGGATTCTGCTTTAGTATCTCTTGTAAGATTTTTTATACTAAACAGTGAAGTTTATAAATAAATAATCAGTTTATAAATAATTGTTCATCAGTCATAGAGTTCTTAGTAGAAAAATGTATTATCTTGTGATTTTCCAGGTATCCATTTTCCAGGTCAAATTTTTTCAGAAAATGCTTTTCAAAAAAAGATTTACCTTTCCAAACTCCGTCTCAGCGGTGACTTTAGCCCCATCTCTGCTGGTGATTGTGGCCTTGACGTATTCTACCTCAGGGTCAGGCACATAGCACTCTCTCTTTATGTCAAAGGGTCTAGTCTGGCATTCCATACGCTCCTTGTCTGACTTACGCAGAAAGGAAGCTGCACCGCCAAACTCTGCCATCAATGTGTCCCCCATTTTTAAACCTGGAACAGAGCAGGAACAGAGCATTGAATACATACGTATATTTTACATACAGTACCAGGTTTGAGTTGGAATAATACCATGTATTTGTTGTTGTGTAAAGTGTGTATGTACTGTATATTCTATTTATTATTATTATTATTATTATTAGGTTCAATGTGCTAAACTTCAGATTTCCATGTGGCTGGTTTCGCACTGTTGCCATGGTGTGTTGTATGCCAGGATTCTCATGATAAATGTTTCTCAAACTTAAGAAACAGCAACCATTTAGATCTTCATACTTTACAGTATTTTTTACAATATCAGCCATATTTTGATAGTTTGACATTTTATTCTGTAAATGACAAAGGGAACCGTGCATATTGTGGTTATGATCTAATATCAGTGTAAAGCACTAATATTATATCATATTAAATACATCATCAAATTTAGGGCCCCAGGGCTGTATTTCGCTGTTCTCTGGAACCAGTTTTGGAATTCAGTGTAAATTAGACCTTTGTCCTGATTGTCCCTTCATACAACAACAACAAAACATTTTTATAAATGTTACCCCAAAGACCTAAATGAATTGGAACATTAGATATTAGTGTGACTGTATGTACAAGTAACTGCCAAAATAAAGGAAACACCAACATTTAGTGTCTTTGCTCCCGAGTGGTGCAGCAGTCTAAGGCACTGCATCTCACTGCAGTCCCTGGTTCTAATCCAGGCTGCTTCACATCTGGCTGTGATTGGGTGTTCCATAGAGTGGCGCACAATTGGCCCAGCATCACCCGGGTTTGGCCAGGGCAGGCCGTCATTGTAAATAAGATTTTGTTCTTAACTGGCTTGCCTGGTTAAATAAAGGTTAAATAAAAAAAATAGGGCATTGGGCCACCACAAGCCAGAAAAACTCAAATTAACCTTGGGATAGATTCTACAACTGTCTGGAACTCTGTTGGAAGGATATGACAACAATCTTCTATGGGAAATTCAATAATTTGGTGTTTTGTTGATGGTGATGGAAAACGATGTCTCAGGCAGGCGCCGCTCCAGAATCTCCCATAAGTGTTCAATTTAGTTGAGATCTGGTGACTGAGACGGCCATTGCATATAGTTTACATCGTTTTCATGCTCATCAAAGCATTCAGAGACCACTCGTGCCCTTTGAAATGGGGACATGGCCACGGTAGCCAAAATAATGGCCTGCCCATTATAATTTTACATGACCCTAAGCATGACGAGATGTTAATTACTTAATTAATTCAGGATCCATACCTGTGTGGAAGCACCTGCTTTCAATACACTTTCTATCCCTCATTTACTCGAAGTGTTTCCATTATTTTGGCAGGTACATGTATATACTCTATATGAGTAGTATAATGGTAATAATGGTCATGGCAGGCCAATAAAACTTAAATATAAGCCTAAAGAAACACGAGGGTTGATGCAGAACACCAGTAGGCTACCAGATTTAGAGTCATAGATTAATAAGTGTTTATCTGAACAATATGAAGGTCAGTAAGCCAAAAGCACATTAAATATTAACCAAAACTTGTGAGGTTCAGAGCAGACAAAAGTAACTAGGTCCACTGTAGCTGAAATCTACAGCTTGTGTAGTGATGACACTGACAATGTAATTACTATACAGGACATATGTATTTATG
This sequence comes from Oncorhynchus masou masou, assembly GCF_036934945.1. Lineage (NCBI taxonomy): Eukaryota > Metazoa > Chordata > Actinopteri > Salmoniformes > Salmonidae > Oncorhynchus > Oncorhynchus masou. The sequence goes on along the minus strand of NC_088239.1, from coordinate 21,105,236 downwards.
CCACAAACAAGTTGACTGGATTAATGAGTACAGACAACAAAATATATTTTTTTGCATTAATATACACATTTTATGAAACGCAGTTAAATACTTCACACAAGCCACTAGGAGGCCGGTAGAGCCTTGATTTTAGAAGATTGTGAATCTTACCTGTTGTTGGTCACCCCTTGGATATTTGGTGGAAAAGATCTCTACTGAGAATGAAATAGACAAATACCAAGACAAATATAAGTCAACTGACCAGCTATGTGTGGTTATGACTATTGTTAGGTCCTGTAATGATTATCTTTTCCCTCTTCAGCAGACTGCCTCTATATGCTTACCTTCAGGATGTCCGGTGCCTTGTGTCTCCCCTGGTCTGTCACCCCCTGGTCTCCATCACTCTTTATAAAGAGTGTTGCTCAGCCCTATATGGAGATGGTTCATGTCATGACATAAATTAGACTGATTATTTCAAAAGATCTGTATTTGGGGCTAGAGGTGTATACCTCTTTGACCTATCAGGCTCGTTATAACAACAGGCTATTCCAGGGAGGACAGAGGAGGGGAGAAATTGGCTGCATTGAAAGCCCACTTGATCAAAGGGCGGTTTCAGGCACTGTAGTCATCTAAACATTACAAGCATGTATGTTTGACCAATGGGAATTCATCAAATTATGTATTAATGTGAAATGACACGAAGTTAGCTCCAAAAAGAGTTTTATATGTCAATTTTTTTTTTAAAGATTTGCACTCCCCCTGTCCTTCCCCCCCGTCCCCCCATTCGTTGCTCTTTGGGATGACTTGGGGATTTTAGTCTTGCTATTCCTACAACATTGCGTTGAGTAAACGAGATGACATGAGAAAGTGTTGTTGCAGTGTGTAAATTAATTGCATGATAGAGTTCTTATGATGCAGACAAGTGCAGCTGTCCTTTGTTCACCAAGACAAGGTCACTCTCACATCTATTGTCACCAAGAGTAACAGCTATTGTAAGTATAACACTAGACCTCGACTTGTTGACGTGGCATTGTTTCCTTCCCCTTTGTCATTGAGGACAAAAATAACCCTGTGAAATTGTTCTTTGGGTGTACAGTATATGAAGTGCACATAAGTAAATTAATTAAAGCCATGCATTGAGTAATACATGTCACTTTCTTCAAGAAACTCATGCTAGAGGGACTCAATGTACGTTAGGAATATTAATGTTTTAAAATTAAATGTTAAGAAAAAACACTTACGTTATAAATGTTAGGATGTCACTTCTCCCTATTTTTGTTATAATAACCTGTATACGGTGCTGGCTAATCAGGTCAGAAATGCCTGGGTAGAATACTATATAAGGTGCTGACCCAAGGGGCATCAGGGCTTTGATTTGTAGCAACACACCGTAAAAGGTCAAGATAGCTGTCAATGTGTGAGTGTGAAGCTGTCTACAAGCTGTCTACAAGGTGACAATATAGTGGTTGTCATCGCCAGAGAGAGTTCCCCTCCTTAGACATAGAGGAGCACCTTTGACTCCTACAGCTTTCACACCTTGAGCATTCAGCCTCAATGTTTCCTAATTAGCTTCCACATGCTACTTCTCAGTGATGCTGTTAGGTGTCCAATTCCCAGCTGTCGAGAAATGAATTCCTGTCACTACAGGAGGAAATGCACACTGATCATGAAAAAAACAGTGTGACCTTTTACCCTAAAACTATATCAGTAGATGGCTAAAAACAAATAGTTCTCTCTCTCTCTCTCTCTCAAAGATGGACTTTAAAAGAAGCAACGTTTTGTAAGCCAATACTTTCGCTGGCACGTTATTCTTTCCCTTGAGGATAATGTACAGTGGGGTCCGCTATTATTGACACCCCAAAATATTCTTATGAATAAAGTAGTCAAAAGGTTTGTATTTGGTCCCATGTTCCTAGCACGCAATGACTACATCAAGCTTGTGACTCTACAAACTTGTTGAAAGCATTCGCAGTTAGTTTTGGTTGTGTTTCAGATTATTATGTGCCCAATAGAAATTAATGGTTAATAATGTATTTTGTCATTTTGGAGTCACTTTTATTATAAATAAGAATAAAATGTGTTTCTAAATACTTGTGTATTAATGGGGAAGCTACCATGATTACCGATAATCCTGAATGAATCGGGAATAATGATGAGTGAGAAAGTTAGAGAGGGTCAAAGATCATACCCCCAAGACATGCTAACGTCTCATCACTACCAATAACAGGGGAGGTTAGCATGTTTTGGGGGTATGATCTTTGACCTTCTGTAACTTTGTCATAATTCATTTAGGATTATTGGTAATCATGGTAGCTTCCACATTAAAATAAAAGTGTTTAGAAACAGATTGTATTCTTATTTATAATAAAAGGGACTCCAAAATGGATTATCCGTAATCATGGTATAAATTATCAATAATCATGGTAAAATCATTTTAGTATAAAATATATAATTTCCATTTTTTTTTGAGCATACAATACAGCGCAGTATTTGAATTACACATTTTATACAGTCATTAATGCTCATCTTTATCAAGGGTGTCAATCATTTTGGACCCCGCTGTATATCCACCCCATCCATCAGCCAATATATTTCAAGCCTCTATAATCTGCCATGATCCACAACATATTGACATAGTATTTGTATTCACTTGTATTTTGCATTAGTGCCTCTTACATACTATTGCCCAATGCTCTAGTATTTAACTTTAAAAAAAAACTGTTTTACATTGCACTGTTTGATTTGACCCTCAAATGTTTCACTCCCCTCATTAAGCTCTGTACTTAGTCTCAGTACTTGAACAGTCTATTCTAGGCTCAACCTCTCTTTTTACACCTCATACTCAGCTGTTCAGTCTGCTTGTGTTATAAGAACTGCCTGTCAGACAGAAGGAATGATGGCTGGACACCTTACCACTGCTCTACTGTTGAAATGTGTAACCTGACCCTCCTTTGTATTTCAAAGACTGCCCTATAATTAGGATGCCCATGTGTCTGTTGTGACTCAAAGGTCATGGAGAACGCACCTCACTTCTCAGTGTTGTCTCTGTCCTTGCTTTGCCTTTCACACTCTGACGCTATTAGGCTTGTGTTATTCACACACTGTAGATACGTTAACATAAAACTGTCATTGAAATATGTTGGACTCAATGTAACTAACTGATTGCTGGTTTTATCATTATTTAGAAAGTTGAGCTTAAAGGGGCAGTCTGCAGTTGCTACATCATTTTTGGAGTTATACATTCGTTATATGTACCCATTGATTCTTGAAGATTATAACTTTGAAATGCCTCATAAGCTTAGCTCAACTGTCGTACCCCATCAGAACCCAAAATATAAGCTTGTTTAACTCCAATGTTTGTAAACAAAGTAAATATAAACAACACTTTATCGCCTCAAAACATGGTTTAAAACCATCATTTTGATATCATGGATGGTCAGTCCTGGCATCCATAGCTCTATCTATGAATTTGGGAGTAGTTACATTTCTCCAGCTCCATCCCTTTAGATATTTACTGAAACAGGGGCAGGGACAAGCTTTGCTATTGTTTCAACTGCTGATTGCTGCTTTAAAGTGAAGGTTGCAAGAAAGGTTGTTTTTTTCCACCTGAATGTATGTTTTATCCCAATACAAAGGTGCACATCTCTGTACAGCAAAGTAGCTTGCTATGTTTGTTCATTGATGGGCACATTTTTTACTCTGTCATGCTGATATCCGCAGATACGGGACATTAGACAGTTAGGCAGAATTTTGTCACACTGTGTTAGTTTCGTGGGGAAACAAACATGCAATCTACTTTAAGAATCATTTTATTTGTTGGGTAATGGAAAAATGTTTTTGATCTCCCTATGGGGTTACTGGCTGTTGGAAAGCGCTGCACTATGGCTTATTAACCATTAATAGGATGACACAAGTGTTTTGTTTGGACGCAGACAGTTACTGTGTGATATTTACCTTATTTGTATGTATCAACCTCTCCTCCATGTGACTCACAGATGCAGGTCCAGCCTCTTGCATTGGGTGAATTCCTGTCAGGGACAGCAAGCATGACCACACACAAGAGAGATGGTACAAAGTGAACTGTCTTTGGTAGCATTAGATTATACACTATTATAGTGTCTATTGTTCCATTTACTTCTAATTAGATTTGTTATGTCTTTAATTTCCATCTTTTGATACAGATGTGTTGGATAACAAGTTACCTTTTTTGCTTGTGTCACGCTTCAGCAGCAAGCACAATTGTCAGTTTTATTTTCTTATATCGTTGCAAGCCAGTTTTGATTTTTTTTAATAGAATTTACCAGAACAACAGATATTTATTGAATTAGCATCGGGACAAAGGGTGACTTTTAAACCAGTAGATCTGTATGATTCCCTTTGCTTTTTCCTCCATTTGATCTTACATTTCACCTTTCTTCTCTTTCAGCTGATTCCTTTTGCTTTTAAGTTCCTTCTTCCCTTGACATCTGCACGTCAGCCCATTGTACACTTGTAGATCACCTTCAATGTCATCTCAGGATAGTGTTTTCTTTCCACAGGGACCACAGAAGCATCTGAGCAGGATAATATAACTGGTAATGTATCGTTATTCTGAAAGGTATATTTTACCTCACTTCAAAAATATTAAGAAGGAATACAATCTGATACTTTTAATATAACACTACTACTCACAACCATTTTATGGCCAATTCACTATTCTAGGTCATTCTTGGAGTTGCCCCAACCTCCAGTCAATAACAGATTCTGCACGCACCTCTTTACTGTGTAAAACTTTTTTGTAGAACTTTTGCATTGTGTAGCATTTTGCATTGTATGGACTTCTTGTTACATGCTTTATTTGACATAGAACAACATTTAGTCTATAGTGTAGCATTGCTAAGCAAGTGCACCTCTTGTTCTGAATGTACACTGCCTTCACTATATTATTATTATTATTATTATTGAGTTCTCTAACTGGTTAGCATTACTCAAATTGATTTCAATAGAATATTGTCATAGAATAATGTTGTCATATGTATTCAAGGCTGTTAACAAGACACTGTTTGAATACAGTGGTCTATAATGTAAGTACACTTCGGATGATGCGGATATGGAGGCTACATTTTAATGACACGAAAAGGGTTACTGTTCAAGACAATGTATAGATACGGTCACACCTTTACCATTGTTGATGGCAAGAATACAAATTTTCCCTCCCTCATATTCATAGTGTCATCTTTGTTTTCTATATAAAATTGGTAAATAATCCAATTACATTTGAGACACACTGTAACTATTACTCACAATGTTATCAAAACTTAAGCGAGGTGTTAAATGTTTGTCTTTTACTATGATACCATTTGAAGTATGTTATCTGTATTTTTTAAAATTAAAATCAGTTTTTTAAATATAATTGTGTTAAATAATAGTGCATTTTATTATTCCAAAATGTCTAGAAATCCTATTCATAATGGCATCAGCACCAACCTTGATATTTATACCAGACATGAAAAACCTTTGGCACAAACGTAATATATTACAAGCAATATACAGAGATGCAATTTAAATGTACTTTATTATTTATTCTGCTCAGTAACATTTAGAAAAACTAAAGCAATAAAGTCAGGAGATTTTCAGAAAAATCCATCTGAGAGCTTCTCTTTATTGTGTCCTTTCTGTGACAGAAGATGGATAAAGGTTTTGAAAATGAACTACTGTATATTCTGAGAACATTTTCATTATATACTATGGATTTTCACATTTTAATGGGGCAACTCATTAAGTGTTTATTCAAAATTATCCAACGGGTGGGTCTAATCCTGAATGCTGATTGGTAAAAACCGCATTCCAACCAGTGTCTATTCCACAAGTTACCACTGGCTAAATCTATGATGTTAAAATGCCTATTTACTCTGTTCCATCTGACTGCGCAATTTACTGTCTCATCAGACCACCCAGGCAATTTATAAACTTAATCTCCATTAAAAGCATCTAGACATTATCTAATTTCTTTTAGACTATCATTTCGTTTACAACGGCGGAGATTTGTATAAACCTTCCTGTCTGTCTCTCCGACATTTGCAACATTGTTTCAATATTCAAATTGGATCTCCAGCTGTCCCAAAGTAAGGAAAGTATCTGGATGAGACAAGCAGGCAGCTTTTCTCAAGCCAGTCGAAATCATGAATCAGCATCATTTTAATGGATATACAGTTGAAGTCAGAAGTTTAAATACACTTAAAGTGGTCATTAAAACTCCACATTTTTTTTGTTTATAAACTATAGTTTAGGAAAATTGGTTTAGGACATCTACTGTGTGCATGACAAAAGTCATTTTTCCAACAAATTTTTCCAGACCGATTATTTCACTTATACAGTATTTCACTGTATCACAATACCAGTGGGTCAGAAGTTTACATACACTAAGTTGACTGGGCCTTATAACAGCTTGGAAAATTCCAGAAAATGATGTCATGGCTTTAGAAGCTTCTGTTAGGCTAATTGACATCATTTGAGTCAATTGGAGGTGTACCTGTGGATGTATTTCAAGGCCTACCTTCAAACTCAGTGCCTCTTTGCTTGACATCATGGGAAAATCAAAAGAAATCAGCCAAGACCTCAGAAAAAGAAATTGTAGACCTCCACAAGTCTGGTTCATCCTTGGGAGCAATTTCCAAACGCCTGAAGGTACCACGTTCATCTATACAAACAATAGTATCCAAGTATAAACACCATGGGGCCACGCAGCCATCATACCACTCAGGAAGAAGACGCATTCTGTCTCCTAGAGATGAACGTACTTTGGTGCAAAAAGTGCACTTCAATCCCAGAACAACAGCAAAGGGCCTTGTGAAGATGCTGGGGAAACAGGTACAAAAGTATCTATATCCACAGTAAAACGAGTCCTATATCGACATAACCTGAATTGCAGCTCAGCAAGGAAGAAGCCACTGATCCAGACTACGGTTTGCAGCTGCACATGGGGACAAAGATCTTACTTTTTGGAGAAATGTCCTCTGGTCTGATGAAACAAAAATATAACTGTTTGGCCATAATGACCATCGTTATGTTTGGAGGAAAAAGGAGGAGGCTTGCAAGCCGAAGAACACCATCCCAACTGTGAAGCGTGGCAGCATCATGTTGTGGGGGTGCTTTGCTGCAGGAGGGACTGGTGCACTTCACAAAATAGATGGCATCATGAGGAGGAAAATTATGTGGACATGTTGAAGCAACATCTCAAGACATCAGTCAGGAAGTTGGTCGCAAATGGGTCTTCCAAATGGACAATGACCGCAAGCATACATCCAAAGTTGTGGCAAAATGGCTTAAGGACAACAAAGTCAAGGTATTGGAATGGCCATCACTAAGTCCTGACCTCAATCCTATAGAAAATGTGTGGCAGAACTGAAAAAGTGTGTGCAAACAAGGAGGCCTACAAAACTGATTCAGTTACACCAGCTGTCAGGAGGAATGGGCCAAAATTCACCCAACTTATTGTGGGAAGCTTGTGGAAAGCTACCCAAAACGTTTCACCCAAGTTAAACAATCTAAAGGCAGTGTTAGCAAATACTAATTGAGTGTATGTAAACTTCTGACCCACTGGGAATGTGATGAAAGAAATAAAAGCCAAAATAAATCATTCTCTCTACTATTATTCTGACATTCCACGTTCTTAAAATAAAGTGGTGATCCTAACTGACCTAAAATATGGATTTTTTTACTGGGATTAAATGTCAGGAATTGTGAAAAACTGAGTTTAAATGTATTTGGGTTAGGTGTATGTAAACTTCTGACTTCAACTGTATCCAATGAACTATCAAAATGCAGCTAGTTTGCAGTCTTTCCAGCTTCAGTTTGAAGTGATTTTGTTAGCTGTTTTGTTAGCTAGCTCTCGTACAACAGTGTCCTGACGAAAGAGCATATTTTCTATTCCAGGTGAAATCGCGCATCATTCAGCTCAATGTCGCTAGAAAACAGGTAAAAAAATGCAAATGCAGCTCCTCTGTTGTTGTTCTGGCTGCACTGTTTGACGTGACTGTAAATTAGCTGTAGTTGGCTCGCTAGCGAGCAAGGGATAAGATAGTTGCCAGCCAGTATGGCAATAGAACATTTAGAATAAACAACTGGGTCGCGTCCATATGTGCTGAACAAGACGGAGTGGTTTGGGTAGCAGCCCTAGATTTGTGTCGGGACTTTATCTTGTGGAAGGATGAAATTGTATGAATAAATTCATCAAAATAACTTTTTCTCATGAAAATATGTCTATCGTTATTTGAATATGTTGATAACCTGATGTATAAAAGTCATAATGCCCTCAAAGCCGGTGTTTGGAGGGTATATTGGCACTTTTGCCGGCACGAGATAAACAACCGTGCCAATATCCTCCAACCCCGGCTTTGAGGGCATTATCCCTTAAATGGGCATTTACCCTGTGTCTGTGACATCCTAAACTGTAGTGCTTTGCAACGGATGAAATTACAAAAGACCATGGTAGACACAAGGTTGAAAATAATGAAGTTCTCTTACAAAACTAAGGACTATTTCAAAAATGAACAGGTGTAGGTATACATGATTTAGTTTACTAGGCAAGTCAATTAAGAACAAATGCTCATTTTCAATGACAGCCTTGGAATAGTGCAGAACGATAGATGTTTATCTTTCAGCTCGGGGATTTGATCTTGCAACCTTCCTGTTACTAGTCCAATGCTCTAACCACTAGGCTACCTGCTATCCCACATTACACACGACCTTCTTATGAAACTACCACGTATATACATTTCATTTAAAGTGGGATCTTTTTTAGAGAGGAAATGTATCCTTGTATAGTTTTGGAACACAATAGATGCTAGCAAATTAATGAATATAAATGTACTGTATATATTCAATTATTAATGATATTATGGCTGTTGGATATCAAATTCCTTAAAAGTTTTCAATGATCAGCTATAAATTACATGGGGGAATCTACCATTTATAATTAATAGAAAATTGAAACAGCAACTACTGACCTTGGAACCGGCATCACGACTATTAGCTCTCATCTTGTTGACCTGACACAGCGTTATCAGCCCTGTGCTCTGCCTCATCCAGTTCATGCTGAATCTTGCAGAACTTGCCCGAATTGGCTTGTTTCTCATGTGAAAATATATTGATATATTTTTTATCCTTCAAATCAAGGGCACCATTGAGTTATATGATGGAAGGTTTTCTAATCAATCTTCGATTTAACTGAGATATCAGCAGGCAGGTAATTACTTACGTAGATCTTCCAGGCTGTGTAACACTCACCATGTCATCAATTTTATACAACTATGGCAGGTTCTGGTGATGGCAGTCAATCTCCTTCACAGTAATAGCCTAAAACGAGTAAATTAAGTTTCCACAGTTAATGTTGGCTCCGGCTGGAGCAACCTACTATTTTAATTTATTAGATACATGAAACCAATTAATCACTTTTTTGTTTCAAAGTACAGAGGTATTTTATTCAATATCAGTAAGGGAAAATTGCATAGTTAATTATATTGAGTTTTTCATATTGTTCCCCATTGTGTATCCGTATGAAAACCTTTCATTAAAATAGTTGCCTTCCCAAACTCAGTGTCAACAGTGACTTCATTTTTTTAAAATCCTGTTGATTGAGGCCTTGACATACTTAGCATATAGCTCTCCGTCTTTATGTCAAATGCTCGAGTCTGGGCTTCCATACGCTCCTTGTCTGATTTACACAGAAAGGAAGCTGCACCCTTAAACTGAACATGCCCCCCCATCCTGAAACAGGAACACTGAATATCTACACTTACATCTACATTTTAATTTAAAATATCACTTTCTGATGTAAGTGAGTAAACCTGAAAATTGTCTTTAGAACCTAAAGTGAAAACAGGCTTTCAACGACACTTTTAAAATCATATTTATCCCGTGCAGTCTGAAATGATAAACAGTTTGATGTTCCATTCATTTGGTTTCACATTGAATCCATTGTTTGTTTAGTACATTCATCAAAATAAGTTCATTTTTAATTCATGGGGATTGTATATTCAGTCTTAGAATCATTAAGTTATAGTTAATACTGAATAAGCAAATAAAATGTTCTTAACTTCAGATTTATATCAGCTGTATTCTCACAGATGCTTCCATGGTTGTTTTGTGGTAACACATTAGGGTGTTACCACATCATGTATTATTACTTGCTATAAACTTTCTATGTGAGCATTTTTCAATAGGCTCCAAATGACTGATAATAACTGGCTTATTGTAATATAATGCTATATTATTCCAATGACGTTCAGAGAACGCTTTAAGAATGTTGTGTAATGGGCCCAAGGGAACGTTCTCTTGGGGACCTTTTTCTAGGTCCCTGTAAGTTCCCAGGATGTCACTGAAGACCAGGTCAGCATTCTCTTGGTGTACCTTTTTATAGTTCCCGGTTTGTCCCAGGGAATTTTTTAAGACGTTCTTCGGACATTATCATAGTCTCCTGAAGGTCCCCTGAACATTCTTGGGATGTTGTATCATGGTCCCCTAGAGGTTTTGCCAAGTTCCCGGTTTGTCCCGAGGACGTTTTTAATACGTGCTTGGGACGTTGTTTCTTGGTCCCCTGAACTATTTTGGGACGTTGTGTCATGATCCCCCTGGAAGTTTTGTCTAGTTCCCAGTTTGTCTTGTTGACGTCCCCGAGAAAGTTTTTAGGACGTTCTTGGCAAGTTGTGTTATGGTCCCCTGAACGTTCTTGGGACATTATGTCATGGTCCACTGGAGGTTTTTGTCACATGATGGTCCCAGGTGTCCGAAATGATTATAAGTAAAGTATTGAAATGGTATGGGGGGTTTAAGGTAAGTGGTAAGCTGTTCAGCTAAACTAGTGTAAAAAATCGTTAATCGATGATAATATGATTACATTTGACATGATCACTTATCTGTAACGGATCTCGCCCTCCTCTTCTGAGGTGGAGTAGCGAGAAGGATCGGAGGACCGATGCGCAGCGTGGTAAGTGTCCATAATGTTTAATCAAACACAACAGAACACTGGAACACAACAATAAAGGTGAATAAACGAAACAGTCCTGTGTGGTAACAAACACTGACACGGAAAACAAACACCCACAACTCAAAAGTGAAACCAGGCTACCTAAGTATGATTCTCAATCAGGGACAACAATTGACAGCTGCCTCTGATTGAGAACCATACTTGGCCGAACACAGAAATCCCAAATTATAGAAAAACGAACAGACAACCCACTCAACACACGCCCTGACCATACTAAAACAAAGACCTAACAAAGGAACTAAGGTCAGAACGTGACATTATCACTTAAGGGCGGCAGGTAGCTTAGCAGTTAGAGCATTGGGCCAGTAACTGAAAAGTTGCTGGTTTGTATACCCGAGCTAACAAGCTGAAAAATGTGTTGATGTGCCTTTGAGGAGTAAAACCCTTATTTGCTCCAAGGCCGCTGTACTTCTATGACTGACCCTGTAAAATTACAAATTTCACTGCACCTATCAAAACAGCCTCAATTCGTCAGGACATGGATTCTACAAGATGTCGAAAGCGTTCCACATGAATGTTGACCCATGTTGATTCCAATAGTTCCCACAGTTGTCAATTTGGCTGAATGTCCTTTGGGTGGTAGACCATTCTTCATACACACAGGAAACTGTTCAGTGTAAATAAAAACAGCAGCGTAGCAGGTCTCCACACAAATCGGTGTGCCTGGCACCTACTACCATACCCCGTTCGAAGGAACTTAAAGCATTTGTCTTGCCAATTCACCCTCTGAATGGCACACATATGCAATCCATATCTCAAGGTTTAAACTCCTTCTTTAACGTGTCTCTACACATCTACACTAAGTTGAAGTGGATTTAACAAGTGATATCAATAAAGGATGATAGCTTTCACCTGGATTCACCTGGTCAGTCTATGTGATGGAAAAAGCAGGTGTCCTTAATGTTTTGTAACATTAGTTTTTCTATGATGTAAAGCTATAGTGGTCTTAGTTTCTATGATGACGTGAGGCAGTCGTACAACATTTTATTAAAGTACAAATACATCATATTCTTTTAAATCAAGGGATATATTTCAGCATTGGGGAGTAGTGAAATACATGTAGTCCAACTAGTAATTAAATCGCATTTTGCAGTAGCTTGGTGGTAGGTGAACCAATTTCAAATCTTGGTAGTTTTTTCTGTGGTGTTGCTAACTACTGGAACTACACACTACTTTTTGGGCGAAAAAAAAGATAAAAGAATATAGAGGAAATAGGCAATAATATCCTTTAATATTCAGCATCAGACTTGCCTAATTCTCACTTGGAACATAGTTTTTGTGCTTAATAGGCTAAGTTACACATTCTGTTATTAACACCTGACCCAGAGTGATCTGATCTTGCAATTTGTAGTCTATGACATTACAGATTTAGATATGATAATTTTTCCCAAAGTAGCTTGGATGTAATGAACTACTTTTCAAAGTAGCTTTAGTTCAGTAAAAATAAAAATAATTAACGGTAACTTTAGTGTAGCTTAACTTCTTATGTGAAGTAATTGGTGGTTTGGTAAACGATGATTTCAGAATAGCTTCCAGAAAACGTATATTTCATTAGAAATGATTGTACATTTTACATACTGTGGCTTTAAGGACAGGTGCAGTTTCACTTCAATATCCAATTACAATGGGTTGTATTCATTTTCAAATCAAATCTTATTAGTCACATGCGCCATATACAACAGGTATATAGACCTTATAGTGAAATGCTTACTTACGAGCGCCTAACTAACAATGCAGCTTAAAAAGCCCCAGATCAGAATAAGAGATAAAAGCAACAAGTAACTAAAGAGCAGCAGTAAAATAACAATAGCGAGACTATATACAGAGGGGTACCGATACAGAGTCAATGTGCTGGGGCACCAGTTAGCTGAGGTAGTATGTACATGAAGGTAGAGTTATTAAAGTAACTATGCATAGATGGCAACAGAGAGTAGCAGTGGTTTAAAGAGGGGGGGGGGCAATGCAAATAGACTAGATGTTCAGGAGTCTAATGGCTTGGGGGTAGAAGCTGTTTAGAAGCCTCTTGGACCTAGACTTGATGCTCCGGTATCGCTTACCATTCGGTAGCAGACTCTATGACTAGGGTGGCTGGAGTCTTTGATAATTTGTAGGGCCGACCTCTGACACCGCCTAGTATAGAGGTCCTGGATGGCGGGAAGCTTGGCCCCAGTGATGTACTGGGCCGTTCCCACTACCCTCTGGAGTGTCTTGCGTTTGAAGGCAAAGCAGTTGCCATACCAGGCAGTGATGCAACCAGTCAGGATGCTCTCGATGGTGCAGCTATAGAACCTTTTGAGGATTTGAGGACCCATGCCAAATCTCCTCAGTCTCCTGAGGGGGAATAGGTTTTGTCGTGCCCTCTTCTTGACTGTCTTGGTGTGCTTGGACCATGTTAGTTTGTTGGTGATGTGGACAGTAAGGACCTTGAAGCTCTCAACCTGCTCCCTACAGCCCCATCGATGAGAATGGGGGCGTACTCGGTCCTCTTTTTCCTGTAGTCTGCTATCATCTTCTTTGTCTTGATTACGTTGAGGGAGAGGTTGTTGTCCTGGCACACACTGCCAGGTCTCTGACCTCCTCCCTATAGCCTGTTTCGTCGTTGTCGGTAATCAGGCCTACCACTGTTGTGCCATCTGCAAATTGAATGATCGTGTTGAGTCGTGCCTGGACGAGCAGTCATGAGTGAACAGAAGGGGTACAGGAGGGGACTGAGCATGCACCCCTGAGGGGCCCCTGTGTTAAGGATCAGCGTGGCGGATGTGTTGTTACCTAACCTTACCACCTGGGGGCGGTCCATCAGGAAGTCCAGTGTCCAGTTGCAGACGGAGGTGTTTAGTCCCCGGGTCCTTAGCTTATTGATGAGCTTTGAGGGCACTATGGTGTTGAACACTGAGCTGTAGTCAATGAATATCATTCTCACATAGGTGTTCCTTTGTCCAGGTGGGAAAGTGCAGTGGAGTGCAATAGAGATGGCATCATTTGTGGATCTGTTGGGGCGGTATGCAAATTGGAGTGGGTCTAGGGTTTCTGGGACGATGGTGTTGATGTGAGCCATGACCAGCCTTTCAAAGCACTTCATGGCTACAGACGTGAGTGCTACGGGTCTGTAGTAATTTAGGCAGGTTACCTTAGTGTTCTTGGGTACAGGGACTATGGTGGTCTGCTTAAAACATGTTGGTATTACAGACTCGGACAGGGAGAGGTTGAACATTTCAGTGAATACACTTGCCAGTTGGTCAGCGCGAACTCGCAGTACACGTCCTGGTAATCCGTCTGGCCCTGTGAATGTTGACCTGTTTAAATGTCTTACTCACATCGGCTGCGGAATGCGTGATCACACAGTCTTCCAGAGCAGCTGGTGGTCTCATGCATGTTTCACTGTTATTTGCCTCAAAGCGAGCATAGAAGTACCTTAGCTCATGTCACTGGGCAGCTCTTGACTGTGCTTACCTTTGTAGTCGGTAATGGTTTGCAAGCCCTGCCACATCCGATGAGCGTCAGAGCCGGTGTAGTATGATTTGATCTTAGTCCTGTATTGATTCTTTGCCTGTTTGATAGTTTGTCGGAGGGCATAGCTGGATTACTTATAAGCTTCTGGGTTAGAGTCCCACTCCTTGAAAGCGACAGCTCTAGCCTTTAGCTCAGTGCGGATGCTGCCTGTAATCCATAGCTTCTGTTTGGGGTATTTACGTACGGTCACTGTGCGGACGACGTCATCGATGCACTTATTAATGAAGCCAATGACTGATGTGGTGTACTCTTCAATGCCATCGGAGGAATCACGGAACATATTCCAGTCTGTGCTAGCAAAACAGTCCTGTAGCTTAGCATCTGCTTCATCTGACCACTTTTTTATTGATCTCGTCACTGGTACTTCCTGCTTTTATGTTTGCTTGTAAGCAGGAATCAGGAGGATAGAATTGTGGTCATATTTGCCAAATGCAGGGTGAGGGGGAGCTTTGTATGCCTCTCTGTGTGTAGAGTATAGGTGGACCAGAATTATTTTTCCTCTGGTTGCACATTTAACATGCTGATAGAAATTTGGTCAAACGGATTTAAGTTTCCCTGCATTGAAGTCCCCGGCTGCTAGGAGCGCCGCCACTGGGTGAGAGTTGTGTTTGCTTATGGCGGCATACAGCTCATTCAGTGCTGTCTTAGTACCAGCCTCTGACTGTGGTGGTATGTAAACAGCTACAAAGAATACAGATGAAAACTCTCTCGGTAGGTAGTGTGGTCTACAGCTTATCATGTGATCATCTACCTCAGGCGAGCAATAGCTCGAGACTTCCTTAGATATCATGTACCAGCTGTTATTTACAAAAATGCATAGTCCGCCGCCACTTGTCTTACCAGATGCTGCTGTTCTATCCTGCTGGTACATCATATAACCAGTCAGCTGTATGTTGATATTGTCGTCGTTCAGCCACAACTCCGTGAAGCATAAGATATTACAGTTTTTAATGTCCTGTTGGTAGTTTACTCTTCTGTGTAACTCGTTGATTTTATTCTCAGAGGATTGCACGTTTTATAGCAGAATAGAGGGAAGTAAGGCTTTATTCAATCGCCTACGAATTCTCAGAAGGCAGCCCGCCCTTCGGCCCCTCTTTTCTTTCCTCTCCTCTTCACTCAGATCACTGGGATCGAGGCCTGTTCCCAAGGAAGCAGTATATCCTTCGCGTCGAGCTCGTCACAGTCGTGAAAGGGGAAAAAAGGATTCTCTAGTCTGTGCTGTCATTGCAATCCTCATGTCTAGAAGTTATTTTCGGTCATAAGAGACGGTAGCGGCAACATTGTGTATAAAATAAGTAAAAAAATAAGTTACAAACAACGCAAATAAACAAACAAAAGCACAATCGTTTGGGGCACGTAAAACGTCTGCCTTCTTCTCCTGCGACATTTTACCTCACTCCCAATGTCCATGGGATAAATAGCTTGAGGTGTGTGTCAGTTGTAGCGTGGTTAACACCTAGACAGTATAAACATTCTGAATGAACTTGCAGTGTGTGCTTCCTTCACTGCATTGTGTGAAAATAGATTGAATTGGGGCCTTTCTCAAGAGTGTGTGCCTACACTCTACAACCTAAGTGTGGAAGTTTATGACTCTTACCTGTTGTTGGTCTGTTTGGTGGAAAGGCTCTCTACTGAGAATGAAATAGACAAATACAAAGACCAATATCAGTCAACTGACCCGCTGTATACATTGGGGCAAAAAAGTATTTAGTCAGCCACCAATTGTGCAAGTTCTCCCATTTAAAAAGATGAGGCCTGTAATTTTCATCATAGGTACACTTCAACCATGACAGACAAAATGAGAGAGAAAAATAATCCAGAAAATCACATTGTAGGATTGTTAATGAATTTATTTCCAAATTATGGTGGAAAATAAGTATTTGGTCACCTACAAACAGACAAGATTTCTGGCTCTCACAGACCTGTAACTTCTTCTTTAAGAGGCTCCTCTGTCCTCCACCTGTATTAATGGCACCTGTTTGAACTTGTTATCAATATAAAAGACACCTGTTGTAATGGTTTTCTGGGGAAAGAGAGGCCGACCAAAACGCAGCGTGGTTACTTGTAAACATCTTTAATAAATAACAATCTACAAAACAAGAAATGTGAAAAAAACAAAACAGCCCTATCTGGTGCAACAAACACAGAGACAGGAACAATCACCCACAAAAACCCAACACAAAACATGCTACCTAAATATGGTTCCCAATCAGAGACAATGACTAACACCTGCCTCTGATTGAGAACCATATCAGGCCAAACATAGAAATAGACAAACCAGACACACAACATAGAATGCCCACCCAGCTCACGTCCTGACCAACACTAAAACAAGGAAAACACACACGAACGATGGTCAGAACGTGACACCTGTCCACAACCTCAAACAGTCACACTCCAAACTACACTATGGCCAAGACCAAAGAGCTGTCAAAGGACACCAGAAACAAAATTGTAAATATTACTTTTTGGTAAAAACTAAACTCGTCGTGTTTGGAGGACAAAGAATGCTGAGTTGCATCCGAAGAACACCATACCTGCTATGAAGCATGGGGGTGGAAACATCATGCTTTGGGGCTGTTTTTCTGCAAAGGGACCAGGACGACTGATCCGTGTAAAGGAAAGAATGAATGGGGCCATGTATCGTGAGATTTTGAGTGAAAACCTCCCTCCATCAGCAAGGGCATTGAAGATGAAACGTGGCTGGGTCTTTCAGCATGACAATGATCCCAAACACACCGCCCGGGCAACGAAGGAGTGGCTTCCTAAGAAGCATTTCAAGGTCCTGGAGTGGCCGAGCCAGTCTCCAGATCTCAACCCCATAGAAAATCTTTGGAGGGAGTTGAAAGTCCGTGTTGCCCAGCAACAGCCCCAAAACATCACTGCTCTAGAGGAGATCTGCATGGAGGAATGGGCCAAAATACCAGCAACAGTGTGTGAAATCCTTGTGAAGACTTACAGAAAACGTTTGACCTCTGTCATTACCAACAAAGGGTATATAACAAAGTATTGAGAAACTTTTGTTATTGACCAAATACTTATTTTCCACCATAATTTGCAAATAAATTCATTAACAATCCTACAATGTGATTTTCTGGATTTTTTTTCTCATTTTGTCTGTCATAGTTGAAGTGTACCTATGATGAAAATTACAGGCCTCTCTCATTTTTTTAAGTGGGAGAACTTGCACAATTGGTGGCTGACTAAATACTTTTTTGCCCCACTGTATTTGCTGATTTGTGTAATCATAGCAGTTAGGTCCTTTAATTATTATCTTCTTCTGCAGATGTGCTTACCTTCATGTGTTTGGTGACTTGTCTCGCTTCAGGCCTGTATCCATCTTTATAAAGAGTGTTGTTCAGCCCTACATGGAGAGCCCATAAAAATTGTGTCATTATTCCCTCCCTTTATCTTTGAGGACAAATATAAACTTGTGAAATTGTTATTGGATTCCTTCAACTGATCTTGGGGCACTTCAATGTGCTTGAATGTGTGGCCCTCACCATCTGACATTGTAATAGCTGCAGCCTTATCACATAAATAATTCCAGGCCACAAATGGAAGGGGGAACTCCATTTACCTCATGAGTTATTAAAAACTTCACTCGGGTATTCGGATTTTTGGATGAAAAGCGTGCCCAAATTAAACTCAGGCCCAGAAGCTAGGATATGCATATAATTAGTCGATTTGGATAGAAAACACTCCAACACTGTTAAAATAATGTCTGTGAGTATAACAGAACTGATATGGCAGGCGAAAACCTGAGGAAAATCCAACCAGGAAGTACTATTATTTTGAAAGGCTGTTTTTCCATTGAAAGCCTATCCACCATACAAAGACTTAGGACCCAGTTCATGAGCTCTGTGGCTTCTTTTACATGTGGCCAGTCTTTGGGCATTGTTTCAGGCTTTTACTCTGAAAAATTAGGGAGATACAGCACTTTCAATGATAGGCCAGTGGAAATTTCCAGACATCAGCCATGCGCCTGATCGGGAACGTGCCTTTCTTGTATCCCCTTTCCTATTGACGAAGCTTTTGTCCAGTTGAAATATTATTGATTATTTATGACAAAAACAACCAGAGGATTGATTTTAAACATGGTTTGGCATGTTTCTACTAACTTTTATTGTACTTTTTAAAAACTTTTTGTCTGGACTTGTGCACGTGCCTTGTGCATTCGGATTACTGGACAAAACGTGCGAACAAAAGGGAGGTTTTTGGTCATGAAGAGGGACATTATCGAACAAAACAAACATTTATTGTCTAACATGGAGACCTGGGAGTGCCACCAGATGAAGATGATCAAAGGTAAGTGATTAATTTTAATGCTATTTCTGACTTTAGTGAGCCCTCTCCTTGGCTGGAAAATGGCTGTATGGGTTTCTGTATCTAGGAGTTGACCTAACATAATTGTAAAGTGTGCTTTCACCATAAAGCCTTTTTGAAATCTGACACAGCGGTTGCATTAAGGAGAAGTTTATCTTTAGCCGTATGTTTAAAACTTGTATCTTTTATCAATGTTTATGATGAGTATTTCTGTTATTTGATGTGGCTCTCTGCACTTTCACCAGACGTTTGTTTGAGACAATGCATTTCTGAACATAACGCACCAATGTAAACTGAGATTTTTGGATATAAATATGAACTTTATCGAACAAAACATACATGTATTGTGTAACATGAAGTCCTATGAGTGTCATCTAATGAATATCATCAAAGGTTAGTGATTAATTTAATCGCTATTTCTGACTTTTGTGAGCCCTCTCTTTGGCTGGAAAATGACTGTATGGTTTTCTGTGACTAGGTGCTGACCTAACATAATCCCATGGTGTGCTTTCGCAGTAAAGCCTTTTTGAAATCGGACACTGTGGTTGGATTTACAAGAAGTTTATCTTTAAAACGGTGTATAATACTTGTATGTTGAATTTGGCACTGCAATTTCACTGGCTGTTGTCGAGGTGGGACGCTCTGTACCAGAGAGGTTTTAACACAACTTTCACCCAGGTGCGTCATACCTGAGTTGGAAACAGAAGAAAAAGTTTATTTTACACATAATTAATTCAAAGATATCCAATTTTAATACCACTGCTCCTTAAAAATGTTTATATATGTGTCCAACATGTCAGATACTGGTAACACTTTCAAAGACAATATGCTATTGAAACCTTGGTGAATGGCATTTTGTTTTTTCCCCCTGCCATTTATTAGCGTTCTCTGTGTAAAGTTTGCATCAACTCAGTCTTAGTACATTGTATACACAAAAACATGCTTAGCCCCTGTGTATTTCTCAATTAGACTGAGTGAATATCTGATAAAGTGCTGAGACAAGGGGCATGAGGTCTTGGATTTGTAAGTGTCACACTGTTAAAGATCAAGAAGTGTGAAGCTGTTAACAAGGTGATGATGTACTTGTGACATAGCTGGCTGGAAATGGTGTTACATCCTTCAAGACCTGTGCATATGACCCCTGTATAGTATAATGCATGTTGGAGCCCTTTTGACTCTTACAACTTCACACCCTGGCCCTCGCTTCAGCCTTGAGGTTCTGCAATTAGCTTCCACAGCTGAACATACCATCCCCTGCCCTTCAATGACTCGCTAAGGATCCCATTCCCAGCTGCCGTGTGTCGTGCTTGATGTACTTCAACACATGGATTCACCTTAACCTATTCTTCTGTTGTCATTTGTCTCCATATATTGACAGACTGCCAGGCCATCTCTACTGCTCCCACACGGGCTAAGACCATCTCTCCCCTCACCAAGGCACGTGGGCTCCCTGACCGGGGGTGAAAGAAAGATATAGGTTAGTGATGCAGGAGTAGCCTCCACAAATCTTCCTCTAGCAACAGAATCACCACTGACCAAGGTAAGTCATAATGACATTATCTGTAAGTCCTACTGGACTGTCAGCATGCTGTATTCAATGTGCAGGTGCAGGGATATTATCTGTTTAGAAATGTGTGTATTAAATAGCTGCAGCCTTCTCACATAAATAATTCCTGGCCATGAAATAACACATACCTTCCTCAAGCAACTCATGTTAAGATTTTAACAAAAGGGGACTCTACCAAGGGCGTCATGGAAAAAATACAATATATTGTTTATTTTACGCATAATTAAGTAACATTTATCGAATTTACTATTAGTTTCTACTTTCAAATAATAGATGCATTACTCCTTTGCTTTTACCATGGCAGATGTCATTCACCTTCAAAGACAATATCCCAATTGAAACCTTGGTAAATAATATTTTCTATAGTTTTTCTCTTGTGATTTATTAGGATCCTATGTTTAGTGTATGCATTAACTCAGTCTTAAGCCCTGGTTACAACACTGTATTATTTTTATTAGGATCCAATGTTTAGCGTATGCATTAACTCAGTCTTAAGCCCTGGTTACAACACTGTATTATTTTATTAGGATCCAATGTTTAGTGTATGCATTAACTCAGTCTTAAGCCCTGGTTACAACACTGTATTATTTTTATTAGGATCCAATGTTTAGTGTATGCATTAACTCAGTCTTAAGCCCTGGTTACAACACTGTATTATTTTATTAGGATCCTATGTTTAGTGTATGCATTAACTCAGTCTTAAGCCCTGGTTACAACACTGTATTATTTTATTAGGATCCAATGTTTAGTGTATGCATTAACTCAGTCTTAAGCCCTGGTTACAACACTGTATTATTTTATTAGGATCCTATGTTTAGTGTATGCATTAACTCAGTCTTAAGCCCTGGTTACAACACTGTATTATTTTATTAGGATCCCCATTAGCTGTTGTGATAGTTAGGGTTGGATGATCAAAAGACGGGTTGCGAACTGAGTGTGATCAGATCTTCCTGACCACCTCCAGAGATAGTTCGGGACGTGTTGCATAATTGTGTAGATGTGTAAAGGAATCTGGACATTCAAATAGTTTAAATTGGGTCAACGTCAACATTATCCTGCCCTGTGACTATGGATAACGTAATATCACTGGATAATATAATAACTTATTTTATAATGTATTAAAAATGAAGAATGTAATAAAAGGCTAGTTAATGTAAAACAAATGTTTAACTGATATGTTACTGTGTCCCAGATAATGTAATAGGTTATTGCATTATCTGGTGGTCATTACAATATCAGGTGAGCAACAAACGTTTTGACCTGCTTGATACAAGGTCTCTGGCAAGGTTATTATTCAGAAATATTTTTTTAGGGGTCTCAGTTAATGACTACCCAGATTAGTGCAACAGACGTAGGAAGAGACTAGTGAAAGTGTGAAGCTGTCTACAAGGTGGTAATGTAGTGGTTGACATGGCTGGAAAGAAAGTTACCTCCTTCAAGACCTGTGTGCGCAGGACCTGTGTGTGCAAGTGCCCTGTATTGTCTACTGTAATCCCCCTTGACTCATACAACTTCACACCTTGTGCCTCACTTCAGCCTTGAGGTTCTGTAATTAGCTTCCAGAGCTAAACATACCAGTCTGTGTATCTCAATGTGTCCCAATCCCTCCCATTCCCAGCTGCCGTGGGGGTAGGGAGGGTGCATTTGAGACTTGCTTGATGCACTTGAACAAATGTTCACTTGGGGCTGAAGATCTGCCCTATATCGCAATGTTCCCTCATTCTTGGTTGAAGGGATGGTTCAACTAAATTACTAAATTACATATTGGTTTCATTATCCAGTAAGCAGTAAGACAGTAATCCATGCTTTGGTTTTGTTAACCTGGCAACTGTGTACAAATGCAGATTTTAAAAAAGCTGAATTTCTTAAGTACTATTCAACATGCAGTATTGCTTTCCAGAATCTTAGATCATTCCTCAGATATCATATAAAGATTGCTTTACTACATGTACATCAAGCAAATTTTCCTCTAGCACAGAATCAGCACTGACCAAAGTAAGTCATAATGACATTATCTTTAACTCCTATCGAACTGTCAGAATGCAGTATTCAATGTGCAAGGGATACTGTGTTTTTGACAGAGAAAATTGGATATTAACTCAGGCTTTAGATGTAATAATAAAAGTAAAACAAGTTTTTTTTTAAAGTAGTATAATTATAAACAAAAGCAGTACATTTGCTTAAGTGATTGAATTATACTTCAAATAAATTATTTGGGTACTTTTTTGGTTTAAATTTGCCCAAGTCACATTTATTATTTTTCGTAAAATTTATAATATAGCTTCCACAAAATAATGAAATGAAATTATTTATTTTTATAATTAAATGTCTGCTTTTATGTTATTTTTATTTCACCTTTATTTAACCAGGTAGTCCAGTTGAGAACAAGTTCTCATTTACAACTGCGATCTGGCCAAGATAAAGCAAAGCAGTGTGACACAAACAACACAGAGTTACACATGGGATAAACAAACAATCAGTCAATAGACACAATAACACAATAGAAAAATCTATTCACAGTGTGTGCAAATGTAGTAAGATTTGGGAGGTAAGGCAATAAATAGGCCATAGTGGCGAAATAATTACAATTTTGCAATTAAACACTGGAGTGATAGAAGATGAATGTGCAGAAGATGAATGTGCAAAAAGAGATACTGGGGTGCAAAGGAGCAAAATAAAAATAACAGTATGGGGATGAGGTAGTTGGGTGGGCTATTTACAGATGGACTGTGTACATGTGCAATGATCAGTAAGCTGCTCTGACAGCTGATGCTTAAAGTTAGTGAGGGAGATATAAGTCTCCAGCTTCAGTGATTTTAGCAATTTGTTCCAGTCAATGGCAGCAGAGAACTGGAAGGAAAGGCGGCCAAAATAGGAGTTGGCTTTGGGGATGACCAGTGAAATATATCTGCTGGAGCGCGAGCTACGGGTGGGTGCTGCGATGGTGACCAGTGAGCTGAGATAAGGCGGGGCTTCACCTAGCAAAGACTTTGGCGACGAATATGAAGCAAGTATATGGGGCTTTGGTGACAAAACAGATGGCACTGTGATAGACTACATCCAATTTGCTGAGTAGAGTGTTGGAGGCTATTTTGTAAAGGACATCGCCGAAGTCAAGGGTTGGCAGGATAGTCCGTTTATGTTTGGCAGCATGAATGAAGGATGCTTTGTTGCGAAATAGGAAGCCGATTCTAGATTTAATTTTGGATTCGAAACGCTTAATGTGAGTCTGGAAGGAGAGTTTACAGTCTAACCAGACCTAGGTATTTGTAGTTGTCCACATATTCTAAGTCAGAACTGTCCAGAGTAGTGATAAGTGGCAGCATATAACACTAATAATAACAATAATAATGTACTGGGTCTCTGGTTAAACATCTCAACACCATACACAGAGACCTGCACCAACTTATAACAAGTAAAAACAGACATTTAGGGCTCTATTCAATCAGATCCACTTTAGCCGACATCCACATAGCGGTTGTTTTAGCCGTGTCGGAGGTGGAACTGCATTAGAGCTGTCAAATCCACAAGTGGCTTCTGGCATTATGAATAAAGCAGACATTGCCATTGGCTGCACTAAGAGTTGTATTAAGAGAAATCCCATGCAGCCTGGTTTACAAGTTCAAAAACTGGAATGTGAGATGTAATCTACACCTCGATTAGGCTGATATGAATCCTCATTATCTCATTTAAGGATTTTCATCTTGAGTGTCATTATTTATATAAAGAAACAAAATGTGCTTCTCTGCATCGCTGCTAAAATCTGGGTAAAAGATTGAAAGGAATGTGAGTCTTATTCATTACATGTAGATATTGCTTGCTAAAGTCTACCAAACTTCCCAGCAGTTAGACAAGCTAGCTATGCAAACTTGATTGATAGCCTGAAATGGCTTCTAGGTAGCTAGTTATGAGTTTGGGGACCTACAGTATCTGGGCTGGCTAAAGCCAACTTCATAAAATTACTAGGTATTACAGCGAAACAACAACATAAAAAAAATGAACAGGGCAGCTCTGAGGGTGACATTCCCCCGTGCCCCCTATGTGCATTGTCACGCCCTGATCTCCGTCCCCTCCCTCCAGGTGCTCCCTCCTGTTCAGCGCTTCCAGAGCCTCCCTCCTGTCCAGCACTTCCAGAGCCTCCCTCCTGTCCAGTGCTTCCAGAGCCTCCCTCCTGTCCGGAGCTGCCAGAGCCGCCAGTCAGTCAGGAGGTGCCAGAGCCGCCCATCAGTCAGGAGCTGCCAGAGCCGCCCGTCAGTCAGGAGCTGCCGGAGTCGCCCGTCAGTCAGGAGCTGCCGGAGCCGCCCGTCAGTCAGGAGCTGCCGGAGCTGCCGTGGTCGCCGGAGCCGCCCATCCAGAGCAGTGATAAGTGGCAGCATATAACACTAATAATAACAATAATATTAGTGCCGGAGTCGCCCGTCAGTCAAGAGCTGCCGGAGCCGCCCCTCAGTCAGAAGCTGCCAGAGCCACCCGTCAGTCAGGAGCCGCCCGTCAGTCAGGAGCCGCCCGTCAGAAGCTGCCAGAGCCACCCGTCAGTCAGGAGCCGCCCGTCAGTCAGGAGCCGCCGGAGCCGCCCGTCAGTCAGGAGCCGCCCGTCAGTCAGGAGCCGCCGGAGCCGCCCGTCAGTCAGAAGCTGCCAGAGCCACCCGTCAGTCAGGAGCTGCCCGTCAGTCAGAAGCTGCCAGAGCCACCCGTCAGTCAGGAGCCGCCCGTCAGTCAGGAGCCGCCCGTCAGTCAGGAGCCGCCGGAGCCGCCCGTCAGTCAGGAGCCGCCGGAGTTTTTTTTTTCTGTCTCTGTGTCTGCACCAGACAGAACTGTTTCGTGTTGGTCTATTTTTGTTATTTTGGTCGTAGTGTTCTGAGTTAAAATAAATATACATCATGAACACGTACCATGCTGCACTTTGGTCCTCTTTACCTTCTTCAACCCACGACAGCCGTTACAGGCATGCCACCTCTGGTGTCTACTACGGAATGTGCATAATTTCACAGTCATAGTAGTGTTATAATTTCACCCAGGTTGAACTAATGTACTATTATCAGATTCCTCAAATATGGTTAGTTGGATTCCCAGGTATTCATAGGAAATGAGTGAGTGTCATGGTCGGTCTCAAAGACTGAGAAAATAGCCTTCATTTTACAGGACCTCACTTTGATGTTATCTCTATTTTTTGTTTTAGGACAGTCCATGAATTCTGTTAACTTACCAGATGTGTCAGGAGAAGCCAGTACAGAGGTGGTTAATGGTACAGCTTGTTTTCTGCCTTCCCCATGTGGGCAGCGTGGGAAGTACAGGGAGAACATTCTGAGTTTACAGCCTAGGAGGTCACACACACTGGTTTCACCCGTACTGTAGACAGGGGAACCCCCTGCTGTCTGTCTGTCTGCCTGCCTGTCTGCCGTTCCCCCTGGTTTCACCTGTACTGTAGACAGGGGAAACAGAAGAAGTGTTAGCTCATTGTTTCCTTGTAGTCTTTGTATTTTTAATTAAAGGTAAGCAAAATATTTTACTCCTTAGTGGGAAATAGATGTTCCTATATTTACCATCTGTAATAATATTTTGTTGATTAGTACAGTAATGTAATGAATGTTTTGTTGAATAAATATTGTGTTGATCAACAATGTGTAATGTCATTAATTGAATAAATGACTAAGGCAGAACTGTTTCAGTAGCCTACAGTAAGACATGTAGCCATGCTTGGTTAGTTGTCCATAATCTATGACCTAATAATATTTATTATAACCCTACCATTAACATCAGTAGGCCTAAAATGGTCTGATTGACAAAACTTTGCCTTCGTGTCATGCGAAATAGACATCATGCGTTTGAAAGGTTAGCTAGGCTCTTTTGGCTGTTCTGAGACACTTGTTTTGTGCTTTGATACTCTCCAGTGTTAGAGCTATGTACAGCAATATGACAAAACAAAAATGACTTCACTATAAGATTTCTGCAGTGACGCATGGGAGTGAAGTAGCTTAAGTTAATTACATTGACCTCTCAGACTGAAGTGAATCCCTTGCGAGCAGAACTTGTGCATTGCAGGCAGGAAAGCAAGCACAAATTCAAAGGACCAATGCAAATAGTAGAAGCTCACACAACCTTCAACACACAGTCCTCCGTAATTATTGGGACAGTGAAGCATTCTTTCTTCTTTTGGCTCTATACTCCAATAGTTTGGATTTGAAATCAAACAATGACTATGAGGTTAAAGTGCACACTGTCAGATTTAATTTTAGGGTATATTCATACATATCAGGTGAACCATTTAGAATTTACAGCACTTTTGTACATTTGTCCCCATTTTAGGACAACAAAAGTATTGGGACAAATTCACATATGTGTATTAAAGTAGTAAAAATGTATTTGGTCCCATATTTAATGTCTACATCAAGCTTGTGACTCTACAAATATGTTGAATGCATTTGCTGTTTGTTTTGGTTGTTTTTCAGATAATTTTGTCCCCAATTGAAATGAATGGTAAATCATGTATTGTGTAATTTTGGAGTCACTTTTATTGTAAATAAGAATAGAATGTTTCTAAACACTTCTACATTACTGTGGATGTTACCATGGTTATGTATAATTCTGAATGAATTGTGAATAATGATGAGTGAGAAAGTTACAGATGCACAAATATCATACCCTCAAGACATGCTAACCTCTCAACATTACAATAACAGAGGTTAGCATTTTTGGGGGGGGTATGACAGTTGTGCGTATATAACTTTCTCACTCATCATTATTCATGATACATTCAGGATTATCCGTCATCATGGTAGCATCCCCATTCATGTAGAAGTGTTTAGAAACATATTCTATTCTTATTTACAATAAAAGTGACCTCAAAATGACACAATACATTATTTACCATTCATTTCTATTGGGCACAAAATAATCTGAAACACAACCAAAACAAACAGAAAATGCATCCAACAATTTTGTAGAGCCACACGCTTGTTGTAGTCATTGCGTGCTATGAATAGGGGACCAAATCCTTAACTCTTTACTACTTTAATACATATATAAGTGAATTTGTCCCAATAATTTTGCTATGTACAAAAACTACTGTAATTTCTAAACGGTTCACCCAATATAAATGAAAGTACACTCAAATTAAGCTGATATTCTTCACTTTAACCTTGTATGATTTGAAGCATAGACTTGAAGTATAGAGCCAAAAGAAATAAAAATGCTTCACTGTCCCAATAATTACGTACGGCACTGTATGTTCATGAATTTGACAGAATTGATTCATTCCCCAGCCACATCTCACAGCTGGTGGTGGTGCTGCAGTGTGCTTGTTAAGATTCAGCTTCAGCCTAGTAGGACTATTGTATCAAAGCATCACAGCATTTTCAATTGATCTGTTTTTGATCATAGCCAGAAAAAATAATTACCTACAACCATTTACATGTTAGTAATAGAAACATGATCAAATCTCAGAGAGAAAACATCAAATCGGATATCAGAACCCTGAGCCTACCTTGCGCTGAGAACCCTATTTGCTGTGGAGAAGTATTTTTATTTGCCGTAGAGGAGCCTGCTAATTATAGGACCTGATTCATGTCTGCGGGCAAAGACATTAATCAAACACTCCCATGAAAGTCCATAATTGCTCATAATATGGTAAATACATGTAGAATCTGCTCCAATGTCATTTTATTTGACCATTATGTTAAACCTTTCCAAATGCAGGTTGTTCATCAGAAATGTGTGTTAGATAATAGCCTAATTAGTCAATGCAGCTTTTGTGTTTCACACTTGTTCACTATTTTCACAATCAATAACCCAAGTTATAGAGAAATTATATTGAAAGAATTGTATTACTGTATTTATTTCCAGATCAGCTTTTACCTTGTCTGACCAAGTGGAGAGGTTTACTTTGTTAGTGGACACAACACAGACATTACATTTATTTTTAAAAGACTGTCTACCCTCGACATTTTGAGGATGTATCTGTCATTAAGATTGTGTAAGTAAATAAGATGTCCTAAATGCTGTACCATTGTGAGTAGTGTAGTCCTGTATTGTTTGTGCTTGTCCAATTCTTTGAAAGATATTACGATTATTTGATTAGCTAACTCAATAGAGAAAGCAATTTTGTAATTAATGTGGCTAGATTTTGTTACCTGAAGAATACAGAAATCCAACATGTCCCCAACAATGCTTTCCTTAGCAATCATATGATGTGTTGGTAGATACTGTGCTCAGAGCTATGGTCTCTCTTTATAAAGAGCACTGGTGTCGGTTTGAGTGTTGGTATCCCAGGCATCCCACTGCATCAGTTATTGCTGTTGACTTTATTCATTCTTGCTCAAAATTTACAGAAAAACTGAAGAAATGCAGAATTTACATAATACAAAATTTAATTGAAAACAGTGTGTGGCTAAATGTGGGATAAAAGAATAATGAGGCCTAGCTGTTGCCATCTCTCAACTTGTTGGCATAACCTTAGCTGGATCTTTCCATGAAATTAGTCCCTTTTGCATCCCTTTTACCCCCAATTTCATGGTATCCAATTGTTAGTAATTACAATCTTGTCTCATCGCTACAACTCCTGTACGGGCTTGGGAGAGACGAAGGTCGCCGGCTGCGACAGAGCCTGGGCGCGAACCCAGGGTCTCTGGTGGCACAACTAGACCACTGCGCCACCCGGGAGGGGTCCCTTTGATGTTTTAAGTAGAAATTGTGCACCAATATTGAATTTTAAAAGCCCTTTAATGTGACGTGCCCTTTAATATAGACCACATGTGAAATTCAATAAATCCAAATAAAGACTTGCTAAAGTGTAAAGATTTTGCATTTTGACATGTCCCTCTGTCTCTGTGAATTCCAAGAAGATTTTAACCAACTTAACCCCAAAATGTTCCAAGTTTTCATCATCATTGTAAAGACCTTGTTATTTTGTTGCTTTGACAAAGTCATTACTGAAGAGTATTATTGATTTCATGTGATTAGTGATTCATTTTAAGGACGAAAAAAACCTGTCCCTCATTTTAAGGTCAACTCTGTTATGTGAACTGAACAAATATTTTTTTCAAAATAAACTTTTAACTCCTAATAGTCAAATTCCTGTGTAAAAAAAGCCGAGGTGGTTCTACTCTTTTTGGCCATTTGCTGGTGTTTTATGGTGGAAAACGGAGTGGGTCGAGCATAACATGTCAACCCTGTTACCCATAAATAGACAGTCTATAAAATAAATGTGTGTGAAGCTTACATTCAATTGCCCCTCCCTGTTGCAGCGACAAGCTTCCATTCCCACTGTCACAAAGGGATGTATGGCTGATTTAAGATGAAATTCTCAACCCTGTTCTGTCAAGCTGTTGCAGTCAACCCTGTTACTTTATTTGGCACTTAATAGGCACTTACTATAGTATAGAAAATGTTTTGGGATTAGTTGAACATCTACTCTTCATGACAGAATGTTAAAATTAGGTCATATCAAACGTTTTTTTCACCAAGTTACACTACGCAAAAGGGACTCATTTCGTGGAAAGACCCAGGGGTATTGTTAACGCCACATTGTTTCCCTCCCTTTGTCCTTGAGTGCAAAAATAACCCAGTGGCATTCCTGCTGAGGGCCTTTGTTTGATTGAGTCGGACAGCTTGTGAAGTGGCATACATAATAGAACCCACAATCTATACACATTGTGGAAATTCAGTTTTACAGCATGATGGACATTTTAAAGGCAATGTTTCCACTTTAGTGGAGGCTGCATTCACGGTAAAGTTGCATATGTCGGCTCAATCGGAAATCACCTTCACATTTCTATCAGGGAATCTATAACGCTTCGGATTGACTAGAGCCGCAGGTGCTATAAGCATTTGGTCACAAATGAATCCTACCATCTGCCTAATTGTCAAGGTCATGGGCAGGAAATCATTTTTGAGAAGCATTCACTACAAACTGGTGGGTATGACAAGTAGCTGAGGGTGGGAACGTCAATGCTGATCCTGAATGAATTATCCAATGGACTCAAAATGGCAGTTATTTAGTCAGGATCATTTACATGCTTATGACAGCAATTACAATCCATTATAACCCCATCATACAGTATCATACTTGCCAGCGAGTTACCTCATTTTCATTTGATTTACAGTAGACTACATATTGTATCTGTGTGTGAGGGTTGTGATTGCATTTCCTTCTAAAGTATGTATTACTTTTCCAATAAAATGAACAATGCTGCAATTGTACATTTGAAATTTGTTTTCAAAATATATTGAGAGAAAAACGTATGTATTCCCTGAGCCTAGTTTACAGACAGTGTGATTGTGAGTGTTAGCATAACTGGTGAACATATTGACCTGGTACTTGACACCACACACTTTTTCTGACTGCTCTATTTCTGTTCCATGATCCTGGTCATAACTACACAATCACCATCCTATTGCCAGGGAGCTAACATCAACCAACAGTCAAATGTCATGACTTCACAATCACCATCCTATTGCCAGGGAGCTAACATCAACCAACAGTCAAATGTCATGACTTCACAATCACCATCCTATTGCCAGGGAGCTAACATCAACCAACAGTCAAATGTCATGACTTCACAATCACCATCCTATTGCCAGGGAGCTAACATCAACCAACAGTCAAATGTCATGACTTCACAATCACCATCCTATTGCCAGGGAGCTAACATCAACCAACAGTCAAATGTCATGACTTCACAATCACCATCTTATTGCCAAGGAGTCAAATGAAATATAACTGTATTTGTTTTGTCACATGTGATGAATACAATTATTATAATAACAAGAACAATAGTAACACAAGAGTTACTATTGATTGGGTACCAGTACCAGATCAATGTGCATGGAGGGATATGATGTATTTGAGGTAGATATGTGCATGAAGGCAGGGTAAAGTGACTAGGCATCAGGATAGATATTAATAAGACTCAAATAAAGAACAGAGTAGCAGCAGCATATTATGAGTGTAAAAGTGTGTGTTTGTGTGTATTTTATGTCATTTTACACGTGTGTGTGTGTGTGTGTGTGTGTGTGTGTGTGTGTGTGTGTGTGTGTGTGTGTGTGTGTGTGTGTGTGTGTGTGTGTGTGTGTGTGTGTGTGTGTGTGTGTGTGTGTGTGTGTGTGTGTTTGTGTTGTGTCGGTATGCGTGTATTGTGTGTTTGTGTTGTGTCTGTATGTATGTAATGCATGTGAATGTGTGTGGGTTTTGTGTGAGAGTGTCAGTGTAGTGTTAGTGTGTATATAATGTGTATATAAAGTGCATTTGGAAAGTATTCAGACCCCTTGACTTTTTCCACATTTTGTTACATTACAGTCTCATTCTAAAATTGATTATATTGTTTTTGTCCCTCATCAATCTACACACAATACCCCATAATGACAAAGCAAAAACAAGATTTTTTTAAATGTTTGCAAATTTATACAAAAATAAAAAACATAAATATCACATTTATATAAGTATTCAGACCCCTTACTGCTCTGGAGTAGATTTTCATCAAGGATCTCTCTGTACTTTGCTCCATTCATCTTTCCCTCGATCCTGGCTGGTCTGCCAGTCCCTGCCGCTGAAAAACATCCCCACAGCATGATGCTATCACCACAATGCTTCACCGTAGGGATGGTGCCAGGTTTCCTCCAGGCGTGGCACTTGGCATTCAGGCCAGAAAATTCAATCTTGGTTTCATCAGACCAGAGAATCTTGTTTCTTATGGTCTAAGTCCTTTAGGTGCTTTTGGCAAACTCCAAGTGGGTTGTCCTGTGCCTTTTACTGAGGAGTGGCTTCCGTCTGGCCCCTCTACCATAAAGGCCTGATTGGTAGACTGCTGCAGAGCTGCTTGTCCTTCTGGAAGGTTCTCCCATCTACACAGAATAACTTTAGAACTCTGTCAGAGTGACCATCAGGTTCTTGGTCACCTTCCTGACCAAGGCCCTTCTCCCCCGATTGCTCAGTTTAGCTGGGTGGCCAGCTCTAGGAAGAGTCTTGGTGGTTCCAAACTTCTTCCATTTAAGAATGATGGAGGCCACTGTGTTCTTGGGGACCTTCAATGCTGCAGACCTTTTTTGGTACCCTTCCTCAGATCCTCTTCACAATCCTGTCTCGGGCCCCTACGGACAACTCCTTTGAGCTCATGGCTTGGTTTTTCGCTCTGACATGCACTGTCAACTGCGGGACCTTAGATAGTGTGTATGTGTATGTCCAAATCACGTCCAATCAATTGAATATACAGTACCACATGTGAACATCTCAAGGATGATCAATGAAAACAGGATGCACCTGAGCTCAATTTCGAGTCTCATAGCAAAGGATCTGAATACTTATGTAAATAAGGTATCTCTGTTTTTTATCTTTAATACATTTCTAAAATGTCAAAATACCTGTTTTCACTTTGTCATTATGGGGTATTGTGAGGGGAAAAAAACTTTAATTTAAAACATTTTAGAATATGGCTGTAACTTAACAAAATGTGCAAAAAGGAAAGGGTCTGAATACTTTCCGAATGCACTGTACAGTATAGTGTTGTGAGTGTACATAGAGTCCGTGCAAGATAAGGTCACTGCAGACGTAAGACAATGGGGAGCTGACACATGCTCCTGGGCATGGGAAACGTCTGGAGTCACCCATACACTGGTAGACTGTTCCAATAGTATAATAAATATCAGAGGACCAGTAGCTTCATCAATATTTATATACATAAGGTAAAAGCATTACCTTAGATTTATTGCGGTTTAACAGAATTAATGAACAGGTTATGGGAAATAGAATTGAGATGAAATATAGAACAGGGGAAAAAATGCTTTTTTCCTACATAAACACTACCGTTCAAAGGCCAGCATCCTGGAGTCGACTCTTCACTGTTGATGTTGAGACTGGTGTTTTGCGGGTACTATTTAATGAAGCTGCCAGTTGAGGACTTGTGAGGCATCTGTTTCTCAATCTAGACACTCTAATGTACTTGTCCTCTTGCTCAGTTGTGCACCGGGGCCTCCCACTACTCTTTCTATTCTGGTTATAGCCAGTTTGCACTGTTCTGTGAAGGGAGTAGTACACAGTGTTGTACGAGATCTTCAGTTTCTTGGCAATTTCTTGCATGGCATAGCCTTAATTTCTCAGAACAAGAGTAGACTGACAAATTTCAGAAGAAGGTTCTTTGTTTTTGGCCATTTTGAGCCTGTAATCGAACCCACAAATTTTTGTAACGTTTTTATTTCACCTTTATTTAATAAGGTAGGCTAGTTGAGAACAAGTTCTCATTTACAACTGCAACCTGGCAAAGATAAAACAAAGCAGTGCGACACAAACAACAACACAGAGTTACACATGGAGGAAACAAACATACAGTCAATAACACAATAGAGAAAAGTCTATATACAGTGTGTGCAAATGAGGCAAGTTAAGGGAGGTAAGGCAATAAATAGGCCACAGTGGCGAAATAATACAATTTTTGCAATTAAACACTGGAGTGATAGAAGTGCAGAAGATGAATGTGCAAGAAGAGACTGTCACACCCTGACCATAGAGATAACTTGGTAGTAGGTCACGGTGTGATTATGGGGTGTTCTTGTTCAGTGTTGGTGTTTTGTATGGTTTCCAATTAGAGGCAGTGATCTGTGAGCTGCTCTGACAGCTGGTGCTTAAAGTTAGTGAGGGAGATATGGGTCTCCAGCTTCAGTGATTTTAGCTATTTGTTCCAGTCATTGGCAGCAGAGAACTAGAAGGAAAAGCATCCAAATGAGGAATTGGCTTTGGGGGTGACCAGTGAAATATACCTGCTGGAGCGGGAGCTACGGGTGGGTGCTGCTATGGTGTCCAGTGAGCTGAGATAAGGCAGGGCTTCACCTAGCAAAGACTTATAGATGACCTGGAGCCAGTGGGTTTGGAGACTAATATGAAGCGAGGGCCAGCCAACAAGAGACTACAGGTCGCAGTGGTGGGTAGTATATGGGGCTATCGAGACAAAATGGATGGCACTGTGATAGACTACATCCAATTTGCCGAGTAGAGAGTTGGAGGCTATTTTGTAAAGGACATCGTCGAAGTCAAGGATCGGCAGTATAGTCTATTTTACGAGGGTATGTTTGGCAGCATGAATGAATGATGCTTTGTTATGAAATAGGAAGCCGATTCTAGATTTAATTTTGGATTGGAGATGCTTAATATGAGTCTGGAAGGGGAGTTTACAGTCTAACCAGACACCTAGGCATTTGTAGTTGTCCACATATTCTTAGTCAGAACTGTCCAGAGTAGTGATGCTGGCTGGGTGGTCAGGTGCGGGCAGCGATCGGTTGAAGAGCATGCATTTAGTTTTACTTGCATTTAAGAGCAGATGGAGGCCACGGAAGGAGAGTTGTATGGCATTGAAGCTCGTCTGGAGGTCAGTTAACACAGTGTTCAAAGAAAGGACAGAAGTGTACAGAATGGTGTCGTCTGCGTAGAGGTGGATCAGAGAATCACCAGCAGCAAGAGCAACATCATTGATGTATACAGAGAAAAGAGTCGGCCCGAGAATTGAACCATGTGGCACCCCCATAGAGACTGCCCGAGGTCCGGACAACAGGACCTCCGATTTGACACACTGAACTCTGTCTGAGAAGTAGTTGGTGAACCAGGCAAGGCAGCCATTTGACAAACCAAAGCTTTTGAGTCTGCCGATAAGAATGTGGTGATTGACAGAGTTGAAAGCCTTGGCCAGGTCGATGAAAACAGCTGCACCGTATTGTCTCTTATCGATGGCGGTTATGATATCCTTTGGACCTTGACCGTGGCTGAGGTGCACCTATGACCAGCTCGGAAACCAGATTGCTTAGCGGAGAAGGTACGTGGGATTCAAAATTGTCGGTGATCTGCCTTAGAAAGGCAGGGTAGGATAGATATAGGTCTGTAGCAGTTTGGGTCTAGAGTGTCTCCCCCTTTGAAGAGGGGGTTGACCCCGGCAGCTTTCCAATCTTTGGGGATCTCAGACGTTACAAAAGAGAGGTTGAACAGGCTAGTAATAGGGTTTGTAACAATTTCGGCTGATCATTTTTAGAAAGAGAGGGTCTAGCCTTGCTGATTTGTAGGGGTCCAGATTTTGCAGCTCTTTCAGATCATCAGCTATCTCGATTTGGGTAAAGAAGAAATGGGGAGGCTTGGGCAAGTTGCTGTGGGGGGTGGATGGCTGTTGACCATGGTAGGGGTGGCCAGGTGGAAAACATGGCCAGCCGTTCCAGGATACCCGGGCCAGGTCGATTAGAAAGGCCTGCTTGCTGAAGTGTTCTATGGAGCGTTTTACAGTGATGAGGGGTGGTCGTTTGACCGAAGACCCATTACGTACCCAAGTAATGAAGCAGTGATCACTGAGATCCTGGTTGAAGACAGCAGAGGTGTATTGGAGGGCAGGTTGGTTAGGATGATATCTATGAGGGTGCCTGAGTTTACAGATTTGGGGTTGTACCTGGTAGGTTCATTGATCATTTGTGTGAGATTGAGGGCATCAAGCTTAGATTGTAGGGTGGCCAGGGTGTTAAGCATGTCCCAGTTTAGGTCACCTAACAGCACAAGCTCTGAAGATAGATGGGAGGCAATCAATTCACATTTGGTGTTTAGGACACAGCTGGCGGCAGAAGGTGACGATGAGAGACTTGTTTCTGGAAAGGTGGATTTTTTAAAGTAGCTCAAATTATTTGGGCACAAATGCTCATGTTCCAGATACTCAACTAGTCTAAAGAAGGCCAGTTTTATTGCTTCTTTAATCAGACAACCGTTTTTTTAGCTGTGCTAACATAATTGCAAAAGGGTTTTCTAATGAACAATTAGCCTTTTAAAATGATAAACTTGGATTAGCTAACACAACGTGCCATTGGAACACAGGAGTGATGGTTACTGATAATGGGCCTCTGTACGCCTATGTAGATATTCCATAAAAAATCTGCCGTTTCCAGCTACATTAGTCATTTACAACATTCACAATGTCTACACTGTATTTCTGATCAATTTTATGTTATTTTCATGGGGGAAAAATGTGCTTTTCTTTAAAAAAACAAGGAAATGTCTAAGTGACCCCAAACTTTAAAACAGTAGTGTACATACACCATTCCTTACACCCAGACACCCAGTAACAGTTAACAATATATCTACAGTGAGACAAAGAAAAGCATGCTGTCTGTGTATGCAATTACAACACAATATGAGCCCCATACACTGGTAACTAGAACCATAAATGGTTCTTCAATTGTCCCCATAAGAGAACCCTCTGAGAATAATTACGTTTGTTCCATGTAGAATCCTTTCACTAACATGGAACTGTTTCACCACTAAAGTTTTTAAAGTAGAATATTGTTCAGCACAAAAGGCTTCTACCTGGAATCAAAAAGGGTTCTCCTATGGGAATAAACGAAGAACCCTTTTTTTGTAAGTGTGTGTTACAGGAATTACTCCATATGAAAGACACAGATGCTGAAACACTGACCTTTCCATACTGTCTCTGTCCTCACAGTGTTCCCATGGTAGTAGAGCCCAGACGAGTCAGCAGGAGTTCCACACAACTGGTTACGGGATGATGTTTACATTTCAGCTAGTATTACTACAAATAAAGAAACGCTAACTGGGAAGTTCTCTTGTTGAAGTAGCTTTAGGTTACCTTGTTTAAACCACAGAGCCTGATCCATATGTTTTGTCAGGGCTTTCTCTGGCGTTGAGTGACCTCTGCAAAGGAAGGGAGATAAGGGCAAATAATGAGACAGTGATGAAGGTGAAAGGATAGTCACATGCAATGGGGCAGGCAAGACATGCTAACATCCAGTACTCATCCCAGATCCAGAGGAGGCTGTTAGATGAGACACATGGTAGAGGTCAGATTTATACCCCTAGCTGCCCAGCCCTACAAGGCCAAGGACACAGTAGCCATCGCCCCTGCCTAACCCCTAAATCCATTGGATTACCCTTTCATCCATCCATTCATCCATTACCCAAAGGGCCATTCCTGGGCCATGGTCTGACTATTCCCAAAGTGTGTTGTGACTAGTATCTGGGACAGTGTCCAGGAATGCAGGATATTTTCTGTGTCATCTGCCTTATCTGGGTTGGATGTAGACCACAGGACATTGGTGGCACCTGAATTGGGGAGGATGGGCTCGTGGTAATGCCTGGAGCGGAGTAGGTGGAATGGTATCAATTAAAGTCAAAGAAAAAGCAGAACATGTCCCATCATGCTTTACCCAATACTCACCATTGGGGAAGGCATTTAAGGACATTATCAGGAAGCACTGATACATTATTGATACGGACCCACAATTGAAACCCATTTTTAAATATCCCCCATGTATGGTCTTGAAAAGACCCCCAAACAAGGGAGATATTGTGGTTAAATCTGATTACCCTCCAGAGAAAAGGGAAACGTTTTTGGACAAGGTTCCAGAGGGTAATTACAAATGTGGCCAATGTGCTCAATGCAGCTTCACGTACAAATGTAACTCATTTACCCCCCTTTGGAGTAGAAATGGTCAAGATGTCACGTAGGGGACTGGACATTGAGAGGAAACCTCTTGAAAGGGAATTTTTCTGGATCCACAGGGTCAACACACTGTCTCTTCTTGGCCTTAACGTGAAGTTTGACTTGACACCATTTTATAGTTTCAATAATTCCAAATTGTGTTTGTTTTTTCATACTAATTGAATATTGTATGTGTATGTATAATACGGTAAACATTGATCACATTCCCTGTGTATGTTCATATATTTTGATACATTGAATTTTAATATTGTGAAACTATGTTATCCATTTTTTACCTCCTGTTTCAGGAAGTGAGTACTGAGTACTGCCCCATATTATATATACACTGCTCAAAAAAATAAAGGGAACACTAAAATAACACATCCTAGATCTGAATGAATGAAATATTCTTATTAAATACTTAGTATTTAATAGTTGAATGTGCTGACAACAAAATCACATGAAAATGATCAATGGAAATCAAATTTATCAACCCATGGAGGTCTGGATTTGGAGTCGCACTCAAAATTAAAGTGGAAAACCACACTAAAGGCTGATCCAACTTTGATGTAATGTCCTTAAAACAAGGCAAAATGAGGCTCAGGAGTGTGTGTGGCCTCCATGTGCCTGTATGACCTCCCTACAATGCCTGGGCATACTCCTGATGAGGTGGCGGATGGTCTTCTGAGGGATCTCCTCCCAGACCTGGACTAAAGCATCCGCCAACTCCTGGATAGTCTGTGGTGCAACGTGGCTTTGGTGGATGGAGCGAGACATGATGTCCCAGATGTGCTCAATTGGATTCAGGTCTGGGGAACGGGTGGGCCAGTCCATAGCATCAATGCCTTCCTCTTGCAGGAACTGCTGACACACTCCAGCCACATGAGGTCTAGCATTGTCTTGCATTAGGAGGAACCCAGGGCCAACCGCACACTCATATGGTCTGAGGATCTCATCTCGGTACCTAATGGCAGTCAGGCTACCTCTGGCGAGCACATGGAGGTCTGTGCGGCCCCCCAAAGAAATGCTACCCCACACCATGACTGACCCACCGCCAAACCGGTCATGCTGGAGGACGTTGCAGGCAGCAGAACGTTCTCCACGGCATCTCCAGACTGTCACGTCTGTCACATGTGCTCAGTGTGAACCTGCTTTCATCTGTGAAGAGCACAGGGGGCCAGTGGCGAATTTGCCAATCTTGGTGTTCTCTGGCAAATGCCAAACGTCCTGCACGGTGTTGGGCTGTAAGCACAACCCCCATCTGTGGACGTCAGGCCCTCATACCACCCTCATGGAGTCTGTTTCGGACCGTTTGAGCAGACACATGCACATTTGTGGCCTGCTGGAGGTCATTTTGCAGGGCTCTGGCAGTGCTCCTCCTGCTCCTCCTTGCACAACGGCGGGGGTAGCGGTCCTGCTGCTGGGTTGTTGCCCTCCTACGGCCTCCTCCACATCTCTTGATTTACTGGCCTGTCTCCTGGTAGCGCCTCCATGCTCTGGACACTACGCTGACAGACACAGCAAACCTTCTTGCCACAGCTCGCATTGATGTGTCATCCTGGATGAGCTGCATTACCTGAGCCACTTGTGTGGGTTGTAGACTCCGTCTCATGCTACCACTAGAGTGAAAGCACCGCCAGCATTCAAAAGTGACCAAAACGTCAGCCAGGAAGCATAGGAACTGAGAAGTGGTCTGTGGCTAATTGCCTATAATTTCCACCTGTTGTCTATTCCCAAGATAACATGCTAGCTACTTCCAGACACAAATGAGCGAACAACTCACTAAACATTACTCACCCTTGCAGAGAAATAGAAGTAAACAGTAGCCTGCTTGTCTCTGGACACATGCACATCTTTTTTTAGTGTCACTGTTTTTGTTATTGGTTGACAAGAGCAGTTGAACTGGTGTCAGCAATGTTTTGCAAGGTAATAAAGATGATTATATCATTGCCAGCCAGCATTCAATAAC
The DNA here is from genome assembly GCF_036934945.1 of Oncorhynchus masou masou. Classification (NCBI taxonomy): domain Eukaryota; kingdom Metazoa; phylum Chordata; class Actinopteri; order Salmoniformes; family Salmonidae; genus Oncorhynchus; species Oncorhynchus masou. Next base: position 21,065,412 of record NC_088239.1, on the reverse strand, counting down.
ACTGAAATTATGTTACTGTCACAAAAACACAATCTGGCCACCAGTCATGTTATCAGAAATAGTGTTAAAAAATCTCTTTACGTTGTTTTCTGGGGGGGAACTTGTACAAAACAAAATGTCAATGATACAATGTTAAAGGCCATGTACAAGATCAATATGATGTGGGGCTGTTAGCTTTCTGACGACATCAATACACAGACAAGACACTTAACAGCCCATTGTTCACTTAACATTTTATTTTCAATTAAATCAGGTTAAAGTTATTTACATAATTACATTGCTGGATTACTTAACAGATCATCTTAAGCAAACAGCATTGTCTAACATTTTATTACTAGTGTCAAGTTGTTAATAGTTATTTTCATCATCAATAATATCAATATTAAAATTATACTTGTTGAGTGCATTGTAAAGAAACTACCAAAGACCGGCAGAGGGAGGTAAGGTAAGTGTATTTTTCCCTCCCTAACTTCAAACCCCATCCTGCCTAGCCCACACCTCTGCCCTTCGCTCAGAGAAGGCTGTGGAATAGATCCAGTGAAAGTCACTATACATGATCTACCATTAATGTCTATTGGGTACAACATCATCCGAAAAACACAACCAAAACAAACTGCAAATGCATCCAACAAGTTTGTATAGTTACCAGCTCGGTGTATTCATTGCGTGCTACAAATATGGGGTCAAATACTACACTTTTGACTAAATGTAATATACTATAAGTTAATTTGTCCAAATACTTATGACACCTTCATATGGGGGGGGGGACTAGTTTTCATTTCTAAACGGTAAAACAGACATGTATGAAAATAACCTTAAATAAAAGGTGACATTATCTACTGTCGCCTCATATGAAACATTTGATCTCAAAATGCTGGAGTATAAAGCCAAATAAAAAGTTTTAGCTTCACTGTCTAAATAAACTCATAGGGGATTGTAAAGGTGTGTCCATCCATTCTCTACCATACATGTCTATTTACACAAGGTTTTCAGCTCTGAATGCACAGACACTCTTTCTATCATATGTTCCTATGTCTTCAGAGGAGCCTACAGTAAGGTGGGTCTGAGAGCCTAGACAAGATTAATGACACATAAACAGTATTGGCTCCAGGCCACATCTGAAAATGTAATTCATATCATTTTATCACATCCAATCAAGTTTGAGGTACTACAGTACATTAAAATGTAATTTTCTCTCTTTTTTATCTACTGATTTTAGGAGGGCGCCTATTACTATTTATTTGATGCAAGTTCACAAAGCTTCCTCAAACAACCCTCAATTATAACGTAACTCAATTCATCTTCAATCAATCCATGTTATTTTCCCCATTGCCTTTAAAAGCAGTAGACAGATGTGATCTATCAACTTGGCTAAGTGCCAAGCACAGTACAAAAGCACTCTTCCAAGATCCAGCACTATGTAACAAAACTCCTACTGTTTTGTATCAACTGATAAGCCAGCATTCATTAAGTTAACGAAACTAGGTTTATGGTGTTTACAGGACAGTAGATCTGCCTCTGTGAGCTGTGTGTGATGCCATGCTCTGTCAGATCATACACATCAAAGGTGGGCGTTCTGGAGCATGAGCACGAAGCAGCTGATGTCCTTCCCTGACACACAGGCCTTATAGGAAAGGTACGGGGGACAGGTCACTGCATGACGAGCACTCTCCACACCGCCATCCGACCGGGGCCACACATATGTGTGCGCATACACACATTCACGTACACACTCACTTCATTGGCAGAAATGGAGACAGACGAACGACGCATGGCCGCCCCACCCACCCACACTCCTGTGTTAGGAATGACTAGAAAATGATATGTTAGGAAAAGTAGATTGTGTGGTTGATTCTACCATGTCCCTTCACTGGCTCTACACAACCATCTTAACCAGACAGCACTTCTCCCTCTTCATTTTCACCCATCTTCCTTTCTGGAGCATGGACCTGGTGACACTCTGGGCTGGCGTTATGACTGAAGTGTGACGTTTGGGCGGCTAGGTCTCTGGGTTGGGGGTGGCCAGCAGGGGAACGTTGTCCCTCCTCCTCCGGCCCAGCGGGGGGCGTCGGTACTGCTCCCCATCGGCCAGCGTCTGGGGCAGTGGTTTCCTCTTGCTCTCAGGCAGCAGCAGGATGGAGAGCACGGCCAGCAGGGCCAGGGTGGAGTACACCACGTGGTGCAGGAAGTAGCCGTAGTGGTTGCGCAGGTCCATGAGGGGCGAGGTGAGGCGGCCCACGCAGCCCAGGCCCAACACCGTGCCCACGCCACTGCCCCTGGACAAGAGAATAAGGTCAAAGGTCAGTGATCTCCAAAAGAGGAAAGGCCAGCGAAGAGAGATAATACGAGAACCAAGCCTGAAATGACACCCATTGACATTGAAGTCTAACATGCCTTTAAGGCCAAATAATACACCTAATACAAAGAACAGGAAGACTCTTGTGACAGTCTATGAGTTACTGGTCCTTACCTGATGATGGTGGGCATGATCTCTGCAGTGAAGAGGACACAGAGAGAGGCAGCCGCCTGGGAGGAGAAAAGTCCCATCACTGAGAACACAGTGATGGCCGTCTCACTTAGATCTAAGAGAGGGACAGGAGGGAGAGTTAACTTAGCACTGAACTCCCCAGTCTCTGACTGGCTTGTGATTACAGCTGAAACTGAGACATGGCTTTGATTTTACTGCCATTTCAGTGTCCTACATGAACTGATATACCACCATTCAGCCACAAGGTGGCAACATGCAAAAAGGATCTGTGCTTCCAGTGATGAATGTCCATTGAAAACTTACGGAGTCATAACTATACTGAACAAAAATATAAACGCAACATGTAAAGTGTTGGTCCCATGTTTCATGAGCTGAAATAAAAGATCCCAGAAATATTCCATAAGCACATAAAGCTTACTTCTCTCAAATTTTGTGCACAAATTTGTTACATCACTGTTAGTGAGCATTTCTCCTTTGCCAAGTTAATCCATCCACCTGACAGGTGTGAAATATCAAGAAGCTGATTCAACAGCATGATCATTACACAGGTGCACCTTGATGCTGGGGACAATAAAAGCACACTCTAAAATGTACAGTTTTGTCACAACACAATGCCACAGATGTCTTAAGTTTTGAGGGAGCGTACAATTGGCATGCTGACTGCAGCAATGTTCACCAGAGCTGTTGACAGAGATTTTGATGTTCATTTCTCTACGCTCACAGCTTAGAGGGAATAGGGGACATTACATCTATTAAGGGCAACTTCCACCTTGAGCACCAACTTACACTCCACCAGTCCGAGGAGAATCAGAGATGCCAGCCCTGTCATTGTCATGGCGAGGAGCAGGATACCACGGCGACCGCACCTGTTCACGGTTGCCCATAACAACAGCCAGGCCCCTCCTCCCGCACAGACGGACAGCAGATAGGTCCAATAGAAGCTGGGGGCAGTGCCTCTGACATCACCCCGAAATGAGCTGTAACAATGACTAATGCCATGGGAAATGAACCTGACAGACAACAGGGGAGAGATGGAGATGGAAAATCATGGTCTGTTTGGCAACTATTATAGTCCTATGTGTGCTTACCAGTACAATGTTGATAGAAGCAAGGGCAAACCTATACATTAGGTTGTTTGTATGTAATGCATACACTATATGTGGCATACATACTGATACTACTATGTTTGCTTGATACTACCAGAATGTTGTTATTACTTGAAATGAGTAACCAGTGCAGTTACTGAGTAACTGTAACTAACATGTAACTAAACAAAGAAGATAAACTTTCATGTACTGTAACTACTGCCGTACTACTAATACTACTATGCGTGCAACTATTTAAGGCTAAAATCATAAATTGAAACAATACCTGTGTGTTTGTAAAAAAGCGAAGGGGTGGGCCTGGGGAAATGTAACCATTCTCAAATTCATAGACGGAGCTATGTGTAACCGATGTGAAATGGCTAGCTAGTTAGCGGTGGTGCGCGCTAATAGCGTTTCAATCGGGTGACGTCACTCGCTCTGAGACCTGAAGTAGTTGTTCCCCTTGCTCTGCAAGGGCTGCAGCTTTTGTGGAGCGATGGGTAAAGATGGGTAAAGATGCTTCGTGAGTGACTGTTGTTGATGTGTGCAGAGGGTCCCTGGTTTGAGCCCGGGTCGGGGCGAGGGGACGGACGACAGCTGAACTGTTACATATGGATGCAAGGACTGACCATCCATGATAACAAAATCATCGTTGTAACCATCTTTTGAGACTATACAGTGTTTGTTTACATATATTTTGTTTACAATTCATTTATATGTCCAAAAATGGATGTCGCAACTATGGATTCCAGCTTTAAAGTGTGACCAAACGTGTGTGGGCTAACTTCGAACAACACAGTTAGGTGACTTACGAGGTGAAGCCGAGCACACACATGTTTTTCCAGATGTTCCGGCTGTGTACAAGCTCTGGGAAGGACAGGTGGGGGTAAGTAGAGGGAGACGGCTCCGAGTCCAACTCTGCAATAACGACAACAATGTCACAACACCATGTCACGTTGGAGGCATCAGCAGAGACGTTTTCAAACAATAGACAGCAAGTCTCATGAAAAGACCGACACAGAAACACAACATGATTCCCACACACCTGTGAAGCTCTCGTCATCCCTCTCTCTATCTCTTCTTTCACTGAAGGAATTCAGATCAGCTGATCTCTCAGAGAGAAGAAGCCAGCGAGGAGACTCAGGAAATACTCCTGGAATACTGAAACAAAACAGACATTTTCATGTCAATTCCTAGCTTCCATATTACAATATACTCTCTCCTGAAACGGCAATGTTATATTAGAATTTAAAAAATAACAATCGAACCCACTATCCTGGCGTTGCAAGCACCGTGCTCCACCAACTGACAGAGGACTGCATTTTATTTTCTCTGTGTCAAATTTGCTATTTGCAATTAAAGTAAATGCTGTTTAAATAAAGGAGGCAGGTAGCCTAGCGGTTAAGAGCGTTGAGCCAGTAACTGAAAAGTTGCTGGTTTGAATCCCCGAGCCAACTAGGTGAAAAATCTGCCAAGGCAATTAACCCTAATTTCTCCTGTTAGTCACTCTGGATAAGAGTGTCTACTAAAATGTAAATGTAAGAACACTGCACCTTGAAGAGAACTGCTAATGTATTCTGACTTGAGCTAATTGTCGAATGAAGCAGTGGGCTTTAAATCAATACAATGCTCTCAACAAGTTAGTTTGCATTTAGGTCTTTAATCAAATTACTACCATATTCCCCATTCCCTTGTGCATAGGTTTCTGTCCTCCAACACAGCACACACACGCACCCGTAGGTGAGGAACAGAGAGAGTGGTGCAGCCCCCGCTCCGAGTAAGCCCCTCCAGGACTGGCAAGACAGAGCAACACCCAGCAACAGCAGCTCCCCAGAAACCGTAGTTAGTCCTGCCACCATGGTGACCAGCAGACGTAGTGAGGGATCACAGAGTTCAAGACCTTTCAATCAAACAAGCAGAACAATTAATGATTACAGACACAACAATGTTGTACAATTAGTAAACAGGTTTGGTCTTTGGTCAATTATCAAAATAGTTTTAAGGTGCAGTAGTGTTTTGATGCTATTATTTAGAACCTTGTGTACTATGGCAGGGGTTCCCAAACGTTTTCACTCGCAGGGCCCCCCCATGGCATCCAAAAACAGTTTTAAAGCTACTTTTCTTGCAATTCTATACATTTCAACATGTCTAATGTGTAGTCGTGATATTTGAGTGACAAAAAAATGATCTATGGGCTAAAAAAACGGCATTAAAAAATGGTAGCTGACATGGGCTAGTTGATCTGGATATTTCTGACACATTATGAATAGCTCTCTAGGGTACAGTGCCATCGGAAAGTATTCAGACCCCTTGACATTTTCCACATTTTGTTACATAACAGCGCTATTCTAAAATTGATTAAATAAAATTGCAGTAATCTACACACATTTATTAATTTATTAAAAATAAAACACAGAAATACCTTATTTACATAAGTTTCACCCTTTGCTATGAGATTCGAAATTGAGTTTAGGTGCATCCTGTTTCCATTGATCAAACTTGAGATGTTTTTACAAATTGATTGGACATGATTTGGAAAGGCACACACCTGTCAAAATAATGTCCCTCAGTTGACAGTACATGTCAGAGCAAAAACCAAGCCACGAGGTCGAAGGAATTGTCCGTAAAGCTCAGAGACAAGATTGTATCAAGGCACAGATCTGGGGAAGGTTACCAAAACATTTCTGCAGCATTGAAGGTCCCCAAGAACACAGTGGCCTCCATCATTCTTAAATGGAAGAAGTTTGGAACCACCAAGACCCTTCCTAGAGCTGGCCACCCGGCCAACAAGAGAAATCGAGGGAGAAGGGCCTTGGTCGGGGAGGTGACCAAGAACCTGATGGTCACTCTGACAGAGCTCTAGAGTTCCTCTGTGGAAATGGGAGAACCTTTCAGAAGGACAACCATCTCTGCAGCACTCCATTAATCAGGCCTTTATGGTAGAGTGGCCAGACAGAAGCCATTCCTCAGTAAAAGGCACATGACAGTCTGCTTGGAGTTGCCAAAAGGCACCTAAAGACTCTCAGATGATGAGACACAAGATTCTTTGGTCTGATGAAACCAAGATTGAATACTTTGGCCTGAATGCCAAGCGTCACTTCTGGAGGAAACCTGGCACCATCCCTACGGTGAAGTATAGTGGTGGCAGCATCATGCTGTAGGGATGTTTTTCAGCGGCAGGAACTGGAACACTAGTCATGAACAAAGGAAAAGATAAACGGAGCAAAGTACAGAGAGATCCTTGATGAAAACCTGCTTCAGAGCGCTCGGAACCTCAGACTGGGACGCAGGTTCACCTTCCAACAGGACAACAACCCTAAGCACACAGCCAAGACAACACAGGAGTGGCATCGGGACAAGTCTCATACCCAAGAAGACTCGAGGCTGTAATCGCTGCCAAAGGTGCTTTAACAAAGTACTGAGTAAAGGGTCTGAATAATTATGTAAATGTGATATTTCCATATTTATTTATTATTATTATTTATTTTTAATCCTAAATCCTGTTTTTTCTTTGTCATTATGGGGTATTGTGTGTAGATTGATGAGGGGGAAAAAACTATTTAATCAATTTTAGATTAAGGATGTAACCTAACAAAATGTGGAAAAAGTCAAGGGGTCTGAATACTTTGTGAAGGCACTGAATGCAATGACTTACATGACAAGAAGAACTATCCAATTTCAAAATTGCACCTTGTGCATTCTACTACTCCAACTTTCAAGAGTACATTTAAAGACAGACTGAGTTCCTTGGGGGGGGGGCGCACCCCCCTCTGCCGACCCTTCGCACAGTTTTGGAACCACTGTACTATGGCATCAGTATCTGGATAGTACTCACGTGTGATGTAAAGCGTGAGGTACACACCAGCACTAGCAGCAGCCAGGCAAAAGCGCATGACAATAAAGATAGGGGGGGAGGTAGAGACGCACACGAGCACGCCAAATACCACCGAGAGGGTTAGCGAGGTGAGCAGTGTCTTCAACCTGCCCAGTCTGAGAAAAAACAAGGAAGAGGAAATACAAAGATCTTAGGGCATAAGCAGAGACCTCTGAACACCATGGGGCAGTTTCATGGAAATTAAAGCCAGGGATAGGCCTCGTAAACATACCTGGATGAAGCTAGTAATGAAAAGGGTCATTTTAGATCAAATGTTTTGTAATGACCATGTAAATACATAGTAAAATACATATTATGGACACCTATTGTATATTCCCAGACTTTATCAGGACTGAGATGACAAATATACTCAAGCCATGTTCATTCCACCACATTTTCAGGATCATTGTCTAGATTCAAGTGCAGTCTAGGCCCGAGTCAGTGAAACTGTCGCCGAAAGCATCATTTTTGTTTGTTAATTCAATTGGCTTCATCTGACTCTCAATCCTCAAGAGGTCTCACCCCCCTAGTCTAACCCTCACCTTTTCCTCTGTATTTCTAGTGTCATCTTACCTGTCAGCAGCAAAGCCCAGTCCCAGGCATCCTGTCAGAACACCCAGGATGAAGGACACCTCCTCAACTGGGACCAGCCAGTACTGACCACACACCAAATCCCACTGGGAGGAGAGAGAAGGAAGGAGGTGGAGAACCAACAAAAGATTACAGAAAGAGAAGAGAGGGAGGTAGACATATGTTTCATTCCATCAATAGGACATTGTTCCAGGTAGTACAAAACAACTAATTTCAACAAAACTACACTATATTGAAATGTTATTTCAATCATTTCCATTTTGTTAGAAATAACTTGAGCATGGCTTTGTTATTACATCTGAAGTGCTCTGTTGGTGCATTTGCTACTGTTGAAAGCTAAGTGATTACAATGAGATAGCATAGTTTCTGGCCAGAGTCAGGAAGCTGCTGCTAACAATGCCTTATGTAATAGGACCCTATGCAGGGACGCATGAAGAGCCTGTCACATACTATCTATCACTCATCCTATCCCTGGTTCGGCATGGCTGAACTATATACACTGAACAAAAATATAAATGCAACACGTAAAGTGCTGGTCCCTTTGTCAAGACCCCAGAAATGTTCCATAAGCACAAAAAGCTTATTTTTCTCAAATGTTGTGCACAAATTTGTTTACATCCCTGTTAGTGAGCATTTGATCCTTTGCAAGATAATCCATCCATCTGACAGCTGTGGTGTATCAAGAAGCTGATTAAACGGCATGATCGTTACACAGGTGCACTTTGTGCTGGGGACAATAAAATGCCACTTTAAAATATGTAGTTTTGTCACACAACACAATTCCACAGATATTTTGAGGGAGTGCCCAATTGATATGCTGACTGCAGGAATGTCCACCGGAGCTGTTTCCAGTTAATTTAATGTTAATTTCTCTACCTTAAGCCGCCTCCAACATCGTTTTAGAGAATTTGTCAGTATGTCCAACCAGCCTCACAACCGCAGACTACGTGTAACCACGCCAGCCCAGGACTATTTCTGTCTGCAATAAAGCCCTTTTTGGGAAAAACTCATTCTGATTGGCTGGGCCTATGCCCTCCCAGGCCCACCCATGACTGCACCCCTGCCCAGTCATGTGAAATCCATAGATTAGGACATAATGAATTTATTTAAATTGACTGATTTCCTATTATGAACTGTAATTTAGCAAAATCTTTGAAAATGTTGCCTGTTGCGTTTATATTTTTGTTCAGTACAGTTACCTCACAAATGAGAGCATGGTCGATAGCATTCATATGGACGACGTGCTTGGAAAAAATAAGAAATGCCAAACTTGCACACAAACAAGTTCACAAACTGCCAAAACCAGTTATGAACATGAATCAAAAGCATTATAATACCCTTTGCCCGAGACCTATTCCATTTCTTCCCTCTTATACTAAAACCTCAATGTCAAAGGAGCATATAGACATCTGCCCTGTCAATTCTACTACAAATTGGTGTTACAAGGCATTTGCTTAAAGATGTTTAGTTCAGTATTTCTACTGAATCCTTATTGATTAATGGTGGAGACTGGTGAGGGTTGTTCTGGCTTCTGAGAGAAGTTGCTGAAGCAGCATAGTGGCGTTATACTGGTCGATCATGACTAAAGGTAAAACTACACTCTGAAATCAACCGCTGAATCGAGCCTTCTGTCTATGAACAGAGAGACTGGAAGGTGTTCCTGCTGTCTACAACCACTGCAGTAGTCTGTCTTTTAAATTACAATGACTCCTTGAGACCAGTGTATGTTTAGCTAACCACAGAGGGCAACAGGCCGACAGAACAGCTTACAGAAGCACCAGGTTTCCCACCCGCGTCACGCATGGAATTCAAAACAAACAGAGAGAGAGTCCACAGTGAGCCAAGTGAGAGCTAAAGACCATGGAAAATTGTGGGTGTGGTGGAAAACAGTTCTGCTAAAGACATTAGGCCTGAAGCGTCATCAGACATTTTATAATAAGTACACACATTATTACTGCTGCAAAGCAATGGATCATGTTTTCTGACACTGAGAGTGCTGTGACTGTTTATGACATTTTTAATCAAAGCAGTGTTAATGGTGTAGGCATTTTTTACCGTGTAAGGGTAGCAGTGCTTCACTTCTTATGAGAATCTACTCAGTAATGCATTACGTAATTTGGATTCTGAGACCGGGAAATACAAACTAATCAAGAAAACAATGAGACCGACAAAGTTCCTTGAGGTACCTCAGTAACAATGTTAATTCTCAATCCTTCTGTGACATTGTAGTCCCAGCCAGCATCGCAGTTCTCCACCCCGGACTGGGTACCGTTGATATACTGCTTGCACTGAGACAGCCCCCCGCTGTCACCCACTCTGCCCCCTTTCTCCCAGGGCAGGGAGGCGTTGAGGACCTGCGGGGCAGGCGAAGGTCCCGGGAGGCGGCAGTGGTGGGGTGACGCGAGGGTGAGCAGGGGATCCGAGGAGAGAAGGAAGGCCAGGAAGAGATTGGGCAAGAGGGAGAGACAGATGAGCATCCTCTGTTTCTTCCTCCCTAGGGCCAGGACCATCACCTCCCCCGTGGGAGGCAGGGAGGGGGGAAGCGGGAGGGAGGAGGAGGGAGCGGGAGACGAGGGAGTGGGAGAAGAGGGGAGGGGGGGAGGCGGACAGGGGGAAGGGGAGGGGAAGGGTGACTCAGGTGATGTCATGACTGAGGGTCAGAGAGGTTGTGATCGATCCTCAGATGGAGTGGGAAATATGGGAAATATCTGTGGAGGGAAAACATTTAAAAAATAATGATACTGACCATGACTACTTTCTTCCAAATATATTATTACCTGCAGAATATGATGAAATAACAACAATTGTTCAGAGAGTGAATGGATCTTCATTCTTATTTATTTACAGACTTAAACAGTCTTTTTTGGGGTTTTGTTACTTTTATAGTGCATAATCATAAACCCTGGCAAATTACATCTCCAATCCCATAATAGAGGGAGCAATGCCAACCACATTAAATCATGATATGCTTTATATTACATTGGTGGATATACCCATTCTATTGCTGGGTGACTCACACAGGAAGTGTTTATTTGTAGCATTTCTATACACTTGTAGGGAATACATTATACAGCTGTATCCTATTGCCCAAGATCAAAACAAGGTATTTGAACATGTTGTTGTGAGCCTACACTATCAGCCACAAGTGCACATGGTCCATTATGTTAATGTTCTAGGCTGCTACAAGGCCAGGAAGTTCTGGGAAAGGAATTCCAGTTACATAAGAGGCTTTTCAGACAGGGAACAGTACTGCATGGAAGGAAAAGAGCAAACGCATATTTTAATAGAGGTAACATAGAGCAACACACAAACCACCCGAAAAAAGAACATTCAAGTAACATTGTACGATCCCACTGGGCAAAGACGTCAATTCAACGTCTTTTACACGTTGGTTCAACGTCATTTCATTGCAATGACGTTGAAACAACGTTGATTCAACCTGTGGGATGAATAAATGACAAGCCTACACTGAAATGGTGGTGTCATATTAGGTCACTGACACAAGTGCACGCACGCACCTGCCCCGGGCAGACAGACAGCAAACTACATTATTCTGTAAATATACAATATTGTCACAGTTTGGGAGGCATGGGGACAATAGCAAAATGACTTACCCCTTTCCAGTGTTACTATAGTCGTCAGATATTATAATACATCCGGTAGGTTAACGATTGCCCACTGTCACTTTCAAACGTCCGTTTTGGTAAAGCCAAAACATTGCAGGGGATAAAGGCAACAGTGTTCCGAACTGAGTTGGATTTTCACCGCATTCCCTTTACTCTTCCTATGCGTCTTCTCTTTGTCGGCTGTCGATTATTCCATCCTCCTGTAACATAGGCTACTGTCCCAGGGTAGTATTGTATGAAGAAGCACTGGAAACTAAAGTCATGTCAGAGAAGAAAACGCAGTTTCAACATAGAAACCTAATGAAGCCATTTTTGGGTTATATTGTCATGCTCGACTTCTATGGTGCCTGATTTCTAATGTTGTTGCGCGACCCAAGTGTATGTCCGCCGACATGAAAGAAGTGTTAAGTAATTAAATAATACATAATTATTTCCGACATCATCTTAAAGGGGACGGGTGACAGCCATAGTCGAACCGATCCTCTCTGGGACAAAGGGGGTGGAAAACTGCAATGGGGGAAGCGACATTCAGACTCGTGAGAAATCGGGTGAAATCGTTGAGGAGACGTCCCCTCTTTCACTGTAAATTAAGACATCTGCCGCGTGGTGGGGCCATAATTCATAGATTATTCTCAAGGTTGAAAAAGCGCACATAATGAGTTGTACTACACTGGACAAAAATCAAAACGCAACATGTAAAGTGTTGGTCCCATGTTTCATGAGCTGAAATGAAAAATCCCAGAAATGTTCCATAAGCACAAAAATACTCTAAAATGTTGAGCACAAAGTTGTTTCCATCCCTGTTAGTGAGCATTTCTCATTTGTCAAAATAATCCATCCACCTGACAGGTTTGGCATATCAAGAAACTGATTAAACAGCATGATCATTACACAGGTGCTGGGGACAATAAAAGGCCACTCTAAAATGTGCTGTTTTGTCACACAACAGAATTCCACAGATGTCTAAAGTTTTGAGGGAGCGTGCAGTTGGCATGCTGACTGCAGGAATGCTCACCAGAGCTGTTGCCAGAGAATTTAATCTTGTTTTAAAGAATTTGGCAGTACATCCAACCTGCCTCACAACCGCAGACCAGTGGTGTAAAGTACTTAAGTAAAACTACTTAAGTAGTTTTTGGGGGGTATCTGCACTTTACTTTACTATTTATATTTTTTGACAACTTTTACTTTCACTTCACTACATCCCTAAAAAAAATATGTACTTTTTACTCCATATATTTTCCCTGACAACCAAAAGTATTCGTTACATTTTGAATGCTTCGCAGGACAGGAAAATGTTTTAATTCACACACTTATCAAGTGAACATTGCCGGTCATCCCTACTGCCTCTTATCTGACGGACTCACTTAACACATGCTTCATTCGTAGACGATGTCTGAGTGTTGGAGCGTGCCCATGGCTATCCGTTACAAAAATATATACATTTTTTTTTAAATGGTGACGTCTGGTTTGCTTAATATTTTTTATCTTATTTTATTTTATTTATTTCACCTTCATTTAACCAGGTAGGCAAGTTGAGAACAAGTTCTCATTTACAACTACGACCTGGCCAAGATAAAGCAAAGCAGTTTGACACATATAACAACACAGAGTTACACATGGAATGAAATAAACATACAGTCAATAATACAGTAGAAGAATAAGTCTATATACAATGTGAGCAAATGAGGTGAGATAAGGGAGGTAAAGGCAATAAATAGGCCATGGTGGCAAAGTAAATACAATACAACTATTAAAACACTGGCATGGTAGATTTGACAGTAGATGAGTGTGCAAAGTAGAAATACTTGGGTGCAAAGGAGCAAAATAAATAAATAATTAGATAAATACAGTAGGGGAAGAGGTAGTTGTTTGGGCTATTTATAGATGGGCTATGTACAGGTGCAGTGATCTGTGAGCTGCTCTGACAGCTGGTGCTTAAAGCTAGTGAGGGAGATAAGTGTTTCCAGTTTCAGAGGTTTTTGTAGTTTGTTCCAGTCAATGGCAGCAGAGAACTGGAAGGAGAGGCGGCCAAAGGAGGAATTGGCTTTGGGGGTGACAGGTGAGCTATACCTGCTGGAAGGCATGCTACGGGTGGGTGCTGCTATGGTGACCAGCGAGCAGAGATAAGGTGGGACTTTACCTAGCAGGGTCTTGAAGATGACCTGGAGCCAGTGGGTTTGGCGACGAGTGTGAAGCGAGGACCAGCCAACGAGAGCCTACAGGTCGCAGTGGTGGGTAGTACAGTGGGGCAAAAAAGTATTTAGTCAGCCACCAATTGTGCAAGTTCTCCCACTTAAAAAGATGAGGCCTGTAATTTTCATCATAGGTACACTTCAACTATGAGAGACAAAATGAGAGAAAAATATCCAGAAAATCACATTGTAGGATTTTTAATGAATTTATTTGCAAAATATGGTGGAAAATAAGTATTTGGTCAATAACAAAAGTTTATCTCAATACTTTGTTATATACCCTTTGTTGGCAATGACAGAGGTCAAACGTTTTCTGTAAGTCTTCACAAGGTTTTCACACACTGTTGCTGGTATTTTGGCCCATTCCTCCATGCAGATCTCCTCTAGAGCAGTGATGTTTTGGGGCTGTTGCTGGGCAACACAGACTTTCAACTCCCTCCAAAGATTCTCTATGGGGTTGAGATCTGGAGACTGGCTCGGCCACTCCAGGACCTTGAAATGCTTCTTACGAAGCCACTCCTTCATTGCCCGGGCGGTGTGTTTGGGATCATTGTCATGCTGAAAGACCCAGCCACATTTCATCTTCAATGCCCTTGCTGATGGAAGGAGGTTTTCACTCAAAATCTCACGATACATGGCCCCATTCATTCTTTCCTTTACACGGATCAGTCGTCCTGGTCCCTTTGCAGAAAAATAGCCCCAAAGCATGATGTTTCCACCCCCATGCTTCACAGTAGGCATGGTGTTCTTTGGATGCAACTCAGCATTCTTTGTCCTCCAAACACGACGAGTTGAGTTTTTACCAAAAATTACTATTTTGGTTTCATCTGACCATATGACATTCTCCCAATCTTCTTTTGGATCATCCAAATGCTCTCTAGCAAACTTCAGACGGGCCTGGACATGTACTGGCTTAAGCAGGGGGACACGTCTGGCACTGCAGGATTTGAGTCCCTGGCGGTGTAGTGTGTTACTGATGGTAGGCTTTGTTAATTTGGTCCCAGCTCTCTGCAGGTCATTCACTAGGTCCTCCCGTGTGGTTCTGGGATTTTTGCTTACCGTTCTTGTGATCATTTTGACCCCACGGGGTGAGATCTTGCGTTTAGCCCCAGATCGAGGGAGATTAACAGTGGTCTTGTATGTCTTCCATTTCCTAATAATTGCTCCCCCAGTTGATTTCTTCAAACCAAGCTGCTTACCTATTGCAGATTCAGTCTTCCCAGGTGCAGGTCTACAATTTTGTTTCTGGTGTCCTTTGACAGCTCTTTGGTCTTGGCAATAGTGGAGTTCTGAGTGTGACTGTTTGAGGTTGTGGACAGGTGTCTTTTAAACTGATAACAAGTTCAAACAGGTGCCATTAATACAGGTAACGAGTGGAGGACAGAGGAGCCTCAAATCAAATGTATTTATATAGCCCTTCATACATCAGTTGATATCTCAAAGTGCTGTACAGAAACCCAGCCTAAAACCCCAAACAGCAAACAATGCAGGTGTAGAAGCACGGTGGCTAGGAAAAACTCCCTAGAAAGGCCAAAACCTAGGAAGAAACCTAGAGAGGAACCAGGCTATGTGGGGTGGCCAGTCCTCTTCTAGCTGTGCCGGGTGGAGATTATAACAGAACATAACTGTGCCGGGTGGAGATTATAACAGAGATTACTTCCTCTTAAAGAAGAAGTTACAGGTCTGTGAGAGCCAGAAATCTTGCTTGTTTATAGGTGACCAAATACTTATTTTCCACCATAATTTGCAAATAAATTCATTTAAACTCCTACAATGTGATTTTCTGGATTTTTTTCCCCTCATTTTGCCTGTCATAGTTGAAGTGTACCTATGATGAAAATTACAGGCCTCTCTCATCTTTTTAAGTGGAAGAACTTGCACAATTGGTGGCTGACTAAATACTTTTTTGCCCCACTGTATATGGGGCTTTGGTGACAAAACATATGGCACTGTGATAGACTGCATCCAATTTGTTGAGTAGGGTGTTGGAGGCTATTTTGTAAATGACATCGCCAAAGTCGAGTATCGGTAAGATGGTCAGTTTTACGAGGGTATGTTTGGCAGCATGGGTGAAGGATGCTTTGTTGCGAAATAGGAAGCCAATTTTAGATTTAACTTTGGATTGGAGATGTTTTATGTGAGTCTGGAAGGAGAGTTTACAGTCTAACCAGACACCTAGGTATTTGTAGTTGTCGACATATTCTATGTCAGAACCGTCCAGAGTAGTGATGCTGGACGGGCGGGCAGGTGCAGGTAGCGATCGGTTGAAGAGCATCAAAATCAAAATCAAATCAAATCAAATTTATTTATATAGCCCTTCGTACATCAGCTGATATCTCAAAGTGCTGTACAGAAACCCAGCCTAAAACCCCAAACAGCAAGCAATGCAGGTGTAGAAGCACGGTGGCTAGGAAAAACTCCCTAGAAAAGCCAAAACCTAGGAAGAAACCTAGAGAGGAACCAGGCTATGTGGGGTGGCCAGTCCTCTTCTGGCTGTGCCGGGTAGAGATTATAACAGAACATGGCCAAGATGTTCAAATGTTCATAAATGACCAGCATGGTCGAATAATAATAAGGCAGAACAGTTGAAACTGGAGCAGCAGCACGGCCAGGTGGACTGGGGACAGCAAGGAGTCATCATGTCAAGTAGTCCTGGGGCATGGTCCTAGGGCCGCGGTTCAGTTGAAACTGGAGCAGCAGCACGGCCAGGTGGACTGGGGACAGCAAGGAGTCATCATGTCAGGTAGTCCTGGGGCATGGTCCTAGGGCTCAGGTCCTCCGAGAGAGAGAAGGAGAGAATTAGAGAACGCACACTTAGATTCACACAGGACACCGAATTGGACAGGAGAAGTACTCCAGATATAACAAACTGACCCCAGCCCCCCGACACATAAACTACTGCAGCATAAATACTGAAGGCTGAGACAGGAGGGGTCAGGAGACACTGTGGCCCCACCCGAGGACACCCCCGGACAGGGCCAAACAGGAAGGATATGCATTTATTTAGCATGCATTTAGTTTTACTTGTATTTAAGAGCAGTTGGAGGCCAAGGAAGGAGAGTTGTATGGCATTGAAGCTCGTCTGGAGGTTTGTTAACACAGTGTCCAAAGAAGGGCCAGAAGTATACATAATGGTGTTGTCTGTGGATCAGAGACTCGCCAGCAGCAAGAGCGACATCATTGATGTATACAGAGACGAGAATCGGCCCAAGAATTGAACCCTGTGGCACCCCCATAGAGACTACCAGAGGCCCGGACAACAGGCCCTCAGATTTGACACACTGAACTCTGTCGAAGAACTCTGTCGTAGCTGGTGAACCAGGCGATGCAATCATTTGAGAAACCAAGGCTGTTGACTCTGCCTATGAGGATGGGGTGATTGACAGAGTCGAAAGCCTTGGCCAAGTCAATGAATACGGCTGCACAGTATTGTTTCTTATCGATAGCGGTTAAGATATAGTTTAGGACCTTGAGCGTGACTGAGGTGCACCCATGACCAGCTCTGAAACCAGATTGCATAGCAGAGAAGGTACGGTGGGATTCAAAATGGTTGTTGATCTGTTTGATAACTTGGCTTTCGAAGACCTTAGAAAGGCAGGGTAGGATAGATATAGGTCTATAGCAGTTTGGGTCTAGAGTGTCCCCCCCTTTGAAGAGGGGGATGACCGCAGCTGCTGTCCAATCTTTGAGAATTTCTGACGACACAAAAGAGAGGTTGAACAGGCTAGTAATAGGGGTTGCAACAATTTCGGCAGATAATTTTAGAAAGAAAGGGTCCAAATTGTCTAGCCCGGCTGATTTGTGGGGGTCCAGATTTTGCCGCTCTTTGAGGACATCAGTTGACTGGATTTGGCAGAAGGAGAAATGGGGAAGGCTTAGGCGAGTTGCTGTGGGGGGTGCAGTGCTGTTAACCGGGGTAGGGGTAGCCATGTGGAAAGCATGGCCAGCCATAGAGAAATGCTTTTTGAAATTCTCAATTATAGTGGATTTATCAGTGGTGACATTGTTTCCTATCCTCAGTGCAGTGGGCAGCTGGGAGGAGGTGCTATTATTCTCCATGGACTTTACAATGTCCCAGAACTTTTTTGAGTTTGTGTTGCAATATAAGGATTTTGAAATGATTTATTCTTTTACTTTTGATACTTAAGTATATTTTAGCAATTACATTTACTTTTGATACTTACGTATATTTAAAACCCAATCTTTTTCGACTTTTACTCAAGTAGGATTTTTCTGGATGACTTTCAATTTTACTTGAGTCATTTTCTATTAAAGTATCTATACTTTTACTCAAGTATGACAATTTGGTACTTTTTCCACCACTGCCTCAGACCACGTGTATGGTGTTGTATGGGCGAGCTGTTTGCTGTTGTCAACATTGTAAGCAGAGTGCCCCATGGTGGCGGTGGGTTTATGGTATGCGCAGGCATAAACTTCGAACAATGAACACAACTGCATTTTATCAATGTCAATTTGAAACCATAGAGATACCATGCCATTCATCTGCCGCCATCACCTGATGTTTCAGCATGATAACGCACGGCCCCATGTCGCAAGTATCTGTAAACTATTCCTGGATGCTTAAAATGTCCCAGTTCTTCCATGGCCTGCATACTCTGTAACAGGCTGCAGGGTTAAATGTAACACTGGTTGTAGTCCACTGCTCAGATGTTTGCATGCATCAACTAATAGTTGCGTGCCACATCATCAACTGTGCCATTGGACACCAGATTGCTATCACATAATTATGTGGTTAGCTGTTATGTAAAATACATATCCAGGCATTTTAAGATTTGGCAGGGGTCAGCAACATCTAAACAGAGAAACACGCCAAACGTCGTCACTGGTAAAGATGAGGGGTAACTGAAAATTATTTGAATCTGATATTTGGATGAAAATACACTAAATTAGGGCCCTCGCTAGTGGTGCAGCTGTCTAAGGCACTGTGTCGCAATGTTGCGGTATTACTACAACCTGGGGTTTAATCTTAGGCTGTGTCACAACCGACCATGACCGGGAGTCTCATAGGGCGGTGCACAATTAGCCCAGCATCATCCGGGTTAGGGGAGTGTTTGGCCGGGGCGGCTTTACTTGGCTCATCGCGCTCTAGCGATTCCTTGTGGCGGGCCTGGCACCTGCAGGCTGACTCTGGTCATCAGTTGAACAGTGTTTCCTCTGACACATTGGTGAAGCTGGCTTCTGGGTTAAGCGAGCGGGTGTTAAGAAGCACGGCTTCATGTTCCGGGAGGACGCGTGACTCGACCTTTGCCTCTCCCGAGACCGTTGGGGAGTTGCGGCGATGAGACAAGATTGTAATCACGAAATTGGTGGGAAAAAGGGGTAAAATAAAATAAAAACAATACACTAAATTGTCCAAAAATATCTTCAAAATGTTGGAAAACATTTGGTGACATAAAGTGGTTTCTGTGAAGGGGTTTAACAAAATTATTCTGAAATAAATTGATCTAATATTTCATAATTTAAAAAAATGTATATTATAATGTAATTTAAAAATATATATATACATATACAATTAGGGGAGCCTAAAGAAAAATGATACACTTGTTAATTAAGAGATCAAAATTGCAAACAGTCTTTACAGTTTTTTCTGATTGCTGTAGCATTGTAGTTGAAACTAGGATATTTTTGCAAAACTCTACACACCTTAACCAAACCTTAACCAAACCAGCAAAGCATTATACATCTCTTTCAAAGCAAACAATTCTTGCAAAACTCTTCAAACTCTTTAAAAAAAGTGTGTTTTTGCATCAATACAGTATACACAAACTATCATTTGAATAAGCACATGAAGCACCAACTACGCACTGATAGTATAAATGAAAAATATTTGTGGCTTTTGCTTGTTCTGTGTGCAGGGCATAGCAGTTTGCAATCAAGTTGTGTTATACATGTAGTAAACACACATACACACAGGTATCCAAATGTGTAAAGTATGGATGTGTATTCCCGAATATAACACACCATCAATACAAATAAGGGGGGAAAGTTTTTTTTTCCTCAAAATGTTCCAACACTCCTCAAACAACTAAAGCGGAGTAGAAGAAAACAAAAACATTTGTGCTAGGAAAAAAAAGAACAGACACAAATTAGGCTACATCTCGCATTCTTTGTGGGTCTGTTGTTGCCACCACTTTGTCCCGGGATGTTGATGATGGCACGTGTCTGATGATATTTCTGCCACGTCCCTTGTTTTTGCAAGGTTGAAACCTGCCTCGTCCACATATATTAGCTCATGATGCACTGCATCTGCTTCTAGTTCCATGACTCTGTCAAAGAGACAGTAGGAAAAGACAGGGATCAGTCAATATGATGTAGCACAATACACTTCCAGATCCAGTACTAATGATAGGATAGTATAGCTTACCTGCACATATTCGTATCTCAGTTGTTTTACACGGTCTGAGTTTCTTTTGAAAGGGCCTCTGTACAGCTGCCTCATACTAATTGAATTGTGTTTCAGTAGACGAGACAGTGCAGAGAGACTCACTCTGTTGACATTTTGGAATATGGTGTTATCTGTCATTATGTGGTCCAGCAGTTGTCTGAGTCTGATGCAGTTATTTGCAATGACCATATTTACAATGTGGGTGAACAGTCGACCATGTTTCGAAGTATCCGGATTATACCTGCAACAGTATAGCGGCTCAGATTTGGGTGAACCCATTGTCCAGCCTCCGTCATGCCATGGTTGACAACATGGTCAACCACAGTCACTCTGATTTCATCAGTTATTGTGTTCCTGACTCCCCTTCCGCTTCCTCTTCCCCGTCCTCTCCTTCTCCGTGACCTACCTCACCTCTTCCTTCTCCTCCTCCTCGTTCTCTTACTTATTCACTTCTTTGTCCTCGTCTTCCTCGTCCTCCTCGTCCTCCTCTAGTTCTCACCCTTCTTACTCTCTACAGTTTTGCTAGAAGTGTGTTATTACATTTCAAACTGAGTGTAAAGCATTGAGTTGTGTTTACAGCTTTGCAAACATGTGTTATAAAATTACAAACTGAGTGTTAACCAGAGAACGTGCATTCAGTTTGGCACACTTGGTAAATGCATTGGCTACAGGTGTTAATGGTTCAGTGTTAAGATTTAAGGTGAGTGTGTTGGGGACAACTGAAAAGAAAAGTGACTAGGCAATCGGGATATATAACAAACAGAGTAGCAGCAGTGTGTGTGTGTGTGTGTGTGTGTGTGTGTGTGTGTGTGTGTGTGTGTGTGTGTGTGTGTGTGTGTGTGTGTGTGTGTGTGTGTGTGTGTGTGTGTGTGTGTGTGTGTGTGTGTGTGTGTGTGTGTGTGTGTGTGTGTGTGTGTGTGTGTGTGTGTGTGTCAGTGTAGTATGGATAGAGTCTAGTGAGTGTGCATAGAGCCAGTGCAAAATAATTAAGATAAATAAATAATAAAGGGGGTCAATGTCAATAGTCTGGGTAGCCATTTGATTAACTGTTCAGCAGTCTTGTGGCTTGGGGATAGAAGCTGTTCAGGTGCCTTTTAAGTCACAGACTTGGCACTTCGGTGCCACTTGCCCTGCATTTGCAGAGAGAACAGTAGGGTAGCCTAGTGGTTAGAGCGTTGGACTAGTAACCGAAAGGTTGCAAGTTCAAATCCCTGAGCTGACAAGGTACAAATCAGTTAACCCACTGTTCTTAGGCTGTCATTGAAAATAAGAATTTGTTCTTATCTGACTTGCCTGGTTAAATAAAGATTTAAAAAACAGTTTTGGGGCCTTCCTCTGACATAGTAGAGGTCATGGGTGGCAGGGAGTTCGGCCCCAGTGATGTACTGGGCCTTAGTCATATGATTAGATGTGCATCTTTTAATCGTCTACACCTGTCTGAAAATGTGGGCACAATCAGAATATAAACAAGATCAGGACAAAGGATGCATGTTCGAACCAGGTATAAACAGGGCTTAAGAGGTCTGAACCTCTTGAAGAGGTGTGTTCACTATGTCGCCTAATTACCCCGTTCCTTTGGGAAAGCATGTCCCCCGCTACATTCTAACAAGTGTCTTCTAACAAGTCGTTTTTGATGGATGTGCTGTGGAGCCATCCCAATTCTGACACCAATGTAGACTGTCAATACACCAAAACCGTGTGATAAAAATCCTGGTTTAAAACTACAACGACAATGACAAACGGTATTAAAACAGGTTTATGGCGGGGTTCAATCAGAAAACAATCAATCAGAAAACTGCTTGATGGGGTACGACAGTTTAACTTAGTTCATGTGGCGATTATACCTGAAATTATTCAATAATCAATGGCTATTTCATTCATTTAAAAGTCAAGAAATGGATGTGCCAAACCCAGATTGCCCCTTTAAGCTTTGTCTATGATGTTCAATATGACAATAAGTGTTTGAAAATCGTCTGTTAATTTCCTGTTGCAAAATACCCCCTCCATTTATTTTCTAGTTGTGGGTTTATATATCTTTTTCTAACATGCTTGCTGTTGAGTAACTTGGGATGAAGTGAAATACTGTCTTTCCTCATTCTGTGGAGACATTGCAGCAGTCCTGGGACCACAGATTGCCCCACAGAGACATTGAGGGTAATTTCAACACACACATGCACTCTCATAGCCATTGCATGCACCAGCATCAGTATACAGCTAACTATGCATTGTCTTACTCCCTGTTTAACAAACACAACATTTCCTAGAGGTAAAGAAAAAAGAAAGACTGTGAGCACATATCATGGTACTTTATCAAAGATATGTGGCCCCCAAAAATGTTTTCCTATCTATCTGTCCCTTGACTGCAATCGCTGCCACAGGAAGGCTCACTCCTGTGTGCTGATGCTATCTTTTTTGGTTTTCTGTCCTGTGCTGTGTTGAAATATTACCCGTCCCACAAAGGCTGGCCCAGCTTTCTACCCATAAAACGACCATGTCATTGTGTTTGTTTTTAACGGCCTTTGTGAACAGAGTGAAGGGGGGCATCTCTATATGTGCCCTTACATAAAATACTTCACTGGATAACTGGGTTTAGGCATAGCCATTACTATAGCCATTTTAGATGCAATACAATCACATTGAGGAGATTGGGCTAAAGTGGAATTATCATTATATTGAGGTGCGTTATGTTATATTATCAGCTAAAATGAGAAATGGCATATGCCTGGATTCATTTACTAATTGTCATTTAAAGCAGTAGTGGTCACAAATGTTTAGTGTTGTTCCCAAAATACTATTTTGGTCCCTTTTTGTAACTTGATTTTACTGTAAGTCAGCTAACATAGACAGTTGAGAAAGAGCTATAAAATATTTTTTATTAAAAAATGTTTGAATTGCACAATGACATAACTTTTGCCTGATATCTAACATTTCTTGACAACTGCCTTATTCTTAGTGGTGCTTAATTCAATGAATCTTTTTGAAACCATAAAAGTTATTGGGTAATCAGATTGGGTAATCATTCTTGCCATGTAATTTCAGAGAAAAGGTAGAGGAGGTAGAAAGTGTGCTGAAATCTATGTCATCTAACCAAAGACAAAAGGCTTTTAAAGTACTTGAACTTTGTGTTCTTTGACTCACAGCCTTTGTTGACTTAGGCACTAACCCTGCATTATATCAACATTTGGGATACTCCCAGATGAAAGCACTTACGTGACTGTTTTATAACAATGTACAATTTCCACCAATGTAACAAAAGAGCATATTTTCATACAGAACCACACATAGTTCCTGTCATTCTCTACAACATTCCCAACACACTCAACAGCCCTCTTCCCTGGCTGCATTCTCACCCCTGGGCTGTAGGTGACGCTGTGACAAGATGTGTTTGAGAGTGTCCAATTCATGTGTGAGTTGCCCTATGAGAATCTGCAGCCGGTGGTTCTCCTCATGCAGCTGCAGAGCCCTTTGGTGGGTGAGCTGTATGCGCCGCCTGGCCTTGTCTCGGCTCTTCCTCACGGCAATATTGTTCCTCTCCCGCCGCAGTCGATACTCCATGGTGTCCTTGGTCAGGCCTCTCTTCTGCAGGGGGCTTCGCAGGGGGCCGGGAGGAAGGGGGAGGAGGAAGGGAGAAAAATCCTGTAGAACAGGGAGGAGGGATGTAGAGGGTTTGGAAGGAAGAGATAACTTTGAAATTGAAAAAGACTAAATGGATGCAAGAAGAAAAAAACGTAACATTGAACTACATGTTAACTGCAACATTATGCATTCTCATGAACACAGAACCCAAGCAGCGTATCCATATACCTGTTGCAGTATGTGACTCTGCTGACCGACATTCTCTGTGGAAGGTGTGTTGTGACAAGGTGCGTAGGACAGGTATGACAATCCCATCATCTGCTCTGTCATTCTGTTACTGCCCGTCCTGACCAATCCCTGAGCCCCCATCGACTGGCTGTATGGAATCCCGTCCATCTGAGTCATATCATTGGTAAAGGGTGCCGGGGTCGATGGGTCAGGGTTCAAGGCCACGGTTGTAGAAGCGTGGGTGGGAGTCTGACCGAAGGTTGTGAATGTGGCAGAAACTGGAGGGCTATACTCTTGAATCACAGAACACTGAGACATCTGTTAGGGATTCAGACACATTATAGTAATGTTCACACACATTCATTATCACGTCCATTGTTAATTAATTACATGATAACTATAGGCCTATTGTAGTGTTTTAAATTGTATAACAACATTCTAGTACTAACATTGTCAAGATTTATTTCCATCTATGATGAAATTCTCTTTTTAAACGACACGTAGCCTACAGTACATAACTGTCGGTTATGTACGCATTTCAATATATTATGAGTATTTCCCACCAGGATAATGACTGACTTACCTCTGAATTTGTTTATCGCCGTACTGCCTTTTCTATTTTGTGAGTTCCTCCCTCAATGTTCTGCTTATAAACACTGTAAAGACAGGTACTCATCTGATTATCACACCATCACTTCCTCTAAGTTAAACACCACCTCTCTCTCGCTCTCGCGCTCTCTCTCTCTCTCTCTCTCTCTCTCTCTCATCACCCATGGGCTTGTTTTTTCTTATCGCCTTGTTTCTTGCCTTTAATTTACTTCTCCTTTTTTAGGATCACATCCTGACATTATTGGGGGTTTTTTACATTTAAAAAATGTATATGTGGCTGTACATGGGCATCTTTAAAGAAACATTCTGGGATATTTATTTACAGTTTTTTCTGAATGCTTAAACACTTAACAGTGATTCTTGAAGTACTATCTCTGAAACCATTAAAACTTGTAGCCAATGCATTTACCAAGTGTGCCAAACTGAATGGATGTTCTCTGCTGTACACTCATATTGCAATTTAAAAACACACTTCTAGCAAAATTGTAAACATTGGTCTCTATATTGATACACTATTTCACCAATTGCTTTTCCACATTGACAGATGTTTAAACACTTTTAGATAATGAGTTCACTTACAAATCGGAGCTTGAGCACTATAAATAGGCCACAGGTAAACATTTGGTTTGGACAACAATGGAGGCCAATATCGGACAGAGAGTAAGATTGTATTTTTATTTAACTTTATTTAACTAGGCAAGTCAGTTAATAAGAACAAATTCTTATTTTCAATGACAGCCTGGGAACAGTGGGTTAACTGCCTTTTCAAGGGCAATGGGTGAGAACTAGAGGAGGACGAGGAGGTGAAGAAGTAAGAGGAGGAGGGGAAGGAAGAGGTGAAGTAGGACGGGGAGAAGGAGAGGACAGGGAAGAGGAAGATGAAGGGGAGTCAGGAACACATTAACTGATGAAATCAGAGCGACTGTGGTTGACCATGTTGTCAACCATGGGATGAGCATGAGGGAGGCTGGGCAACAGGTTCAACCAAATCTGAGCCGCTATACTGTTGCAGGTATCATCCGGATATTTCAAAATGAGATAACACCATATTCCAAAACGTCTCTAGTCTACTGAAACACAAAATAATTAGGACGTGTAAAACAGCTGATATATGAATATGTGCAGGTAAGCTATGCAATCCTATCATTGGTACTGGATCTGGAAGTGTATTGTGCTACATCATATTGACTGATCCCTGTCTTTTCCTACTGTGCTACATTGTTTTGTTTTGTCTCTTTGAGAGAGTCATGGAGCTAGAAGCAGATGCAGTGCATCATGAGCTAATATATGTGGACAGGCAGGTTTCAACCTGGCAAAAAACAAGGGGCGGTGGCAAAAATATCATCGGGCACCGTGCCATCATCAGAGTCCCGGGACAACGTGGTGACAACATAACAACGTGTGCGGCTATTAGTCAAAACGGCGTCCTTCACCATCATGCAAACCTAGGCCCATACAACACTGCACCCATTATAAAATTTCTGGAAACCCTCCACAACAGACGAATCCCTAATGACCAGGGGCCAGAGCAGCCCAGGTACGTTATCATCTGGGACAATATTAGTTTCCACCGGGCTGCTGTGGTACGCAATTGGTTCACAAGTCACCCACTTTTCACTGCGCTCAATCTCCCCCAAAACTCTCCGTTCTTGAATCCTATTGAATAATGATTCTCTGCATGGCGTCGGAACGTGTATGTTCGCCAGCCCCACCAACGCATCTCCTTCTACAGGCAATGGATGAGGCTTGTGGAGACATGGATCAGGGATCATGCCAGGCCTGGGTACGGCACTCCAGGCGATACTTTCCACGCTGCCTAGCTCAAGACAACATCGCATGTGATGTGGATGAAGTTTTATGGCCAGACCCACAAAGAATGCGAGATGTAGCCTAATTTTTTTCTGTTCTTCTTTTTTCTAGCACAAATGTTTTTGTTTTCTTCTACTCCGCTTTTTTTGTTTGAGGAGTGTTGGAACATTTTGAGGAAAAACAAAAACACTTTTCCCCCTTATTTTTATTGATGGTGTGTTATATTCGGGAATACACATCCAGACTTTACACATTTGGATTCCTGTGTGTATGTGTGTTTACTACATGTATGGTACAACTTGATTGCAAACTGCTATGCCCTGCACACAGAACAAGCAAAAGCCACAAGTGCTTTTCATTTATACTGTCAGTGCGTAGTTGGTGCTTCGTGTGCTTATTCAAATGATAGTTTGTGTGTACTGTATTGAGGCAAAAACACAATTTTTTAAAAAGGGTTTGAAGAGTTTTGCAAGAATTGGTTGCTTTGCAAGAGATGTATAATGTTTTACTGGTTTGGTGTAAAATTTTGTGGTTAGTGTGTAGAGTTTTGCAAAAATAGCCAATAGTTTCAAAGATAGTGCCTCAGCAATCAGAAAAAAATGTAATGCTGTTCTATGGTCAATAATATATAACCATTAATTATTTAAGAATATAACCTATAAATGCTGCATGAACTTAGTACATCTCAACTGTCTTATCTATAGAAGTACATCGCCTACAACATTATCGGTCTTATACTACACCAGTGTACAAAATTGCAACAATTTCTAAAAACATGTTTTCCTTGTCATTATGGGGTATTGTGTGTAGATGGGTGAGAATGTTTTTTAAATTCAGGCTGTAACACAACAAAATGTGTCATAAGTCAAGGGGTATGCATACTTTATGCATACTGTATTTGTGTGGATATACAGTATGTGTTATGCACAATGAATGTTCAAAACATTAGGAACCCTGCTCTTTCCATGACATAGACTGATCAGGTGAAAGCTATGAACCCTTGTTGAGGTCACTTGTTAAATCCACTTTAATCAGTGTAGATGAAGGGGAGGAGACCAGTTAAAGAAGGATTTTTAAGCTTTGATACGATTGAGAAAATAATTTTGAATGTACCATTCGGAGGGTGGATGGGCAAGACAAAATATTTAAATGCTTTTGAATGAGGTAGGGTAGCAAGTGCCAGGCGCACCGGTATGACTGTGTAAAGAACTGCAATGCTGCTGGGTTTTTCACACTCACCAGTTTCCTGTGTGTATCAAGAATGGTCCACCACCCAAAGGACATCCAGCCTACTTGACACAACTGGGAAGCATTGGAGTCAACATGGGACAGCATCCCTGTGGAACACATTGGACACCTTGTAGAGTCCATGCCCGACGAATTGAGGCTGTTCTGAGGGCAAAAGGGGGTGTAACTCAATATTAGGAAGGTGTTCTTAATGTTTGTACGCTCAGTGTATAAGTATACATTATACCCTTACCAAATCAAATCTAAGTTTATTGGTCGTTGACACATATATCAAATCAAACTTTATTTGTCACATGCGCCGAATACGACAAGTGTAGACCTTACTGTGAAATGCTTACTTACAAGCCCTTAACCAACAGTGCAGAGTTAAGAAAATATTTACCAAATAAACTAAAGTAAAAAAGAATGAAAAGTAACACAATAACAACAACAATAACGAGGCTATATACAGGGGTACCGGTACCGAGTCAGTGTGCAGGGGGTACAGGTTAGAAGTAATTTGTACACGTAGGTAGGGGTGAAGTGACTGTGCATAGATAGTAAACAGCGAGTAGCAGCAGAGTAGAAAACGGGGGGGGGGGGGGGTTAGTGTAAATACGGTGGCCACTTGATTAGTTGTTCAGCAGTCTTATGGCTTGGGGATAGAAGCTGTTAAGGACCCTTCTGGTCCTAGACTTGGCGCTCCGGTGCCGCTTGCCGTGCGGTAGCAGAGAAAACAGTCTATGTATTGGGTGACTGGAGTCTCTGACAATTTTATGGGCTTTCCTCTGCCACCGCCTATTATATAGATCCTGGATTGCAGGAAGCTTGGCCCCTGTGATGTACTGTGCCGTACACACTACCCTCTGTAGAGGCTTACGGTCAGATGCCGAGCAGTTGCCATACCAGGCAGTGATGCACCCGGTCAGGATGCTCTCGATGGTGCAGCTGTAGAACTTTTTGAGGATCTGGGGACCCATTCCAAATATTTTCAGTCTCCTGAGGGTGAAAAGGTTTTGTAGTGCCCTCTTCACGACTGTCTTGATGTGTTTGGATCATGATAGATCGTTGGTGATGTGGACACTTGAAACTCTCGACCCACTCCACTACAGCCCAGTTGATGTTAATGGGGGCCTGTTCTGCCCGCCTTTTCGTGTAGTCCACGATCAGTTCCTTTGTCTTGCTCACATTGAGGGAGAGGTTGTTGTCCTGGCACCACACTGCCAGTTCTTTGACCTCCTCCCTATAGGCAGTCTCATCGTTGTCGGTGATCAGGCCTACCACTGTTGTGTCATCAGCAAACTTAATGATGGTGTTGGAGTCGTGTTTGTCCCTGCAGTCGTGGGTGAACAGGGAGTACACACCCCTAAGGGGCCCCAGTGTTGAGGATCAGCGTGGCAGACGTGTTGTTGCCTACCCTTCCCACCTGGGTGTGTCCCGTCAGGAAGTCCAGTGTCCAGTTGCAGAGGGAGGTGTTTAGTCCCAGAGTCCTTAGCTTAGTGATGAGCTTCGTTGGCACTATGGTGTTGAATGCTGAGCTGTAGTCAATGAACAGCATTCTCACATAGGTGTTCCTTTTGTCCAGGTGGGAAAGGGCAGTGTGGAGTGCGATTGAGACTGTGTCATCTGTGGATCTGTTGGGGCGGTATGCGAATTGGAGTGAGTATAGGGTATCCGGGAGGATTCTGTTGATGTGAGCCATGACCAGCCTTTCAAAGCACTTCATGGCTACTGACATGAGTGCTACGTGGTGGTAATCATTTAGGCAGGTTACCTTCACTTCCTTGGGCACAGGTACTATGGTGGTCTGCTTGAAACATGTAGGTCTTACAGACTCAGTCAGGGAGAGGTTGAACATGTCAGTGAAGACAATTGCCAGTTGGTCCACGCATGCTTTGAGTACACGTCCTGGTAATCCATCTGGCCCCGCGGCTTTGTGAGTGTTGACCTGTTTAAAGATCTTGCTGACATGTTTTTGCAGGTGCAGCGAAATGCTTATGTTTCTAGCTCCAATAGTGCAGCAATATCTAGCAACACAGTAACAATACACACATGATCCAAAAAGTTTACAAATATTTGAAATATCAGAAGAGCAATATCAGAGTCTAGATATAGTTGTATAGGATGAGCCATGACTACAATACAGTATATAAATATAAAGTGGGTAAAACAGTATGTAAACCTTGTTAAAGTGACCAGTGTTCAATGACTATATACAGTGCCTTCAAATATTCAGACCCCTTGAGTTTTTTCAAATTTTGTTACGTTACAGCCTTATTCTAAACCTTATTTAATAACTAACAATCCTCAGCAATCCACACAAGATACCCCATAACGACAAAGCGGAAATAGGTTTTTACCCCAAGACTTGCTGCTGTAATTGCTGTCAAAGGTGCTTCAACAAAGTACAGAGTAAAAGGTCTGAATACCTATGTAAATGTGATATCATTTTTAATTTTTAATAAATTAGCACAAAAAAATGTAAAATATGTTTTTGCTTTGTCATTATGGTTTAACGTGTGTAGATTGATGAGGGGTAAAAACAATTTAATCAATTTTAGAATAAGGCTGTAATGTAACAAAATGTGGAAAAAGTCAAGGGGTCTGAATACTTCCCGAAGGCACTGTACATGGGGCAGCACTCGTCCATAACCCAAAATATGAGGTTATTATGTTGTGTTAGTTGTTTAAGTTTTATTCACCATGGGCATTTTGCACAAGTGCATTTTCCATCATTCTTTGGATATGGAGTCAGCGTGATACGAATTACGAAACTCTTTCTTGCGATTCCACTGTCCCATAGCAATTTCCGTACACGCAACTTTCAATCAAAATGGCGGCTTCCTATAGCGAAAACGTGAGTTGAGCTTTATGTTTTTCGTTTTATGTCAAGATTTTGGATATCTTTTTAAACGTTGCAAAATTATTAACCTTATTGCTGCAATATCTCATGATTGAACACACCGCAATTATCCAGCCATTTCACACAGGGCCATAGCTAGTTACATAGCTAACAAATTAGCTTAGCCAGTAACGTTAGCTAAATCCTGTAGCTAGCTAACGTTAGCTGTACTAGTTAACTATGGGACAGTGTTTGTCTGGGCTTACCAACTTCGAAAGCAGTACTTATTGTAATATTTTGATTTGCTATTTTCTTTCAGGATTTGATTGACAGTGATGGCCCCAATGCTGTGCGGCTGTTGAACATTCTTACTGAACAGGTTAGGTTCAGAATACAGCTAGCTACAGATTTGACACCAGATAATGAGATATAACCAAAGATTTGTGGCATCCATTACTGAGCGTTAACGTTACAGGTTTGCCTATGCCAAACGACCTATACTAAACGTCTAAAATGTCTGTGACCAGTTGCAGGTGTTTCTTTTACATTTCGAAAAGGCTCCATTATTAAAATGAACATTTTGCTTCAAGAAATAATCCAACAATGTGTACACCGCCATCTTGTATATTTCAAATCTTCTCTCATTGAGTGAGGCAGGTGGGTCCACCCCAAAGTGCTGCATGTCATGATGACACTCCCCTGTCTCGATCAATGAGAGATTTAAAATTGACAAGATGTCTGCGTACACTTCATGGAGCAAACATTTTTATTTATTTTAGAACCACCTGAAACTGGGCACATATACATTTTAGAAGATTCAGTTGAAAAATCTATGACAACGTTTTGTATAGGCAAACCAGTAACGTCCAGTAATTGATACCAAAAATCTTTGCTTATATCACATTATCTGGTGTACGGTCCGTAGTTAGAATTCAGCCGGCTGTTTGTCTTCTGTAGCTTCCTTGCTAATGATGTGACATAGCTACGGTAGTGTTGTTTATAAGTCATATCTATTACTAGTTACTGAGATCTATTACCAGTCACTCAGATGTTTAAGGTCTGTCTGTACACATTCAATCCTAGGTGGCGTCAGTTACAGGGCAGGTTCGAGATTTGTTAAAGAGGGTCCAAGGTGGAAAATTCCAAACATCCAAGGTAAGTACTATAATAGGATTCACACATATGGCCGTTGAGAGTTCACATAAACAGGAAGCATTGTCTCACTCAAATGCTTTATGCAAATGTACATTCCCCACTCTCTTGTAGGGTTTATCTTTCCTTGACCTTAGATATCAGCTGCTGCTGTTTTACCTGCAAGATGTCACTCACCTGATCAGTCTTAAATCAGAGGGTGTTAGTGTGAAAGACAGTGGCGCCCTTCACAGACTGGTCACCGTCAGAACAGTAAGATGCCCTTCATTGCTGATCGCTACATGTTGTACCACTCAGTGTGTGGGGCTGTGCATGTGCAACCTCTCCCATTTTCATCATCCCAAATTCAAATTACTGTTGACTTTTTGCATAGTCTTCTTGGTCTTGTTTGGGCTCATGAATGCCATCTTGGACCTCTGTTGCTATATTCTAACTATTGTGTTGCTCTACTAGGTTTTAGAGAAGATGCGCCCTCTGGACCAGAAACTGAGATATCAGATTGATAAATTGGTGCGCACAGCAGTGACTGGGAGCTTAGGTGAGATGTGATATTGAGGAAAGGAAGCAAGTCTTTAATTGTTATGAAAAATGTATGTACTAATCAGAATGCATGTGATATACATTCCTTGATTGTATTGTAAATTGTTTATTTTATATTTTGTAGGGGAAAATGACCCATTGCAGTTCCGTCCCAATCCGGATAACCTTGTTAGCAAAGTAAGCACTTCTCATCTCTTGGCATCCCTCGGTCTAGATGAATACAATTATAAACCGGGTAGTTTGACTCCTGGATGCTGATTGGCTGAAAGTCGTGGTATATCAGACATAATAAACGAGGTGGTTTGAGCCCTGAATGCTGATTGGCTGACAGCCGTGCGTGGTATATCAGACCATATACCACAGGTTTGACAAAATATGTATTGTTACTGTTCTAATTACGTTGGTAACCAGTTCATAATAGCATTAAGGCACCTTGGGGGTTTGTGGTATATGGCCAATATACCACTGCTAAGTGCTGTATCCAGGCATTCTGCATTGTGCATAAGAGCGGCCCTAAGCCACGGTATGTTGGCCATATACCACATCCCCTCGGGCCTTATTGCTTAATTATGTTATTATTATTCATTGTGTTCTTTGTTCCCTATCACAGAAAGAAATCTGGTTTGCACAACAGCTTATGAATGTCTTTTAATTTAAAAAAAAAATTCCATAGCTAAGTGAATCAGAAGACTCGGGGGATGAAGATGGTGGAGAGAAGGCTGGAGGCGCTGAGAAAAAAGTGCCATCTAGTGGCAAGAAATATGTTCCCCCCAAGATTGCCCCAATGCACTATGGTAATGTCAAATATAAGTTGTTTTTTTTAATCTTCCTCTCTGTTGAATCGTATGTACACATCCCCCCCCATTAAAAATGCACCCAAAGCTGTCTTATTTCTGTGATGGATGATTTTACAAAACCATGGCTGTGATATATAAGACCTCTTTACTTGATCAACAGAGGGAGACCTGACCGATGCAGACAAAAAGAAGGAGCTGGCGGACAAGCAGAGGCGTGCCGCCCTCCGCAGCTCTGTGATCCAGGAACTCCGGCAGCAGTACAGCGACGCTCCCGAGGAGATCCGCGAGCACAGGGACTTCCAGACAGATAGACAGAGCCGAGAGCAGCTGCACAGGTCTGTGCTGTCATCATCAGACACATTGATCACACAATCATCAATTAGATTATTGATTTGTGACTCATTTAACTGTCTAGTACTACAGTAGTTTGAGCTCTCTCATTTGGAGGGAGTCCCTTCATGTATTTATTTTCTTCCTCTAGGAAAAACTTTGAGGAGTCGATGATGGTGCGTCTGCAAGTGCCCCGAAATGAGAGAAGTGCTAAAAAGAGAGGAATGCTGGGAATGTCTGGTCAGCTGAGTGGCATCACACGGTTCAGTGACATCACAGCCCTGACGGGCGGAGAGGGACAGGTGAGTTGGACACATTTATACACACCAGTCTTCTACAGGTCACACTCCTTGCTGACATGCAGTGATTGATCATATAAGATATATATGCCATTTCGCAGCTGCTTTTATCCAAAGCGACTTATGCTTGCATAATATTTTACATACAGGTGGTCCCAGGAATAATGGGCACACTTCAGATTTATTCTCCACTGCTGTGTTATGTTATTAATATATGAAAGTGTTGATATAAACATTCTCTGTGCCTCCCTCCAGGACACGGATAACCCGGGGCCCAAGAAGAAGAAGAAGAAACTAATGAAGAAGAGAACTAAAAGAAAAGGTGAGCCTGAGTTTTGTTGACATCATTGAATATGTATACATGCACAGTATTAATTTGATATTAATCTGATTATGGCAGTAGGCAGATTATGCAATAGTCATGTAAACACCTTACTCTGCTTATCTTAATATGCGTACAGTCAAAAACAAAGTAAGCATACACCGATGAAAACAATCTTTCTAAATATTAAGACACATAAACACCTTAATCGGCGGTCCAGCGGTGTATTTGATCTGCGCATGTGCTGAGCGAGCTTCCCTCTTTAGTGCGAGTGAAGTGTTTGGAACAATTGAATGCATGTGTTTTAGAAGTAGTTTTCACATACAAATGTTATATTTTTTTACCTTTATTTTACTAGGCAAGTCAGTTAAGAACAAATTCTTATTTTCAATGACGGCCTAGGAACAGTGGGTTAACTGCCTGTTCAGGGGCAGAACGACAGATTTGTACCTTGTCAGCTCGGGGATTCGAACTTGCAACCTTTCGGTTACTAGTCCAACGCTCTAACCACTAGGCTACCCTGCCGCCCCTGTCCGAACTCCGATTCAAATATGCTTCCCAAAAATAACATGGACGCTGTGGTAGAGCGTTTATTTTGGTTGGTTATTTTATTCATTTATCAGAGTGCCGTCAAATTAAAACATGTTTTATTAGTTGCATACACATATTTTGAAGATATTGCAGGTGTAGTGAAATGCTTGTGTTCTTAGCTCCAACAGCGCAGTAGTGAAATGCTTGTGTTCCTAGCTCCAACAGCGCAGTAGTGAAATGCTTGTGTTCCTAGCTCCAACAGCGCAGTAGTGAAATGCTTGTGTTCCTAGCTCCAACAGCGCAGTAGTATCTAAAAATTCACACCCATCTAAAAGTAAAAAAAAATGCAATTAAGAAATATTAGGACAAGCAATGTCAGTGGCATGGACTAGTATACACGCAGTAGTGAAATGCTTGTGTTCCTAGCTCCAACAGCGCAGTAGTGAAATGCTTGTGTTCCTATCTCCAACAGCGCAGTAGTGAAATGCTTGTGTTCCTAGCTCCAACAGCGCAGTAGTATCTAAAAATTCACACCCATCTAAAAGTAAAAAAAAATGCAATTAAGAAATATTAGGACAAGCAATGTCAGTGGCATGGACTAGTATACAGTATATACATATGAAATTAGTAAAACAGCATGTAAACACTATTAAAGTGGCCAGTGTTCCATGTCTATGTATATAGGGCAGCAGTCTCAAAAGTGTAGAGTTGAGTTACCAGGTGGTAGCCGGCTTGTGACAGTGACTGTTCAGGGCAGGGTACTGGGTGGAGGCCGGCTAGTGATGGCTGTTTTTCAGCCTCTCGGTCACAGCTTTGCTGCTCCTGTACTGACCTCACCCTCTGGATGATATGGGGGCGTACAGGCCATGGCTCGGGTGGTTGATATCCTTGATGATCAGTAGCCTGATTTCAGAAGTGTCCATGTAAACAGGATTATTAGGGAACTCGTTTTTCTTGCAAAGCATGTAAACGTTAATTGAACTACTACTAATCTGACAATCAAATTGTGTGCATTGCATTTAACAGTACTCATTGTCAGTCCATCAGTGATTTATTTTATGTTAAATTTTGTATTCAATTGATTCTCAATGTTAGACCATTTTACAATGACTTGGAGTGCAGTGATTATGCATCGTTAGCTAATCAACATTGTTCTTCGCCTGCAGCTTTCAGAAGATAGGATCACAAATGGAATCCTAAAACCACAATGCAGGATGAAGAATGGTGATTTAGGCTAAATGGGACAATTCACTTTGTATAACTTTTCAGGATTGTTTTGTGATTGTAGGTGCTTAAACCATGTGTATTATAAAGGAGAATTTCACCCAATGTGTTCATTTTCTTCGATATTATCATTAGTCCTTGTTTGACAGTCAGTCCTGTGTGCATTTCAAGATGATGCTCCAAAACATTTGAATATGCAAATTACCCCCCATTTCAAATTCACAGGGCAGATATGTTTTCCTTATTGGGCATCAATGGTGACTGGTTAAGCCACACTTTTTGGACAAGGGATTTTTATTTAAAACAATGCAATTTAAGGACAATCAAACATGGTCTAATAGAATATGGTTAAACATTTATCCAAACTGAATTCACTCTTGCTCAAATTCAAGTGTATTGTTGAATTACTACTGCCCATATTTTGTAACATAACAGGCTATTGGATAGATAATTTTAAATTGAAAAAAAAACAACAATCCACGGTCACTGGCAGACAAAATACAAAAGTTTAATTTTTTGCAAAAGCAGCACTATCAGTAATTGCATTAAATATTTCCAGTTTTAGCAGAGACAACTAGCAAATTAGTTTCACAGCACCTTACATGTATACCTACACTTCCTTAGTCACCCCGTTCACTCTGTCCAGTTTGAAATGTAGTGGAGACCATCAAACCTGGGCTTTCTGTTAGAGGTCACAGGTGAGCTTTTCACGAGGAAGAAAGTCAATCCACGTTTTAAATGTAGGAGATGAGTTAAAGCCCACAGTAAGAGAATACATTTTTTGCCATAGTATGCGATAATCAAACACTTTCTCTCACATTTTCATTAAGATGATCGAGACACGGGCTCATAAACTGTACATCAACATATTTTCTTTGCAGCAGTATGTATAGACAAATTGGGTAATCTCTACAATTCCAATACATGCATATAAGTTCCACTTTCAGAGATACGTCATTTACAATCAGGAGAAATTTCGAATTTTATGGCATCTTTATTTCCAAGTATTTGATTGTTTCTTCCTAAGCTAATAAAACCTCATTCACTGCTTAAGTAAGGTTTATTTTACATATAACACGAATATGGTATACTCCACAAATACAAAAATGCAATTTGCCTTGAAGTAAAATGTGTAAATTGTTAGAATAGTCATTCTAACTCTGAGGGTGTTAGGCACCTGCATCTTAATAAGGGCGCTGGAAAAGATCACGGTCACTGTTTCTTGTCTGTCCTATCCATGTCCACGAAGCATCGTCCTGCCTTTCAGGAAGAAGCTTTTACTCTTTTTGCCAAAATCAAGCATAAAAGTAGAAACTAGCGATTTAAAAAAAAAACAGCAGCAGGCCAACTTCACTTTCTTAAAAGAACTGTAATTGTAATGTCAAAATGAAGATTTCAGCCTAAATAGACATACACAATATTAATTATTTATCATGATGGCCATAAACAATACCTAGTAATGCTTATTTATACTGCCAGAAATATTAAAATGAGGGCACCTAACAAAGTACAAATAACTTTAAAAAAACATGTTTTCCCCTTTTCAACAGAAGTGGTAGAATAGGGCTTGAAATGCTTTTCTAAATATAGTAAGCTAAATAAACAATTTACTATATTTAACCCTAACTGTAAAATACATCATACTGAATGACAGTACACAATTGGCACCATTTCATAACAGAAGACTGATAATTTTTTATGGAGCTAGATAGCTGCCAAAAGGTTTAACGTACATATTGTTAGGATTGTAAGAAAAGCCATGCGTGAAATGTAGACGTGTTACGATTATGGACTAACATTTTAGGTTTGAACAAATCTTGTTGCAATTCTGACATATAATAACAACGTACACCAAACGGCCTGTGAGTGCTACTCGAATGAGCATAACACTGTATTAAAAAAAAACAGAAGTCAAGGAAAGAGGTATCCTGCACATTTTCAGGTTAAAAGTCTTGTTTCTCTAATAGTCCTCAGTTGAGTTTACTCCACATTTAGGTTACTAAATGTGCCGGGTTCTCTCCAGACCTGACTGCCCTTAACCAACACAAAAACATCCTATGGCGTTCTGCATTAGCATCAAACAGCCCCCATTATATGCAACTTTTCAGGGAAGCTAGAAACCAATATACACAGGCAGTTAGAAAAGCCAAGGCTAGCTTTTTCAAGCAGAAATTTGCTTCCTGCAACACAAACTCAAAAACGTTCTGGGACACTATAAAGTCCTTGGGGAATAAGAACACCTCCTTCCAGCTGCCCACTGCACTGAGGATAGGAAACACTGTCACTACCGATAAATCCACTATAATTGAGAATTTCAATAAGCATTTTCCTACGGCTGGCCATGCTTTCCACCTTGCTACCCCTACCCTGGTCAACAGCACTGCACCCCCCCACAGCAACTCGCCTAAGCCTTCCCCATTTCTCCTCCCAAATCCAGTCAGCTGATGTTCTGAAAGCTGCAAAATCTGGACCCCTACAAATCAGCCGGGCTAGACAATCTGGACCCTTTGTCTCTAAAATGATCTGCCGAAATTATTGCAACCCCTATTACTAGCCTGTTCAACCTCTCTTTGTGTCGTCTGAGATTCCCAAAGATTGGAAAACAGCTGCAGTCATCCCCCTCTTCAAAGGGGGGGACACTCTTGACCCAAACTGCTACAGACCTAGATCTATTCTACCCTGCCTTTCTAAGGTCTTCGAAAGCCAAGTCAACAAACATTACTGACCATTTCGAATCCCACCATACCTTCTCCGCTATGCAATCTGGTTTCAGAGCTGGTCATGGGTGCACCTCAGCCACGCTCAAGGTCCTAAACAATATCTTAACCGCCATCGATAAGAAACAATACTGTGCAGCCGTATTCATTGACCTGGCCAAGGCTTTCGACTCTGTCAATAACCACATCTTCATCGGCAGACTCGATAGCCTTGGTTTCTCAAATGATTGCCTCGCCTGGTTCACCAACTATTTCTCTGATAGAGTTCAGTGTGTCAAATCTGAGGGCCTGTTGTCCGGGCCTCTGGCAGTCTATTGGGGTGCCACAGGGTTCAATTCTTGGACCGACTCTCTTCTCTGTATACATCAATGATGTCGCTCTTGCTGCTGTTGAGTCTGATCCACCTCTACGCAGACGACACCATTCTGTATACTTCTGGCCCTTCTTTTGACTCTGTGCTAACAACCCTCCAGACGAGCTTCAATGCCATACAACTATCCTTCCGTGGCCCCCAATTGCTCTTAAAATACAAGTAAAACTAAATGCATGCTCTTCAACCGATCGCTGCCTGCACCTGCCCGCCCGTCCAACATCACTACTCTGGGCGGTACTGTCTTAGAATATGTGGACAACTACAAATACCTAGGTGTCT
The DNA here is from genome assembly GCF_036934945.1 of Oncorhynchus masou masou. Taxonomy (NCBI): domain Eukaryota; kingdom Metazoa; phylum Chordata; class Actinopteri; order Salmoniformes; family Salmonidae; genus Oncorhynchus; species Oncorhynchus masou. The sequence continues at coordinate 21,026,295 of NC_088239.1, read as the reverse complement.
GGTTTGACTGTAAACCCTCCTTCCAGACTCACATCAAACATCTCCAATCCAAAGTTAAATCTCGAATTGGCTTCCTATTTCGCAGCAAAGCCTCCTTCACTCATGCTGCCAAACATACCCTTGTAAAACTGACCATCCTACTGATCCTCGACTTTGGCGACGTCATTTACAAAATAGCCTCCAATACCCTACTCAATAAATTGGATGCAGTCTATCACAGTGCCATCCGTTTTGTCACCAAAGCCCCATATACTACCCACCACTGCGACCTGTACGCTCTCGTTGGCTGGCCCTCGCTCCATACTCGTCGCCAAACCCACTGGCTCCAGGTCATCTACAAGACCCTGCTAGGTAAAGTCCCCCCTTATCTCACCTCGCTGGTCACCATAGCAGCACCCACCTGTAGCACGCGCTCCTGCAGGTAAATCTCTTTGGTCACCCCCAAAACCAATTCTTACTTTGGCCACCTTGCCTTCCAGTTCTCTGCTGCCAATGACTGGAACGAACTGCAAAAATCTCTGAAACTGGAAACACTTATCCCCCTCACTAGCTTTAAGCACCAGCTGTCAGAGCAGCTCACAGATTACTGCACCTGTACATAGCCCATCTATAATTTAGCCCAAACAACTACCTCTTCCCCTACTGCATTCATTTATTTATTTTGCTCCTTTGCACCCCCATTATTTATATCTTTACTTTGCACATTCTTCCACTGCAAATCTACCATTCCAGTGTTTTTATTTTTTTAAATTAAATGTTTTACTTGCTATATTGTATTTACTTTGCCACCATGGCATTTTTTGCTTTTACCTCCCCTATCTCACCTCGTTTGCTCACATTGTATATAGTCTCGTTTGCTACTGTATTATTGACTGTATTGTAGCGACCCGCACAGACAGCTGTGTGTTATGTGTTAGGCTAGGAGGTGGTTGTGTTGTACTGACCAGTACCCGGTGTTCGCGGGGTCCGACATGTCAATCAACCTGCTATCTGCCAATCACGGGAATGCCTGGAATGTTCTGATGCCGGGCATCCTGGTGGTTGGCGGAGTGGCATGGAGGGGGTTGGGCAGGGGGTGGAGCATTGGAAGTTAAGACCAGGTTCAGCCTTTGTTCTCTCTCTCTTACGTCTGGGCTTCCCAAGAGAAGGTCACGATTGGCTTGTGGGTTATCTGTCATCTTTTTGGCGTGTGCTACGGCCCAAACAGTAGCCTGTGTAAAGTTGGTTTAATAAACCGTCAATTCGCAAACTCAAGCCTCTGTCTGGACAATTGTTCATTTATGATCTTGTCAGGTCATTACATTGGTGTCAGAAGTAAAAACATTGATACAAGTTAGCCAGCTAGCTAGCTGACTTATGTGGCTAGCTACCGTAGGTGAGAACGGGGATTGAAAATGCGTCAAGGGAATCCGAAAGTGAAGGTGGAGGTAGGGGATGATTATGGCCAAGGAGGTGCGTGTGAATGGACGTCGGGGGTTCTGTCTGAGGAGATCGCCAGGGCGTCGGAGCGCAGAGGCCGCTTGAGGGAGGACGTTAGAGCGATGGCGGCTGAAGCGGGCATGAGTGCTTCGTCGACTGTATTTCGCGCGGATTCTGGTGGGCGGACCGAAGTGGCGACGTCGACACGGCGTGACGAGGAATCTGGGGCTCAGGATGTAAACAAACATGGCGGCGCCCAGTTCCCGGCTGCGTCCGTATCTGTTAGGACCCCGAAGTATTCCGGTAAGGCGGATTGGGAAGCTTTTCATGCTCAGTTTGAACTGTTAGCTCATTTTAGGGGGTGGTCGGATGAAGAAAGGGCACTGCAGTTGGCTTTATGCCTCACGGATGAAGCTCTGGCCTGTTTGATATTGATTAGCCCCGAGGACAGGCATGATTATGGTGCTTTAGTGGGAGCACTGAGGAGGCGCTATGGACAGTGTGTACAGCCCGGGCTACTGCGCTCCGAACTGAGTAATAGGCGCAGGCAGCCTGGAGAGCCTCTACGGGTGCTAGCTAATGACATTGAGAGCCTCTCTCGGCGGGCATAAGCTCACATGCCCCCCTCCGTGCAGAGCGAGCTAGCACGGGACCAGTTCATACAGGCGCTCTCTCCTACGGAGCTGCGCATACAGACCCAGCTGGCTCATCCTGAGTCATGTGCAGACAGCCTTGGAGATGGCTTTGGAGAGGGAGCTGGTGTGGGCTGGGGCTTCAGCTGGGGCTTTGGTGGGGGTGCAGGGAGACACACCCTCTGTGCGAGCTGGGGGGCAGAGCAGCCCGGAGCCGGAAAAGCCTGCTTGGGTGGCCGAAATGACAAAACTCATTCGGGCTGTGTCGCTACAGGCGGCACGAAACACAAGCCCTGGTCCCAGGGTCTGCTGGGGTTGTGGCCAGCCAGGCCATCTGCGCCGAGATTGCCCCATGTCCCCCAGAGCTCAGGGAAACGGCTCGGGGTCCGCATAGACCGGGTAGTGCTGACCCCTGGCTTTCTATCCCAACCACCATCATCTTCAGGAGGAGCCCACCGGCACAGACGGGAAGCAAGGCTCCACTTCCCCCAGAAGCAGACGAGGGCAAGCGGATGGAGCCTGTTGTTGTGGTGGGCCGGACCTGTGTTGGGGACTTTGTCATGTCCCTGTCACTGTGGAGGGGTGCCCTGCTCCGCCCTGGTGGACACTGGGTCCACAGTAACCCTGGTGAGGCCAGATATTGTGCCAGGTTGGACTCAGTGTGAGCCAACAACTGTGCAGCTCCGCACAGTCACAGGTGAGCTGGCACCCATGAAAGGGAAGGGAATAATGACTCTGACAGTAGGGGGCAGGACTGTGCGTCATCCTGTGTGGGTGGCGGCTGTGCAGGACCCTTGTATCCTGGGGTTGGACTTTCTTAGGAGCACAGGCTGCCAGTTAGACCTAAATAGGCACACTGAGCTTCCAGGGAGGGACGGAAGTCACCATGGCCCCCCCTAATGTCACATTCACTCAACCCAACAAACCCTTTACTCCAACAGTTAAAGCAGCAGAGACTCATGGCTGCGCCCCCTCCCCACAGCTGTGTGTGACTTTTCCCCAGTCCCCCTGTCACCTACGGCGGTGTGTTACATTCCCCCAGCTACCTCCATGACACAGCCCTCTGTGAGCCCGGGCCGCAACCCCCCAGCCCAGCTACCCCAGATGGGAGAGGAGAGGACACTGTCTGCAGTGAGGGAGATATGGGGGAGGAACTGTGTTGGTCTTGACCCCGAGCAGCAGGAACGGTTGTGGCAGTTGCTGTTTGAATTCAGAGACAGCTTTGCGTTGAGTGAGGAAGAGGTGGGTCAGACTCATCTGGTGCAGCATGAGATCGACACAGGTGATGCTCGACCCATCAAGATGCGTCCCCGCCGTATCCCGCTGGCACGCCAGGAGGCGGCAGACAAGGCTGTGTTGGAGATGCAGTGGGCAGACTTCATTGAGCCCTCAGACAGCCCCTGGGCGGCGCCAGTCGTCATGGTTCTGAAGAAGGGGGGCAAGCTGAGGTTCTGTGCGGACTACAGGCGGCTGAATGAGGTAACCAGGAAGGACTCATACCCCATACCACGTATCGATGAGTCGCTGGACCTGGTTAGGGGGTCCTCCTGGTTCTCCTCACTAGACCTCCGCAGTGGCTACTGGCAGGTGCCCCTCTCCCCAGAGGCCAGAGCCAAAACTGCGTTCTCCACTAAAAGAGGACACTGGCAGTTCAAGGTCCTGTGCTTTGGCCTGTGCAACGCTCCAGCTACTTTTGAGCGTTTGATGGACAGGGTGCTGGATGGCATCCCCGACAGCAGTGTCTGGTATACCTCGATGACATCCTGGCCCATGGCAGCTCCTTCCAGTCAGTCCTGGGGGCGCTATGGCGTGTGCTGGAGAGGGTGGCTGCCGCAGGTCTGAAGCTCCACCCCGAGAAGTGCCACTTCATGAGGAGAGAGGTGTCCTTCTTGGGCCACCGAGTGGGGAAGGAGGGGATCAGCACCATGGAGGACAAGGTAGGGGCTGTCAGAGACTGGCCCACCCCCACCGACCAGCGTCAGCTGAAGAGCTTCCTGGGCCTGGCCTCGTACTACAGGAGGTTTGTACGGGGCTTCTCAAGCGTTGCTGCTCCACTGAACCGCCTGCTGCCGAAGGACAAAGCTTTCACTTGGACAGTGGAGTGTGAGGAGGCGTTCAACACCCTCAAGCGTGCACTGATCGAGGCCCCCGTGCTCGCCCCCCCTGACCTCACCTTGCCCTTTATCCTGGACACAGACGCGAGCAATGTGGGCATGGGTGGGGTGCTGGCCCAGGTGGGGCCAGAGGGGAGAGAGTGGTGGCGTACTTCAGCAAAACATTTGACAAACATGAGCGCCGCTACTGTGTCACCCGGCGGGAGCTCTTGGCTGTTGTGGCTTCCGTCAAACACTTCAAGTACTACCTGGGTGGTCTGCCCTTTACTGTAAGGACTGACCACTCTGCTCTCCAGTGGCTCATGTCTTTCAGAGAGCCAGAGGGGCAGGTGGCACGCTGGTTGGAGGAGCTTCAGCCGTATGACTTCACGGTGGTGCACAGGGCAGGGGCACGCCACTCCAACGCCGACGCCATGTCCCGTCGGCCCTGTACTGCAGACGGCTGCCGCCACTGTGGACGGAGAGAGGGACGGGAGAGAGAGCTGCGGGCAGAGGAGGGTGTCTGTGCCACAGTGTGTCGGGCGAGCGGGCCTGTCTGCTGCGAGCTGCAGACTGTCGACGTGGCTGAATGGCGGCAGCAGCAGGGACGGGACACAGACCTACAGCCAGTGCTACAGTGGGTAGAGGCGCAGGTGAGGCCACCATGGGAAGAGGTGACAGCGCTCTCACTCGCGACCAAAGGGTTGTGGTCGAAGTTTGAGAGACTGCGGCTGGCTGATGGCGTGCTACAGCGGGCATGGAAGGAGTCAGCTACGGGAGAGGCAGAGGTGGCAGGTGGTGGTCCCAAAAGCATTGCGGGAGGCTGTGCTCCAGAGTACTCATGGGGGGTGGGGACTGGACACTTTGGGGTCACAAAAACACTGCGCCGTCTCCGTCAGGGCTTCTACTGGGGGCAGCACAAGAGGGATGTGGAGGACTTTTGTCGCCGCTGTGACAACTGCACAGCGAGAAAGGGCCCCCAGGCCGCTCTCATGCTCAGCTCCAACAGTTCCCAGTGGGGGCTCCCATGGAGAGGGTGGGAGTGGATGTAGTTGGGCCGTTCCCCACCACAGACAGTGGAAACCGCTGGGTGCTCACGGCCATGGACTATTTCACAAAATGGCCCGAGGCCTATGCTCTGCCTGACCAGGAGGCAGAGACCATCGTCAACGCCCTGACAGCGGGGATGTTCAGCAGGTTTGGAGCTGCAGAGTCCATCCACAGCGACCAAGGCAGAAACTTTGAGTCCCGTGTGTTCGCCACCATGTGTGAGAGGCTGGGTATGCACAAGACCCGCACTACTCCTCTCCATCCTCAAAGTGATGGCCTTGTGGAGCGCTTCAACAAAACGCTTGGACAGCAGCCGGCCATCGTCTCTTCCAAACACCAGCGTGACTGGGACAAGCACCTGCCTATGGTCCTCATGGCATGCCGCTCCGCTGTCCAAGACTCCACCTCCTGCACGCCTGCCCTCCTCATGCTGGGGAGAGATCCGCACCCCTGCGGAGATGGCGTTTGGTCGGCCCCTGGATAGCCCTCATGTTCCTCCGGGGCCGGAGTATGCCCGGAGACTCCAGGACCGCCTGGAGACAGCCCACACCTTCGCCAGAGAGCAGCTGTGAATGCAGGTGTGAGGCAGAAAAGGAACTATGACGTGCACACCCGGGGAAGGCACTTTGTGGCTGGGGAGCTGGTCTGGGTCTACAGCCCCCTAAGGAAAAAAGGCAGATGCCCCAAGTTGGACAGTCACTGGGTGGGGCCCTGCAGTGTCCTGGAGAGGGTAGGGGAGGTTGTGTACGGGTGCAGCTTCCTCCCAGGGGGAGAAAGGTGGCAATGCACCGGGACAGGTTAGCCCCATACAGAGGGGCCTCTTTTCCCCAAACCCCAGGAACCCCCACAATTCCCCTCTCTGGCAATGACATTCTCCAGGCACCCACCCTCAGGTGCCGCAGACAAGGCTCCAGACAGCCCACTCCCCGGTCTCCCCCTGTGTCACCGCGTGGTTCCCCAGAGCCACGGACTGTATTACCCGTTCCCGCTTCCTTGTCCCCCATATCCCTGCCTTCATCCCCTGGTTCCCAGAGGGGCACACTGCGACCATCACGGCCACGCAGGCAAAGGAGACCTCCGGGTCGCTTCAGAGACTTTGTTTGTTCCCTCGGGGACGAGGGACTTTGTGGTGGGGGGGCTGTGTAGCGACCCGCACAGACAGCTGTGTGTTATGTGTTAGGCTAGGAGGTGGTTGTGTTGTACTGACCAGTACCCGGTGTTCGCGGGGTCCGACATGTCAATCAACCTGCTATCTGCCAATCACGGGAATGCCTGGAATGTTCTGATGCCGGGCATCCTGGTGGTTGGCGGAGTGGCGTGGAGGGGGTTGGGCAGGGGGGTGGAGCATTGGAAGTTAAGACCAGGTTCAGCCTTTGTTCTCTCTCTCTTACGTCTGGGCTTCCCAAGAGAAGGTCACGATTGGCTTGTGGGTTATCTGTCATCTTTTTGGCGTGTGTTACGGCCCAAACAGTAGCCTGTGTAAAGTTGGTTTAATAAACCGTCAATTCGCAAACTCAAGCCTCTGTCTGGACAATTGTTCATTTATGATCTAGTCAGGTCATTACAGTATGTTTGTTTTACTCCATGTGTCACTCTGTGTTGTTGTACGTGTCGAACTGCTTTGGCCAGGTCGCAATTGTAAATGAGAACTTGTTCTCAACTTGCCTACCTGGTTAAATAAAGGTGAAATAAATCAACTAATGTAATAGATTTGTTTGCCAGCACAAGTCTAGATAGCGCTAGCTGTATTATACCTACAACAGGGAAGTTCCAGGCCGCTAGGTGTATCTCTACAGCATGGGCATATATCTGGGTGACGTAGACATCCCCATGCATGATCAAAATATTACTAATTCAATATTGCACCATCCCATTCTCTGGGCTCTGCAATCATAACCAGTAGTATATACCAGGAATAATGAAACATTCACTAAACACCCATTATTAATCTATGAATTATGACCACTGGTGTCTTTATAGATTATTTTAAAATGTATTTCATCGTTCAATCTTGCCAAATCATATTCTGTAGGAGGATTTAATATGAATTTAAAGTATTTTGACATTTATATGGATCGGGTCATAAACATCTGAGGTTAAACGTAGGCTAAATCTGGCAATCCCACACTTTACAATACCTCTGTTGCAGTGGTTTTAGGTCTCCGTATTTGCTTTTTTCTCCATCGCGACACTGCTTCCCAGTTGAAGAGTTTGTGATTTCTATGCGCAGCACCATGCGCCTTCCGAAAAGCAACTCTCAGCTTCAGGAGATGCCCTTCTGGAGGCATACAGCCAGTCATTATTCCCTCATTTTGGCCTATTTGCCAAATGAAGTGCATAGCATGCATGATGTGTGCAACTCTTCACTCCAACACATGTGAACATTTAATTATTCCTTCATTCAAGTCAGTCATCCATTGTCATGTGTCTGAATGGCAATAGGAACTAAATCAAAGAGAATGGAAGTTATTGTCTATTGAAATCCGTGTGTATTCAAAATTATCCAAAAGTCCGTTAGTCTATCACTTTAATAATTCAAAGTTTAATTTAGGCCTATTCAAAAAACTGTAGGCATTGCAATTTTGCTATTTTGGGTACTGGTGTCTTGACGAATAACAACTCCATTTGTGTTTAACTTTTTATTTTAGACCCTAGCTCACAGGCCTCTAAATACTTAAGAAAAACAGTTGAAAAAGCACATGCAATGGCTGATAGTGAAAACAGATCTGGCAATAATAGGATCGTCTTGACCATGTGTGACCGCTTGGCTATTTAGCTCAGTTCAGGTTTTTGCAAAGACTTCATATTTTGTTTTGTCATGTATTGTTATAGCCTCTGCGTGGTGGGGTTGGGCAATGCACTTTCTTGGTTACTACTAATGCAAACGGCTATAACAAGCCCACATACAGTGGAATTCAAATACAAAATGCCTAATTTAAGGCCTACAGTTTTTGCTCCCAAATACTGGAAAGTGTGATTCATCAGGTTACATGATCACCACACCAACCCACGCAGCTATAAAATGATGCAATTATATGGCCTTTCCATTCCATTAACAGCATGGCATATTTATATAGTGTAATAGGCTTAGCCTAAATCATATTTACTTACTTTTTTGCAGCTCAGGCGGTTATTCTAGAAAAGGCTCTTCTGTGTCTTAATAGTATAATTCGCACAGGTAATTTGCTTAACAAGACCCAAGCCTATACTACGCCATCTACTGGTATAACATCGTTATTCAAAGCCATTCTAAAACAAGCTCTAGCCTTATCTTGAAAATGAAAACCGGAAGCTGCAAAGAAACTAGCTTCTACGCTAGTTGCTTGACTAGCTAACTTCGCTTAGCTACGTTCGGTTCATGTCATTTGCAGATGCCACATTCCTGACACGTTTGTACGTATAAAAATTATGTAAACAAGTAAAGGGAGATGAACGTGTAACATCAAAATGTTAATTCATAGGGTTTGTACGTTTACGTTTCACGCATTGCTTTACTTACGCTCCTAACAATTTCGGTATGTTCAACTTTTAGCAGCTATCTGGCGCCATCATGTTCTGCCCAGCGTCCTCTGAGCCACACATACGCTATTCAAATGCCTGGCGACTCGTTACAACTTCAGTTTTATGCACGACAGGATTATATTATTGTGTAACCAACAAAAGGCGGTATTATTGTATTTTTTCATGTTGAGATCTAAATCCTTCCGAGAACACCACAGCGAGATTATACTACTTTTGCTACAATCGCTAGGGTCTCCCGTTTCATATGCAGTATTGTAAACGAAGTTGTGAGGATCACATGCAGAGGAAATAGATCCTTTGTCTGGATACGACAAAATGTGACGTGACGCACTGCAAATGTAATTTCACATACTGCATCTCAGATTGAAGCGGAGGACGGCATGTGAAGCGAAACAACCAGGGCCTTAAATGAGAGCACAGAAATGTATGTTGCGCCATTCAGATCGCCCTGTACACAAAAATGTCGGTTTGAACCGCTTAAGTATACCTAAATGCTTTGAAACTCTTGAAAAAAAAAACCCAAAACATGTAATTTTTTACAGTCTTTATTTTTTTTCTAATTACAGACTTATGGGTTAAAAATAAAAAAGCTAAACTTTTTTTTTTAAACCCACTCTTTTTTCCATAAACCAAACCCCTCCACACAAACCCACCCCCCTTAAAATAAAAGCTACACTCTTTTTAATGAATTACTTTAGCCCCTGTGCCACTGTCCGAAACGGGGCCAGGGCCCTGGTCCCCCACCCCTCCTCTGGTCCCCCACCGCCCCTTCTCTGGTCCCATCTTTCTCACTCTCCCAACTAAAACAGCTGCTGCCATCTTGACATTAACTCGCTCTATAAATATGTGTGGTGGTTGGTTGTGTAGTGTCTGCAAAGTGTGTGGGCCTAGTGTGGGTGTGTGTGTGTAAGACAGCTCAACGCTTGTTGTAGTAAATGCCCCCTGCGGTAGCCCTGTGATCGCCCTGGCCCCCTCCCCCCCACACAGAAAGGATGGGGTGAGTGTGCATAGCAGGAGCAGTGAGAGAGAGAGACCCTGCCGAGACATTGGGGGGCGCCGCGGCCACCGGAGCAGGGGTTGTCAGCCTCCACTGGTCCTGAAACCTGAAACGACAAGAAGTGGTCTAATATACAGAGAGAGGAGAGGGGGAGAAAGAAGAGGGACACGGAGAGGAGGTGAAGGACATGGAGATGAGGTGAAGGACAAATGGGAGGAGAAGCAGCACAGAAAGGCAGAGGGGTGCAAGGAGGGGAAAAAAGTACCAGACCCACAAAATAAAGTAAAGTTGGCAGAGCTCTGGCCATGCTTTCTTGGGGTGAATGCCATGGGCTAAAAGGAGATTACATTTATTTTTTTTACCCACTGAAAGGCAATCGCTGTCAGATACTGAAAACAAGAGAGCATGGGATGGAACCAAAGGGAAATGGTAACAAAAGTGATGAGTTAAAGGATGGGGCAGGGTAAGTGGCAACTGGTCAGAGAGACAAGGGAATATGAGAACTCCAATACCACAACCTAAAAAATAAACAACATTTTTGCTATTGGAAGTTTCACATGTACGGTACATAAAAAAAAGCAAAAAAGATTGACTTATCCTCGATGTTTGCTTTTCAAATGTAAGCATTTGGGGGCTGTGTTGGCTGTGACCCTCACACCCAGACAAAGGAGACACATCTGCAGCCTGAGATAACATCTTCTCAAAAGAAATGCCACCAAATCTCCCCAACGGCCATCATATACCTTACCAGGGTGACCGCACCAACTCCGCACACGCACGCTCACACACAATCGCACACTGCGGCCAGTTTGTCTGTCCAGGATATATTTATATATATTTTTTGTCTTTTTTTTGGGGTCTTTTTTCTTCTCAGGATTCCTTCCTTTATTGGGGGACTTTTTTCATTCTTTTTTTGTATGGGGACAAGGAGGTGATAGTAAGGGTGTTTGGGGGTATTAGTAAGGGGAATACCACGATGTTGTTCGCCCTCGGCCCCTGGAAAAGAGAGAGAAAAAGAGGGTGAGTTTCTTGGCTTAAAAAGACAGACACCAATTTTAGGTGTCAAGTGTGTGTGTGTGTGTGTGCAGGTAGAAAGGGGGCCTGGTGAAATCTCAATCCTTCAGGGAGACTGGGGGGGTGCATAAAGATTTTAATGTATACCATCTTAAATGGCATTGTGCCTTAGATAAGTGTTGAATTACCACAATTTCAATTAAGAATAATTGACCGTACAGAAAGAAGCTGAAATCAGCTTTGTCAACAGTGAAATGTGTAATTCTCAGATTATACAGGACTATAAAAATAATAGGGGTGTGGGGACAGTGAGGCACTCGCTCTCTCTCTTTCTCTCTCTCTCCTCTTGCTCTCTGTTGAGAGCAGCTCCTGAGGTCGCTGTTGGGAGAGAACCTGAGAACAGCAGCCTCCAACCCACCCCACAAACCCTCCCAACAGAATGACAGACACACTAGAACAGTCCTTCACATGCTATAGGACAGGCCACATACATACAGCATGCAGACAAAGACTCGACTGACCCATTCTCCCGACAACCTGGACCATCTCAACAGACACAGCCAGCATCAAAATCAAATCACACATTGCTTTTCCATTCTCACACATCACCACCGTCAGACCCAGGCATCCAGTGCCCACAAACACAGGGGTCACACTAAAGTAGAAACCACTGGTTAGAATGCTGAAGTCAAAATCAGGCTGCAGGAATGAACCCTCCATTCCGGAAGTGAAGGCAGTGGGTGGGACTGCCTGGCCAAGTGGCCATCTAGCCTATGTATTTGATGCACCAATGTGTAGTTAACAATCAAGTTGGTTTTAGCCTATGTATTTGATGCACCAATGTGTAGTTAACAATCAAGTTGGTTTTAGCAACAAGACAAAGCACCTGCACTCTCCCCATAGTGGGCAAACCACTACTGGGTGAGCCCATCTCTGGGAAATATGTATGAGCCCAACCTGGTCTCAGAATTTCTTATTCTGTAGATAAAATTCAAGATGCTCCATTTAGTACGTATTAAATTTGTGGATGTTCATCGCCCATTTCATATGATGTAATTCGTAACATACAGTACCAGTCGAAAGTTGACACTCATTCCAGGGTTTTTCCTTAAATTGTTTACCATTTTCTACATTGTAGAATAATAGTGAAGACATCAAAACTATGAAATAACACATGGAATCATGTAGTAACCAAGAAAGTGTTAAATCAAAATATATTTTACATTTAGGATTCTTAAAAGTAGCCACCCGTTGCCTCGATGACAGCTTTGCACACGCTTGGCATTCTCTGAACCAGCAAATTTATGATATTACGAATTCTAGCTAGTGGCTAACGTTAGCTAGGCTAGGGGTTAAGTTTAGGAGTTAGGTTAAAGGGTTACGGTCAGCTAAAACGGTTAAAGTTCTAGCTAACATGCTAAGTAGTTGAAAAGTTGCTAATTAGCTCAAATGATCTGTGATGAGATTTGAACTCGCAACCTATGGGTTGCTAGACGTTTGCAATTTATGTATTATGTAACCATATTAAAAATGTAACATATCATACTAATTTGAGTGTCCCGGTTTTACCTTTACTATATTATATGTAGTCTATGAGACCAGGCTGATGAGCTATCTATCAGAGTGCATGGGGCATGAGATTCTGACTAGACCAAAATCATTTTCAATCACATATAATTTCCAAATGACGTCACCCTACTAATTGTCTTAAATAGGACTTTGCAGATACTTTTTTTTGCCCGGCTAAAATATGCTATCAGTGATTGTTGATTGACAATCATATCAGCAGCTCCCACAGAGGGGACAAATAAGGTACTACAGATGACCAACGGATACAATTAGTCTAGATGAATGGAAAGGTTGTTCCATTGGTCAGAATCTCATTGCATGTCAGTTGGTGAGGATGCTCAGTTTGATTGCTCTGCAGCCCCCAGTCTCAGCAATACATATTGAACAGCACATGGGCCCAGAGACAGAGCTCCACCGTGAGCGCTCAATGAGTCATCATGGGAACCCCCCTCTCACCTCACACTGAGAGACACAGCAGGACACACACTCCAGGGAGACACAGACTCCCAGTGCACAGAGCTTTGATCCACTCCAGGTTTTACATACATAGGGGGTAGGCTTTTGTATGGATTGAAAACAAATACAGATTGCAGGGATGTTGCTTTGGAAAGGTCACAGGCAAAAAAGACAGCTCTGGAGCAGCTGCACCAGGTTAACAAACAGGATGCATATATTCTATTCCTCTGAATACAGTGCACCTGTCTCCTAACAGTGAATCATTAGAACAACATTAGTTAACTGAGAGGAAAAGTACAGCAGGAAAACTAACACTATACAAATATACACACGCGCCAATTAATGTTTAAGCAACAATGCTAACGTGTCTACCTAGAGAACTTATAGAAGCCATTCATGGTACACTAAAGACACCCATTTGCATTTAAAACTTACATGGCATCTTTATTGTCCTTAAGGTCGCGTCAACATTCTAAAATGGAATCCAACCATTAGCACCGAACAAATGAAAACAAAACCAGGCAAGTCACTCTTTGCCTGTCACCTTTTTAAGTATTAATGACCAGCACTATGGGAGAGATGCTCACTCACAGACAGTATGTATACGTAATGTATGTCCAAGTCGTACAAAGAGCCTGCCACGCATACATGTACAGCCTGGGAGGATCGCACTGCCGTGCACTGAGAGTTTGGCTGCCTCCTCTGAAACGGTTGTAGGTGGTGCATGCAACAAGACCGCTCCACACTGACTGACCCATCTGATTCCCTCCACCAGTCTCGCTTACCTTTCCACTCACCATTACCCCACTCTAAAAGGGAACCTATCCTCCACTGTGCTCTGGATACACACCTTCACTGATTTTGCTGGAATGTTGTTCAGCAATGCTAGCCAACGCTTCAGTCCCCTCCCACTACAGGCAGGCTGATAGACGTTCAGTGCCTATAGCAACAGTCTATACTATACCCCCCTTGGATTTCTTCACATTTTATTGTTACGAAGTGGGACGAACATATTTTTTAATTATACATTTATCTACACAATATCCTGTCAAAAAGCAAAATTCAAACTTTTTAAAGATGAAAATTAAAACACGAATATATCTTGAAATGGACAACACCTTTGGCAGCGATTACAGCTGGGTACATTTGAGTCATTTAGCAGACACATATCAAGAGTGACTTACAGGAGAAATTATGGTTGTGCCTTGCTCAAGGGCACAGATTTTTCACCTAGTTGGCTTGGGGATTCAAACCAGCAACCTTTCAGTTACTTGTCCAACCCTCTTAAATCACAAGGCTACCTGGGTAAGTCTCATAAGAGCTTTACTGTATTGTGCAATATTTACCCTTGATTCTTTAAATATATATATATATTCTTCAAACTGTCAAGGATCATGGCTAGCCATAGACTTAAATCAGCTTGAAAGTCTAACTCAGCTACTCAGGAAGAGTCACACTTCTTGGTTAGCAACTCCAGTGTAGATTTGGCTGTGTGTTGTCAGTTATGGTCATGCTGAAAGGTGAATTCCTCTTGCAGTGTCTGGTGTAAAGCAGACTGAACCATGTTTTCCTCTAGCATTTTGCCTGTGCTTACCTACAAGAGCGGCCTACAATTAAAAAAGAAAAAAAAGAAAATTGCATCCCATAACATTTTAACATGGAAATAGCGGTTTTATCATTCAGCCTATAGAGTCAGCCAATATGTGGTGTTCAATGTAGGCCCACATTCCATGAGATGTGAAAAAAAAATACAAAAGGCAGGGCTTGATATTACCCTGTCTGTTTATCCACTTGTCCTTCAGACAAGGTGACTGAAAATGCGTTGTTTGAGGCAAGAAACCACTTTACCAGGGCTCCAGTGGCACAGCGGTCTAAGGCACTGCATCTCAATGCAAGAGGGGTCACTACAGTCCCTGTTTCAAATCTAGGCTGAATCACATCCGGCCGTGATTGGGAGTCCCATAGGGCAGCGCACAATCGGCCCAGGGAAGGCAGTGTTGCAACTAAGAATACCTACAAGAAAATCTCTTGCACAGATCGTTTGGCATACTAAGTCTTGCATAGTTTGTTTTGTTTCGGTATGTTAGATTGAAAGTGGCTAATATTAGGGCCTCCCGAGTCTAGCACAATTCCCACAGTAGAGCGAAACGTTGATAGTGTTAAAAGGGTTCAACTCTAAAAAGTTGAGTAGTTCAATGCGCTCAATACTGTAACATGCTGACCACACCGTTCGCGCTGCAAAATAAAATGTATGCATACATGTTATTCAATCATTGCACCCACACTGCTCACAAGCTTCTGTATGGGCAGGTGCTAAAATAGAACTATGTTCTATTTGTGGGGCGCTCAGCAAGTCCTGCCTCTCCCATTTCCTCATTGGTTTTTAAGAGCATATACCCACATGGGTGATTGGAAGATGAACCAAAGTCCACATTCAGTTCATCTGTGGTAATGCGCCG
This sequence comes from Oncorhynchus masou masou, assembly GCF_036934945.1. Lineage (NCBI taxonomy): Eukaryota > Metazoa > Chordata > Actinopteri > Salmoniformes > Salmonidae > Oncorhynchus > Oncorhynchus masou. Next base: position 21,011,084 of record NC_088239.1, on the reverse strand, counting down.
TAAAATTGGTTGCCAACCACCATATAAAGTCCAAAGAAGAAAAAGCATGAAGGAGGAAAGATTACAAAAAACAAATTGGGTTTACCATTTATTATGAACTCTCAGAGTAGAGGACCTTGTGCATTTCAGGTATAATAAACAACCCAATGTTAATATCCCAGGACAAATTAGCTAGTAACAGCAAGCTAGCTAGCTACATTTCCATAAATGTTTAATGCTTTTCGACCTGTCCCCAGGTTCAGAGTTTGTTTTTGATATTTCAACCTGCGTGTCCTGATCACTTCTGGTGTGGCGGGACAAAATAAACATGCGGACATGCATGCGGTTTGGTCAGCATACAAGTCGCTCTTGATAAGCGCATTTGCTAAATGACTCAAATGTAAACATTTTTTTGTTGTTGTAAAAATCCAATTTTTATTCTGCAACGACTATTTTTGTCCTTTAATTTTTATTCCTTTGTAAAAGTGTAGAATTTTATTTTCACTGACATTATGGAGTATTGTGTAGATCAATTAAATCTATTTCAATCCCACTTTATAACACAACAAAATGTGAAAGACTGGTGTAGACTTTCTATAGGCACTGTACCTTCAATGATTCTCTATACACCCAGTTTCAACCACTAGCCCAGAGACACCTGATGGCCCCACTGAGTCTAGGGCAGGAGCATGTTTAGAATTGAGCATACTCTCTCTTCACTGCACATTTTGAAGCCAGGTCCGAAAACCAACACTAGCACCTGCCCCTTCAGTGTTTGCGCTACCAAATTACTTACACCAATTCGGTGCTTTAAGATCTGCAAACAGTGCGTGTGCGTGTGTGTGGGGGGGGGTTGGCTTCAGGCTTTACAGTGAGAAAATCATCTCCCTCTCTGCTCATCCTCACTTCCTCCATAATCTCACTAATTCTACCTCACTTTTCCCCTCCCCCAGGTAATGGCCTGCTGTCTCTCAGTCTCAGGGTATGAGTGTTCCGGGGTGCTCACCTGAAGGCCCGTCCTCTGCCTCTGGGCGGTGTGTAGCCACTGTAGTAACGTGCACGTGACGGGTTAAAGTTCCCTCCTCGTGAGCGGAAGCGGGCCCGAGGAAACCCGCGGTCTGTGGTGCTGATACCTGGCCTGTTTGTTCTCTTCACACCCACCTGGCAGGATCAAGACAGGGGAAACCAGAAACCACAGGTTAGACAATAGCACCGTGGCCACAGAGTTCAGAAGGGTACAGAGGTCAGTCCCATTTAACACCCAGTTAACGTAGGAAATGGAACTGAAATTCAGTTCATACAGAAATTGCTCAGAATTGAGATTTTCCCCATTTCTTTACTTAATTTGAAACGGAATTGACTGTGACAGTAGCTAGGTTTCCATCTAATTGGCGACAGATCTTCATACAAATATTCTAAAAACTGCATAAAAACAATAAACGCAAATCAGAGATTTGTTTCCATCCAACTGACTTGCTGCGGACAAAAAAAGGCTGTGCGTGATGATGTCGTACAAAGGCGCATCAAACTCATCACCATGCACTTTCACCACCCTGGGAAGTTCATAACGTAATTAATCTATAACCTAATAAACTGTAGTCACGGTGGAAGGACCCACACAGCACATCACGTGACTCCCAAGTTTACTTCAAAATGGTTATTATATCAATATTTGCCCATAAATATCTGTAGTTGCCATGGCAGGCATGACTTTTTCCCCCAACATGTACTTTACTCGCATACAAAAAGAATGAATGGAAACATGGTTTATGAAACAGTGTTGCGTCCTCACCTTAATCTGCCTTCCTCTGAACAGAGACTCGTCCAATGCCATGGCCGTCCTCACAGACTCCTTGTCTGAAAACTCGATATAGGCAAATCTGCAACAGCAGCAGAAATATAAGAGCGTCATGAAGCACTAAAAATCAGAGCACAAATCACTGAACAATCATGGACACCCCTTTTCAATAATTCCCTAATAATGACAATAACATGTGCGATGAGCAACAGTTTAGCAACCTGATCATTATCATCCTAACTGGTTTATCTCATACACAAATACAAGCTTTAGAAAATAACGCCAGGCTATTAGAATAAGCAGTTACTTTCAATTAACTAAAAGTAACACTACTGAGACCTGAATCAAACAGAATAATATTAGCTAGTATAATTGCATTACTTTAAGTGGAAAGGGAATGATAAAAGCTTTTATACTAGCCATGAATTGTACATGGCTATAAAATGGACATGGGCACTTGAGTGAGCTAGACCACCATGTCAGTAAAGAAATCCTCTGTGCTGCAGTCCAAGTCATCTCTATAGAAAGTTAAGGCAATGTGGTTTCAGTCTTTTGAGCGAGCCACTTTCTCCTCCTTAGCTGTTGCTAAGTGATAGACACTTCTACATTGTGCTGTTTATTTCTGATAGTTTTCAAAAAACGCAGATTTGCACTACTGCAAATGGGGGGAATGAGGGTGTAGGCATTTACCCTTTGGGATGCCCTGTGAACTTGTCACACAGGATGGTGACTCTGTTGACGGAGCCGCAACCGTGAAAGTGGGCTTCTAGCTCCTCCGCCGTGGCGCCGTAATCAACCTGTCCACAGAGAGGAAGAACAGTGAGATACAGCTGACAATGGCTAGTCAATTCCGCAAAACAGAATCAACTCGGTACCAAACTCCAAATTAAGGTTTTTACATTCAAAGTAGTGTGAAATCGTGAATGATGTCAATTTGAAACTCTGCTACACTCATCATACGATAGAATCATCTTGAACACCTAACCAGGTGAATTCCACATACACCCAAAATAGAAACACCATCTGAGGTTAAGGAGGGGGTGAAGCCTTACATTTCCAACATAGATAGATCTTGCGTCAGCTTCCATTTTCTCCTCGATGGACATGATGACGGGACCGGCTAGAGAGAGCAAAATTGAGACAAATTTATATACACTACCGTTCAAAAGTTTGGGGTCACTTAGAAGTGTCCTTGTTTTCCATGAAAACATACATGAAATGAGGTGCAAAATTAATGGGAAATAGTCAAGACAAGGTTATAAATAATGATTTTGAATTGAAATAATTGTGTCCTTCAACAACTTTGCTTTCGTCAAAGAATCCTCCGTTTGCAGCAATTACAGCCATGCAGACCTTTGGCATTCTAGTTATCAATTTGTTGAGGTAATCTGAAGATATTTCAACCCATACTTCCTGAAGCACCTCCCACAAGTTGGATTGGCTTGATGGGCACTTCTTACATACCATACGGTCAAACTGCTCCCACAACAGCTCAATAGGGCTGAGATTATAGATAGAATACCAGCTGACTGCTTCTTCCCTAAACAGTTCTTGCCTAGTTTGGAGCTGTGCTTTGGGTCATTGTCCTGTCGTGGGAGGAAATAGTCTCCAATTAAGCGCCGTCCACAGGGTATGGCGTTGCAAAATGGAGCAATAGCCTTCCTTCTTCAAGACCTCTTTTATCCTGTATCACCACCAAAGCACCCCCAGACCATCACATTGCCTCCACCATGCTTGACAGATGGCATCAAGCACTCCCCCAGCATCTTTTCAATGTCTCACGAATGTTCTTTGTGATCCGAACACCTCAAACTTAGATTTGTCTGTCCATAACACTTTGTTTCCAATCTTTCTCTGTCCAGTACCTGTGTTCTTTTGCCCATCTTATGTTTTTCTTTTCATTGGTCAGTCTAAGATATGGCTTTCTTTGCAACTGCCTAGAATGCCAGCATCCCGGTGTCTCCTCTTCACTGTTGACGTTGAAACTGTTGTTTTGCGGGTACTACTTAATGAAGCTGCCAGTTGAGGACTTATGAGGCACCGGTTTCTCAAACTACACTAATGTACTTGTCCTCTTGCTTAGTTGTGCACCAGGGCCTCCCACTCCTCTTTCTATTCTGGTTAGAGACAGTTTGCGCTGTTCTGTGAAGGTAGTAGTACACAGCATTGTACGAGATGTTCAGTTTCTCGGCAATTTCTCATATGGAATGGCCTTAATTTCTCAGAACAATAGACTGACGAGTTTCAGAAGAAAGGTCTTTGTTTCTGGCCATTTTGAGCCTGCAATGGAACCCACAAATGCTGATGCTCCAGATGCAATAAAACTGGCCTTTTTGTTTCTTTAAATCAGCACAACAGTTCTCAGCTGTGCGTAACAATTGCAAAAGTGTTTTCCAATAATCAATTAGCCTTTTAAAATTATTAACTTGGATGAGCTAACACAACCATGCCATTGGAACACAGGCGTGATGGTTACTGATAATGGGCTTCTGTACACCCATGTAGATGTATCTTTTTAATTATTATTATATATTTTTTTAGCTTCAATAGTCATTTACAACATCTACACTGTATTTCTGATCAATGTGATATTATTTTAATGGGATTTTTTGTGTGCTTTTCAAAAACAAGGACATTTCTAAGTGACCCCAAACTTTTGAACGGTAGTGTATATTTGGAAGGGTTTGATATTAATTCATCTCTGCCTTGTAGCTGCCCTGGAAACTTCTGTGAAATACAAAAATCAGTCGGTCTTCTCAAACAGTAATTTTTGGGAGACATGTTCCAAGGCACCTTATCACTCTTTCTTCCCAAATAAACTAACCTGGTGGAGGGCTAAGATTCATCTGTTTCTCCACCTCGTTCTGTAACTCCTTCAGCTTTTCTGCTTCCTCCTCCATCTCTCGCACCCGAGCTTTGATCGCCTCCAGCTCCTGAAAATAAATAAATCAATACATCAATACTCAATTGCAACACACACCACACTAGTCGGCAGGCTTGACAGACATCATGGGAAGAAAACAAAAAAAATGTACCAAATAAATTATTTCATCGTATTCATCCATGCCGTGCAAGCACATGACACACTTGGCAGTTCAGTAGCCTAAGATGACCCTGTTCCTGCACTAGCTGCTGAGTGGAACAGGCTCGCAGCACATGACCATTGGCCCGGGGTCTTTGTATCAGGCTTCACCATTCATTTCACAGACTGCTCGCTCAGCAAGAATCCCCACCGCCCCAGTGATGGCCAATAAGACAGTGGTGCCATACATCCTGTTGGGTGGAATCCCTTATTGGGTTTAGGCCTCCTTGACATTGCTGCATTGCAGCGCAGTGGGAGTTGCTCCAAATCCATCCTGGACTACTGACACAATTTGCATTGCAGGTTAATCCATTCCAGGTCTTGGGGATGTCTTGCATGGCCCCATTGATCATAACAACCAATAGACAAATTCAACAGCTTCGACTGGCTTCAAGAGGAAACAGTGAAATTCCTGGTAACTACATGGCTTACTTGATTCGGAGATGGCTGGCTGCATTTTGTCGCATATTTAGTGTAGTCTCTTCCCTCCTGAAAATATCGAAGGATGCAAGCCCAGCCCTAAACAAAATACCGCACCCCCAGTCTCGTGCTTACATAATTGCTTTCGAACACATTCATGCCAAAGACCACTATCACACATGCATATACAAATCAGAAACATTGTAGATAACATAAATGCAAGCCAACAGCTTTAATGTGAGTATTTTCAAACCGCATCTTTGCACACTACCACAGTAATATCCATTACCCACTAATTTATCAAGAGAATACCTACTTATAATAGTCAAAATTACATGTTTAAAAATGCTTGCGTTTCGCAAGTCATTCAATGACTTTACTGGGAGAATAAACATGCGTGTCAGGTGCATGTCTGAAACATCCCAATTATTAGCAAGCCAACTAGCCAGCCAACTACCATTATCTCGTCGACTCCCTCCCACTAACGTTATATCCAGCCCAAATATCCATAAATCCCTACTACAGAGCAAGTGCAGCATACTTTTCTACGCGCATTTTAGCTATATAACATATAGATAGTAAGTCAAAACATTAAAGCTTTTTTACTAGTCATTTAAATTTTCACGGAGTTGACCATCATGTTCCGTATGCGCATCAGCGCTTCCATTACAGCAGCTGTCAGCGTATGAGAAAAGAAAGGAGGCGTGTTTACCGTGAGCTCTCGCAATGTCTGCGGATGGACTCGCAATCCGGCGGCTAATGGCGGCCTGTCCTATCCTCGCCCCAGTCTACATCTCCGTATTGCATTTTTGCGACGAATATTTTTTCTCCACTAGGTCGACAGCACTGGCGCAGAGAAACTACCAACGCTGCTGCGCCAACATGGCCGCCAAAATCACGCATGTCACCACACATTTCTACTGAGCCTCAATGTCGGATATCAACCAAGAGATTTTAAAAAAGACCACCGGGAATAAAAAAAAATATATAGCTGATTGCAGCTTAAAATAACGCGTGTACACCCGCAATCTCTATCGTACAATACACATGTATTGTCTCAACTGGAGTGAGATTTTGGGCATAAACTATGCCCTTCACTTACCGGGTCCTCGATCGCGGCCTCTCCCTCCTCTAATCCAGGTTCCTCATCGCCAACACCCGGGTCTTCTAGTTCTGGGTGCCCTGGGTCTGAGTCCAGCAGGGATTCTTCCGTTATGCCCGAGTCCATTCCGTTACCGAACTCCGCCATCTCCCAATTCCGGTTTATCCGACGCGCCTCGTGGCTTAAACCAACGTTACAGGCCCCTACTCACACAGCGGGAGAGTGAGTGGGGCGAAAGAAAAAAAACGGCGGAAACCGCCGCTTAGGAAAGTTAAAACGTGAAATAAAAGGCCAGCTTCGACTCTAGCCTCTGTCCGAACGGGTTCCAACTACAATTGCAAAGGCTACTTCAGTTGTGTGTGTGTGTGTATCAAAGTTTCAGCGGAGAGCCTAACGTTACAGTTTATTTACATTAAGAAATATACATAACCTAAAAGATTCTCTTCGCGAGTGCTGTGTCCTCAGTTCAGAAATGGAAGTCGGGGGTGGAGTTACGTACTGCGGGCGTAAACTCGCAATCGTATTACTCAATTAAGCATTGTCGACACACCTTCTACCGTTTTTCGTTGTCGTCTATTGGATATATTGCAGCACATTTATGCATTCTTACCGATTTCGCTTTTACACTTCAAACTCTGATTCGATTAGAAGTATGTCAATCACAAAGCCCACCCATTTAGTCTTTCGACCGATGACTGAATTTTCATTAATTCTCTGCTCCTCCACGAGCACAGAAAGAACAAATGAGACAGATATTTCACCGGATGTATAAATATGAAGCATCCGCTTGGCGTTTGCAAAAACGACCAAATCTGTTTTTGAGAGAAAGCCCAGTGCCCAGCAACGGGAAAGATGGAACATTCTGCAAAATTTCTCATCGATTAAACGTTTTATCTCATTACAGTTTTCTGTTCCCAAAACTAGAATATGTTATGAACAGAGTGGACTAAGTCTTGTACACTTTACCTTTTACGAATATTTTTTTTAAATCACGTTATTTCGAAGGAGTGCAATGGCGAATTGAGTTATTGCACACGCGCACTTCACAGAGTAGGTGTTCCCTAACCGAAATAAACCGACGCATGCTAGAACGGGCCAATAGGCTCTCGCTTGCTCGTGCTTGGCTCTTCCCACTTCCTTGCTTGTTCTGCCCACTGTGACTAATTCTTTCCCATTGGAAATGACAGGCTGTGGTCTATCTTGGTTTAGTTATATAAATATTTGCTGCTAGCGTGACACCTTCGAGTCAGGTGAATCCACCTCAATCAATTACATATCTTTGGCAGCAATACACACTTTCAATATTAAAATAATAAAAAAGACAAAAATTCTCAGAAATGGTGGGGATTGATGTTACTGCAAGAAAAGTCTAGTGAGAGAAAGTGTTGTGAATAAAGCACATAGCTAAATGTTTACCATGTAATTTATACAGTTTGTTTTTTATTAAACTACCAGATCAGGTTGGGTTACAGATTAGGTTTTAATCTTGAAAATAAATTTGCTGGATGTGTAATAACTGTAAATATCTAACTGCAGACAACCAATGTATATTGAGAGCTCCTCACATGCGCAGTAGAACTATCATCAGCTTATGCTACTGCGTCCATGTACCCAGGCTCCATAGGCCTATCCAAATGAGCTTTCACAAAAGCCCTATAGGTATCTCACCTCTGCCACCAGTGTAGCCGACTGATGTACACATAGGTATTGGGTGCTATCGTACTATCCTGCAGTCCAGAGACGAGAGCTCTACCATCCACACCAACAGCCCAGGGGCCTCATTTATCAATCATGCGTAGGCACAAATCCGTGAGTAAACCATGTGTGGGATAATTTCCAAGCAAAATGTGAGATTGATCAATATGAACGGTTGCTTGTGTGTGCATAAATGTACGCACAGCCATGACCATGTGTATGCACAGTGCCAAGTGGTGAAACTGCTTGTCAAACGTAGAATTGGGAAAAGGTGTTGAAAATGTGTGAAATTGTGAGAGAAGGCCTAATAATTAAATCATTTTTCAATTTGTGAATTCATGCAACATACTGTATCTTAACAGATAATTTGACCCCCATCAGTACATTTGTCGTACACACAGGGGTGTACACACAGCGCCAAATAAAAATGTGATTCAGATTTTTTTTTTTTTCACATTTTCAAACTGTCTATTTATATTTTCCAACAGGGTTATCCATTTGAGTGAGTTTTTTTCTCTTGCCTGAATAGCCTTGTTTCACTGCCAAAAAGAAAATTTAACCATCTAGTGTTCAGCAAATAGCAATACAATGTCAAATACAGGTAGCCTAGTCAAATAATTAACATATAATTAACAATAATTAACATTAACATTAACCGTTACTCTCTCGCGGGAATTCCACCAACGGTCCGTATGTAGCCAAACGTAGCTGCTGCTCATTCTGTTTGCTCTAAAATTGATAAATGGTTAAAAGAAGTAAGGCTCACATCCATAGAGACATATACCAGCTCTACTGATAGTACTGCTACTACCAGCAGTACTGCACCTGTCGACGACACAAGTTGTTCTGCTTCCAGGAACACATCCAATGCTAGCATCAGTAATTCTACATTTGTTGTTAGCCCAGCTAGCATGAAAGTTGTGAATCTGATGCAGCCGAAGAGCTACTGCCCCCTTACCCGTCAAAGCACCGAACAACAGGCAGGGGCGTTGGACCATCGAAGAGGCGCAAATATGATGAGAACTTCATTGATTTGGGGTTCACTTATATTGGGGGTAGTGCCTTTCCCCAGTGACAGTGTGTTTTATGTGCAAAAGTACTATCTCACAACTCGATGAAACCTTCACTCTTGCGCAGACATTTAGAAACAAAACATGCCAATTTAAAAATAAGCCACGGGAGTTTTTTGAGTGAGAATTAAGATGACTTTCAAGTAATAAGACATGTATAAAAGCAACAGATACCATTAGTAAGAAGGGGATAGAAGTGTCTTATATGGTGAGCTACCGAGTGGCTAGGACAGGCAAGCCCCATACTATTGTGGAGGACTTAATTCTTCCTGCTGCTACGGATATGGCTGGGACAATGCTGGGGGAAAAGGACATCCTCTTCTGCAAACCACTGGAGAGGATATTTTTAAAGTACTGGACAGCTTTGTGACATAAAGTGGACTTTGGTGGTCAAGATGTGTTTGTATCTACACTGATGCCTCAAAAGCCATGACAGGGAGACATAGTGGAGTGATAACGCGCATGCAAACGGTACACTGCAGCATCCACCGAGAGGCTCTTGCTGCCAAGGGAATGCCTGACAGCTTGAAAGATGTTTTGGACACCCCAGTGAAAATGGTTAACTTTGTTAAAGCAAGGCCCCTGAACTCTCGTGTATTTTATGCATTGTGCAATGATAGGTGCAGCGATCATGTAACCATTATATAAAAAGATGGTTAAATAAAGAGCAAAATTATTGATTATTATTATTTGTGCCCTGGTCCTATAAGAGCTCTTTGTCACTTCCCACGAGCCGGGTTGGAACAAAAACTCATTATTATGTTTAATAAATGTATCGTATGTGGCAGGCTTACAATGATGGCAAAAAAAAAACTACATTTGAGAGTGCGCTGACCCTGGTGCTAGAGGGGGTAAGCAGCTGGAGGTTGAATGTTTGAAGGGGTTATGGAACTATAAAAAGTTTGGGAACCACTGAATTAGAGGCATGTGTGAAAGTGAAACCATTGT